>NW_019154122.1:15132239-15237964 GCF_002288905.1 Enhydra lutris kenyoni
AGTCAATTATCATATGGTTTCACTTACTTGTGGAGCATAAGGAATAACACGGAGGGAAAAGGAGAAGGGAGTTGGGGGAAATCAGAGGAGAAGACAAAGCATGAGAGACTGTGGACTCTGAGAGACAAACTGAGGGTTTTGGAGGGGAGAGGGGGGCATGTGTGAGCCTGGTGGTGGGTATTAAGGAGGGCACATATTGCATGGAGCACTGGGTGTGGTGCATAAACAATGAATCTTGGAACACTGAAAAAATAAAGTAAAATTAAAAAAAAAAGAAAAAGAAATCAGTGTGCCGAAAACAGTTCAGGTCCACAGCCATTCCTCCTAGAAGCCCCCTTTCTCTGTCACTAACGGATCATTTCCAGGACTCTGACACCCTCCTTATACTCCATGCAGACAACTGAGGTCAGCCCGCTCCCCCAGCATACGTGGGCTTCCTGGAGTCTCTTGTCAGCCCCTTCCCCTGGCCTGGCCCAGAGGGAGCAGACTTGGTGCTATAAAGCTTGGATCTGGCTGATCAGCTATTGTTCCGCTGAACTCTTATGATGTGTCCCTGTGGCTTCCCTTGGAGAACAGATGAGGTCCTCATTCCTAGCAAGCCTCCCAAAGCAGTGTCTGGATGGCTTCTAAACAATGAGCATCTCCAGAGAGTCCCCTTTCCCAGCTAGAACCCGAACCTGCGCAGGCTCCCCGTACCTCCTCCCCTTCTATTATTTGTTGCCCTTGGTCCCATCCCTCCCACCATGAGGCACAGAGAAGGGATGCATACAGGGAAATGCAGTTCTTGCAGTTCCAATGGCCTCCAGGCCCTGACCCCAAATGTGAAACAGCCTCCTGTGACAAGGCACAAAGTGTCCTAGAGCAGGGGATGCTTCTCCTGAGGCCAGGGCTAAGTCTCCACCCCAGGGGGCAGTTAGAGAATGAGAAGAGCCGCCCTTCACGGCAGCCTGCACACGTGTCCCCACACCTTTCCTTCTCATCTTTCCAACACAGAATGGCCTGATTTCAATGTACCCTTAGAAGTACGTGGTCTAGTCCAAAATGTCAATAACCAGCATGACAACAATTGCTATGACAACAAGAAGGGCCACTTGTCAAGTGTTCACAGTGTGTTAGCTAGAGGTGAAGCCCTTCCTACCCACTTCTCCTGGGAATCCCATGACAGCTGTAGTAGATGAATACTGTTAGCCTTGCTTTACAGATGAGAAGGTCTGGGACACAGAGAAGGGAATTAACTTTCCCAAGGTCACACAGCTGGTAAGAACAGAACCAGCGAACCAGCCCTCCGCACCCCTTCCTGGCACCTTGCCATAAAACCCTGGCACATCCCCAGGTACCCTCTCCCCTTCTCTAGTAGCAACGACCCAGGGCACTTACAGAGCCCACGGTCCCTCTCACAGCAGAACATTTCATATAAAGGAAGGATCGTCTGAACCCGATTTAAATTGTTCCCTTAGTTCTTCCTTTTGTTGCAAGAAGAGGAAAGGAATCTGGAAAAGGAATGTCTCCTCTGCTTATCTCCCTTGCACACAGACCCAGCAAGAGCAGTAATTGATGGCTGGAATGCAGCAAGGTTGATAGGACGCCAAATGGAACCCCAAGAAGCCACAGCGACAGCCCGAGTCTCTGGACAGGAGCTGGCTTATTAACTTTCAACCTGGTGTTTCCTTCTGACTTGTTTATAGGGTCTTCCCAATCTGGGGGACAAGGAGCAGGAAAGCTAGTGGGGAGCATTCCGTGCCCTCCCCTCCCCCCACCGCAGTCTGGCCACTGCGAGCTATTTACGGAACGACAGGGAGGAAAGGGTTGTCTGCCCGGCTGGGGCCGCTATCTGCCAGATATGAAAACCAATTGCTTTTCATAAGAAATTCCAGCTGGAGCCATAGAAATAATAGGGACCAAGAGAAGGTAACACCAATTTGCTTTATTTGATTAGCTCCTTCTTGGGCGGTCCAACCCCAGCTTCTTTTCATTAAAATAAGGGCAAACTGAAAATCGTAAAAGAGGCTTTCTTATCAGGAAACAAACGATTGGGTAGATTCGGATGCCTAAAAGCCCCCTCAGCCGCCAGCCGGCAGTGCCTGCGCCTGCTGGCGCTGCTCCAGCCACGCCCGTCCCCAGGGGCTCTGGTGGAGGGTGTCCTGACACCTGTTTTCATGCTCCAGAATAGAGGTGGGGACAGCCTGCCCCGCAGTGAGTGCTGCGTACACCCGAGTCCCGCAGGCCACCCTGTACCCCGAGGACAGCCAGGCCAGGGGGACCCCCGGGGAGCAGAGCCATGCTCTCCCGTCCACAGGCCAGGACGTCTCTGTGGGGGACTGACGGCAGGATGAGGGGACAGCTCAAGCTGCCGGAAGCCAGTCTGTTTTCCCAGGGTCACCCCATGCAGCCCGCTGACTGCAGTTTTGTTCCTGTAAATGGAGACTGGGGGTCACCGGAGAGACTGCCCATAGGAGGAGATGGTAATGACCGTCAGTCCAGGGCAAGTCCGCAGGGAGTCCTTAACAGCTCCTTCCCCAGAGCTCCCGGGGCGCTCAGCTCGAAATTCTATTACGACCTTCAGCGATTTATTCAATTAATATTTATTGAGCAGCTATTATGGGCCAGGCATTTGCTAAGGCACTCTAGGTGCTGCTGTGGACAAAAGTGTCCTAAGCCCTCTTTGTGTGAAGCCTGCTGTCCCGTCGGGGAGGAAGAGGCGGGTCCTGTACCCGCTGGGGCCAGAGGAGGAGAAGGAAGCGGGCCAGCCTGGAGACCTCCTCTGGGACGCAGCATCTGACCGGGGGCCAAGGCCAGGGCTCCGGGGAGAGAGAGAGCAGCACGGCCAGTGGCCTGAGAAGCAGGTTGGAGGGCAGAGAGCAGGTGGAGGTGCAGGCAGAGGGGAGAGCCAGGCAGGCCTGGGGTTGAAGGAACGTGGATTTTGCTCCAAGTGTGATGAAAGACACAAATGAACCAGGTAGGGGACCCGCCCCAGCAGCAAAGGAGGAGCACTGAGGAACCTGGACGTTCATGTGAGTGTGACACAAGACCTAAGATAACGTAAGTTAACTCTGTCCTTGCAACTGCAGCACACACAACGGAGACGCAGCATGGGGCACACACAGGAAGGGGATCACAGGGAGGCTTTGCAAGGTGCCCCCCCACCCAGCCACCAGCCCCCACCCGCTCTGAGAATTCTGAACTTCACTTTCGCAGGGCTGGGAAGCCCCTGAAGGTTTTGAGCAGAGAAGTGGGGTGACGATCTAGACCCGGCTTTCCCAGACTGTGTCCCTGTGTCTCCTGCACCTGCTATCGCACCATGTAAACAGTAAACACTCTGTAATTGCTCGTCAAATGAGCCAGTTCCTCGAGAAACTCAGTGGCTGGAACAAAGGAAGTCCTCTCTTTTCTTGAAAACAAACAGAAAGCGCTGCATCCACGTAAAGGGTTTGGTCAATGACAAAGCAGAAGAAAAAAGTGAGAAAGAACATATGGCATCACCTTTCTGTGGATTCATCCCTGCTGGAAAGAGAGAGAAGCTTCCATCCCTGCTCCTCAGTGCAGCCCAGGTTACGGGAGCCCGAGCCTAGTGGAGCGCAAAGAGGACCACTCAAATGCCACCAGCATCTGGGTCACATTTGACCCCACCGACATCTCATTTGGCTAAAATCCGTGCCCCTAAACAAAGCCTGGCACTTCTACAGACCCTCACTTGTCACATCCCAACACTGATATTTTATTAATAATCCAATGTAAATCTGAGGGAAAATTAATGTGTCATCTCCTAGCAGGAAGGACTAAACATCTCAATGTGATGGTCCGTTAGAGTTGTCATTTATCATTAGCATGCAACTCAAGGCAAGCGTCCCACATTCTGGTGGGAGCGTTCGAGACAATGAATCTCTGGGAATTAGCTTCTGGTCCAATTATTCCTGGTCCCCCCCCCCCCACCTACCTAGGAGATAAATTCTGTCTCGGTGGGAGGGAAAAAAAAGAAGAAAAGCAGGAGGAGGGAGTTTGCTCTTCTCCTTCCTGGGTGAAATCAATTTTTCTCAAGGAGACAAGGCAATATTCGTTTTGAGGGAAGGGAATAAGGCTGTACGCTAAAGGCCAATAAATGGAACCGTTCTGATGAAAACTTCCTCAAATCAAATGTAGGGGAACCTCTTAATGGGCTTTGTTCTTCTTTTCCATAATCCATAACTATTAAGAGAAAGACGGGCAGACAGATCTGCCAAGGGGGAGCTGTGTAAACATCAGGCAGGGCCACCTTCCAGGGAGACGCAAAGAGGTCACTGCCACACCAGGCTCTCCGGCTCTCCACACGCTTCCAGGGGCTCCCTCCATGCCGGGCACCGCTATCGGCCCTGGGGAGCCGCTGGCAGGCTGGTCCTGGTCCTCAGGGAGCTTAGAGTCTAACAAGGGACTCCGTCAATACATGGGCAAGTGCTCTACAGAAAATAACCCAAGATAGAAATGCTGTGCATTAAAATAGAATTGTTTTGTCTAGTAACTTTTTTTTTTTTTTTTTTTTCAGTAGAAACCATAAAAGCTCTCTCTAGAGTAAATCACGCTTCTGACTCCAAAGCAAACAGAATAGCCAGGACGAAGGCTAGTTTATCCTGCCAGCAGGAGCTCAGGGCCAGCCCTGCCCACACTGACAGTAGCATCCAGCAAAGGCACAGCTGGGCCCAGGGTCTGGGGCACCCTGGCTCAGACGCCACAGATGGACGCAGGATGACCATCCCTGCATGTGCTGGTCACCCAGGCTGTGTCCTCCAGCACGGCAGCCAGCTTCCGCCCAGGAAGAAGGACCACTCAGCCCCAGAGTCCTTCAATGGGCCCTGCTCTCTCTGTGGGGCCCACCACCATGGGGAGGGGTCTCCCTACAATGCTAGCCCCAACACATCTTCCGCCAGCACCCCGCGGGTCCCCCCCTTGTGACACTCGACAAGCTGAGCTGTCCCTGCTCCAGTAGCCTCTGGGAGGCCAGGGGCCCTGTTGGCTTGTCCGAGCCACAGGAGTCCTCTCCTTCCCCCTGCATAGCCCTGACAGGTGGCTGCCACCGGCTCCCCATTCTGGGGAGAAGCAGACCACATCTCAGAGGGGACAAGTGCCTCAAGGTCCCTGAGCTGCAGGCTGGAGAATGAAGTCAGCCCCTGGTCCGTCAGATACAGGGGGTTGGGTGGTGGAAAGTGACCCCTGCCCCTACCCATCTCATCACTGGGCAGTCACACCACTGACTCTGATCGAAAACGTCACATGACTTGACTCTCGCACTAGCAGAACAGGTGATGAGTGCCCGGGGGGCCCAGGAGGCCTAGAACCGCCCCGCCCAGCCAGCTTGTCTGCTTCCTTCCTCTCTCCTGCCTGGCCTTTTCCCCCGGCCCCGGCCCAGACAGCGTTGGCCCCATCCTGACCTCAACCCCATCATCAGGGGGTGAAGATGCCATCCGCACAGAGGGCTCCAGGGCACCCTGAGTTGGGAGTCCCTCCTTGCCACGTGACCCAAGCTGCCTCTTCATGCTGAATGCAGCTACCCGGGGTCCCCGGGACAGCTTCTCTTCGGCCTGCCAAGGCCCAGGCACTGAAGTGTCCCTCCCCCTCCAGCTGCTGAGGTTCCCACCACAAGCAGGCCTGGAGGCAAGTCGTTCTGAGCTCAGGGAGGGAACTTCAAGAAGGAGAGACGCTGTCTGCCCACGGGACAGGCCTTGATGGCCATAGCGCTGGGCTCTCAGAGAAGTCACAGGCAGCAGGTCTCAGTGCCCAGCTGGCATAGAGCCCAGGGGCTGCAGGGCGCATCCAGAAATCGTCTGAGCTGCCCTTTACCTGGCCCGAGAAATTACTTTCTCTGCAGTCTCTCGGGCTCGGGCTCCTGGGCAGAGAAGCCGGAGTGATAACCTCCACCCAAGCCACGACCTGCAGCGCTCACTTCCATCTTGACATGAACGACGATCTTCTCCCACGTGGAAGACCGAAAACCCCGGTAAACGCTGCTGGGATTAATAACAGAATCAGGGAAATGACCTTTGGTGCAGATGGAGGGGGGATAAGGCAGAGCATTCAGGGGGGTGTTCCAGATGGCGGGAGACAGGCAGGGAAGGAGCTTCTCCATGAGCAATGGCCAGCCTGGGGAGGGCTGCGGGGAAGAGGGGTTAGCCCAGAGGAGCCATCAGGGAGAACACAGGGATGCTAAGTGGCCTCAAGTGCCTGGGGGCCAGAGCTAGGAGCTGCTAGGTCCCCTCAAAGACAGCTTCCTTTCCCCCTACCCCCATCCCTAACCCTCTTTCCTGCTTCCCAGAAGCTCCCTTTAATTGGCAAGGGCTCGTCTGGCTTTCCAGCAAGGCTCTGCAACCAAAGCCTGGGGCTGTGAATCCTGAAGCTGCTGCCTTTGAACCAGGGTTTCGGGGCCGCAAGAGTACCAGGGGTGCTTTCTCCAGGCTGGGGGAGGGAGCCTTCCTTCTGAGCACCCAGTGCCAGCTCCAGAATCTTCCATGGGCTCACATCATGGGCGCCCTCCACCTGGCTGCTTGGGCTCAGTAGCCCCCAGTGACACCAGTGCTCCATCCCTGAACTTGGAGGGCCCCTGGGAATTACCCACTGAGGCCTCAAAGGACCATGCTTTGGGCCTCAACCAGCTCAAAGCCCCGAGAAGAAACATTTGGATGAAAGCGAGATGAATGTCAGGCCCCACATCAGGACCAATGTTTAGCTGCGCCTGTAGGACTCAAAGGTCTGTTCTTTTCCTTTTGCCTCCCTGTATTTCTAATTTGTCCACAGGAGCATGTACTGTTTTATAGTAAGAGAAAAAAAAAACTCTCTGTCATTGGAAAATTGAATTTTTAGGGATGCTTACGCTGTTCCCTGCCATCTGTACAAGGGCTTGGCACCCCTCTAGGTCCACACTCCTGCCCCCCTCCCCTCCCCTTCTTCACCCACCTGCCTGACCCCCCCAGACCCCCGTTCCTCACCCCAGAGTCTGTAGACCCTGCCTCATCTTCGGGCACTCAAGGGTTGAGTCTTACCCTCCGGGACCCTTGGGAACAGAGGTCACATCTCTCCGATCTCTGCAGACCTGCAAGCATCAGGCTTCCACCAGGATGATCAGGACACAAAACAGGGAGGTGACGTTGTATCACTGTCCCCCACCCCCTGCTCTCACCTCCCACCTCTACTGGCAACTCCCCTGAGTTGCCCACCCTGGGACAGAACTGCTCCAGCCCCACTTGGCCTGCTCCAGCGTGACCTTCAAGTCCCAGTCACACGCTGTCAGCACACTGAATGAGGCATTCATTAGGCTGGCATCAAAGCCTTCCGCCAACTGGGCTCAGCCTGCTTCACTGGCCCTTTCCACAAATGGCCTTGTGCACCAGGGACCCAGCCCCAGTGGGTCACCTGTGCAACATGTATCCTCGGGTCTCTGTGTCACTGTACAGGCTATCATCCTAGCCTAAAAGTCCCTTTCTTCCACCCCTGGCCAAAGCCAAAATCCTGTTGGGTTCTTCAAGGCCTATCTCAAATGCTACACTCTCACTGTCTCCGTCCACGGAATTAAATATCACCAGTTCTGCCCTTCCACAGAGCAACACGGGCCGCCATCTGGACCCTCCTTGCACGGGTCCTTGTCTGATTCCAGTGACTTGCACATGTCTGCCCCCCCCGGAAGCCTGGGAACCCCAGGCAGGAGCCATATCCTTTGATTTGGAGTCTCCTATAGACCCGGAAAGGCATATTAACTATGGTGGGCCTCCCAAAATATCTCCAGTGGGTTCCTAACGAGGCCTGGGGGCAGAGGGGATCTGTAAAGGCCTCCTCAAACCCCTGGAGGGGCCGACACACACTGAACAGAAAGGAAGCGGCAGACGCTGGCTGAGCGCCGCGGGTGGTCCTGCCCTTCTTCACGGAGGGGACACCCCGCTTCACAGAGGCTAGACGATTTGCCCGAGGCCACATGGCAGTTATGGGTGACACCGGCCTCCTGTGTAGGCAAGTGTCACCCCAGGCACAGATTTTTACCCCTGTCCTATGCTGCTCACCCCCTGACCCTGCCCCGGAAGACAGTTATGACGCGCACTGAGACTCAGAGTCCAACGACACCAGAAGACTGGTCGGAAAGGGTCCATCTCGTCTACCTCAGACCCCGCCGGATGTGGCTTTCCCCTTGGTGCTACAACACAGCGAGTCGGCCGCGTGCCTTCCGCAGACGGAGAAGTGGGATCCGTACTTTCCAAGGTGCTCTCAGCACAGTGTAGGGCTGCGTCGTTATCGGGGGATTCGCCTCTGACTTTCATTAATCATAAGGTGAATTGTGCTGAAGGTGTTTTGGTCAACAGAGACCTCTTTGCCTCCTCTCTCCAGAGCTCGTAAATCTGGCCCTATGGTCTAACGACCATGATGTTCCCCCTAATCATGATACTGCAATATTAATAAGGCTGTTTAATGCAACCAGTTCCTTCTAAATTGTCACATAAAAATTTGGTAAATGTCAGACACATCATTTAATAGAAAACGATGTTTTATTGCCAGGGGAGCCAGGTAGCTGCAAGGATGAGGTAAAAAGCCCAGCGATGACCTTAAGGCAGGCTTGAGGCACAAAGTTCTACCTCAGGGCTCCTGCCTCAGGCCCTACTTTCCCAGCAGCCAGCAGTGGCCCTCGGCCCGCTGAGTGCGGGACTCTGCGCAAGGACTCCCAGCGTGGGGGTCAGCGTCAGGTGAGAAACACACAGTTGCACCTGACCTCGTTCGGAGCGAGAGACAACAACCACGTCTTCTCAGTCACTCTTCACGGTGTCCCTTATCATAGGGGATTACAACTCTTATTTAGGAAGTGCAGAAAGTTCCCAGGGACACTGGTCCTACATAGAAGCAACCTCACATTTGTTAGGGGTGGATTCCCAAAAGCCCACTAGGAGGGGAGTGGCCGGGCCATACTCAAAAATGGGGGGAGGGGCTCTCCTGCCAGCTTCTAGGGGAGGAACAGAGCCTTCCTCGGAGAGAGCGGACCCCAGATTTCTCTACTGGAGAGGACTCAGAGCCCACGGAAGTCTGCACATCTGACTGTGACCTCCAGAGAGGAGACCCAGGTAGAGAAATGAAGCCCAGAAACGGAGCCAAGTGTCCTGGGCATCCTCTGCATTTCTCTAGAGTTTCTCAGCCGCCTGGCAGTTTCCGTGGCTATGCGGCGCTAAACTCGCCACTCCTCTGCGTGACCTGACTTCCCGACAAGTTCCAAGCTCCAGAAATCCAGTGTCATAGAAAATGAATCCCCACTCCTGGTCAGAGAATTTTTCGGGAAACTGCTGGTGGGGGCGGGGAGAGGGTGATGGGAGAGGAGGGACTTTGCAGGGGAATCAAAGGTTTGGCTCCTGGTGGATGCTGCACCAGTCTGAGCTGCCCCATTCACCTGGCACTCTTGGGCTCCTTCCTGACACGTCTAGACTCTCCTCCAACCTCCCTGTGGGCTGTGGCAGGTCAAGGCACTTCACGGCATTCTGCTAGACAGGCTGATGGCGATGCACATGGTATATAGAAACCAGGGCTGGTCACAGCAGCAGCTGTGTCCACGGGCAGCAAAGGAAGCTGCAGTGTGGCAGGCACAGTGCCGTCCGTCAGTCCAAATGACACAGAGTAGCTGATATGCAGGGCCTGAGCCAGCAGAGGCACACACCCACCAAACGCTCCCACGGAAGAGCTCCAAGGGAGCCTTGGCCAGTGCCTCACTGGTCCCAGAGCCTTGCCCTTGACAATCATCTGACTCCAGGAGAGAGGACCCCTCCCTCCATGCTTCCGAGCTACCAACGGGGCCTCAGGACCCCCCATGAGCGGCAGAAGAAGAGACCTTGAGAGTTCTGTGCTGCCATCCAAAATGATGATGATGTCTAAAGATAAACCAGTACACAGCAGATCTCCTTAAATAATTAATTTTAGCAAGTGGAAAATCATTTTGGTAAACGTTTCTACCCTGGGCCTCCTCGGGAGTGTGAACACACTGGGACCCTCCAGCTGCTGGCTTCTCTTCTCCCCACCGGGTAGGAGCTGAGCCACCCAAGGCGGTGACCTGCCAACTGGAATGGGAGCCTGCAGACCGGCGCACATGTAGGCCGTCCCTTGGAAAACTCAGCTGGCGCCTTAGCCACGGGCTTGCAGCCTGACCTTGAGCAGCGATTACATTTCCAACCAAACCCGCAGCCTCTCCTGCTGTAAAACGAGGCCGGCAAGACCTATGGCCCTACTTTGCAGGGAGTCGGCTTCTCTCCCCCTCGGGGAGCGGCGGAAAAGTCTGAGCTCTCCGGCTTTACATAAAGGTGCCGCACAAGTCAAGGTACCATAGAAACGCTTACGATTCACAGCAGTGATTGTGATTAGGACTGTTCTCTGCCATCACAGCCCAGCGGCTCCCTGAGCTGGCTATTCAGGAGTCTCACCCCCAGGACCTCACTGGCTGGACCACCTCTTCTTCCCTCTACCTGTCATATGGAAGGTGGGATGACGCCTTCGTTAAATTTCTCATCGATCCAAATGAAAAACTTAGATCCAATAAATTAAAATACATCTAATAAAATAAAATTGGAGATTAAAAGGAAACTTGCTTACATATTCATGAGTCAAGTGAAAACTCAGATGAGCCCTTCTTAAGCTTCTTCTGCACAGGGAGTCAGATTTAACATGCGCTGGGAGCATTTCTTCACAAATATAAGCTGGTAAAGGCACACTCACCCGAGTACTCGACGAACAAGCACTTATTAACCATCACCTTGCAGAACTATTCATTTTGCATTTCCATCCCTCCTCGTAACCCTAGTCAAAACCCCTTGTAGCCTCATACAAACAACAGGCACTCAATCGACTGCCTACTGATGTGGCTGCTCTTCTAAGGCTTTGAAAACCACAAGTCCTGTCTTCACGTTGCTTATGTACAGTCAAGGAGAGTCCCTTCCTTCATGAAGCCTTCCTTACGCTGCTGGACCCAGAGGCTGACCCTTCTATGCATTTCCCACACAGTCCTTTCTCTCCCTGCTCAGGACCACCCCCACCACATGCACACGCAGGCAGACACCTATTCCATGTCTCTGTCCTCTGCGGGACTGTAAGCTTCGTGACAGCGGAGACTGACCCATTTCACTCCCTACAGTCTGGCATCTGCGTGGAGGAAAGGGCCAGTAACCTGGATGAAGAAGGCAAGGAAAGCATGTGAGGAGGGAAGGGTGGGTGGATAATGGATGGGCGGACAGGTGGATGGATGCGTGGATGGGTAGAAAGAAGGAAGGAAGGAAGGAAGGAAGGAAGAGGTGAATGAGTGGATGGAGGGATGGATGGATGGAGGGAGGGATGAGTGGAGGGATGAGTGGATGGATAGGTGGGTGGGGAGATAGGTGGGGGTGGGGTGAGAGGGGGGAAGGAGGAGTAGACGTGTAGGTAGACAGGTAGGTGGGTGGGTGGATGGATGAATAAGCAAGAAAAGACAAGATGGAAGTCTGAGCTGTGACCCATGATAAAATGTACTGAGAGGGTGGCTGGCAAGGGCAGGGAGGTAGGAGGGTGCTGGTCAGCAGGGGAAGAAGATCTAGAAGGAAAGGGCTCTGAGATCTTAAGGAAGAGGAAAGATTTGGCATGGCAGGCGAGCTGGTATTTCTGATCCCTTCTTCTGTCCCAGGCAGTGTACTGGACCCCTCATAAGCGTCACACGGCATCCTCACACCACGTCTGAGGAAGGGAGGAAGGAAACTGGGCTCTGTAGGACAAGCCTGTACGACCGCAGAGCCGGGACGTGGTGGAGCCAAGATCGGGGACCATGAAGCTGGCCTAACACAAGCTCCCTCCGTAAGGTGGGAAGACCAGTGGGCATTTCCCGCCCAGCATGGGACAGTGCTACAAAGAAGGAATTATCTGTCAAATTTCTCTGCAGAGAGCACAGAGATGGCAGCCAGGCCCCTCCCAGCAAAAAGCAAAGTGTCGAGGCTCTCCAGGGAGGGCCCTGGATCCATGACCCCCTCCAGCCCACAAAAGTCCGAGCTCCCTCTCCCATGGGCACAGCCACTGTTTCACAAGGGGGAGAGGGACAGGCTAGGGAAGCAGCATGACTTATCTAATTAAAACTCCGTAGTTGCCAGAGTCTCGGGCAACAGGGTGGGAGAATGGGAACGGGAGGGAGAGGAAGGAAGAGCAGGGCGGGCAATCATGGGTTCCATATCGATCAGATCTCTGCTCCCCAGGAGCGGGGTTGAGATCAGAAGTCAGGCCCCTTGCAGCCAGCAGCAGCACCCTAGCAGCTGGCCCAGCCCCGTGCCCTGCCTCCCAGGGTCCCCGCTCCAGTCTGCCATAACACTCAAGGGACTTTCTCAAAAGCATCATCTATTTAGCTGATGGCCCCGAAGTGTTTCATTTAGCTGGAAATCATGCTTGGTCCATTTCCCAGATCTGACATTACTAGAACCCTGCACACTGTGTCTGCAGCAAAGCCGTTCAATAACCCGCTACAGCAGGTCAGAGTCTCGCCTCCCCTTCTGGGCAGCTGATGGTTCAGACAACCTCCGAAAGGGAAAATCCCTGCTGCCTCCCAGGGCAGGGCCGTGCGAAGCCCGTGTCGTGTGTGTGCAGACACCTGTGAGTGTGCCTGCATGTGCACAGGCGGGGGCTACCAGAGGGCACAAAGCCATAACCATCCTTCCAGACCATGCGGTAAACCTCACCAATTCCTTTACCTTATTTAATCCCCCCACTGAGGCTAGAATCCTTACCCCCAAACTACTTAGGAGAAAACTAGTCTAAGCGGTTCATGGGATCCCGGGATCCCACTGCCATAGCCGTGAGCCCAGTTCAGTCTAAATGCAAGTCCGTGCTCTTGACTGTGGTCCTGGGGTGGCCCCCTTCAGCGGACCCATGGCTCTGCTATTCCTCCGTAAGGAAATGTAGCCTCTGTAGCCAAAAACATCTGCACATTTTTCAGTTTAGCAAACTAGAACCGGTTTGATTCTGGACAGGCTTCCTCCTTCAAAAGCAAACAGACTGTGAGTCCCCAGAAGTCACAGTGGCCGCCCTGCTCTTCGAAGTTCCCTGAAGCGCTAAGGGCCTATGCTGGGTTCTCAGTGTCTAGCACAGTTCCGGGCATAAGGCAGGAGACAGTAACGGCCAGTGTGTGAGAGAGACACTGAGTAAACACACAGCCGATGCCATGAACGACAGTTCTGTCTAAAGACACGAAATAAGGGACGCCTGGGTGGCTCAGTTGGTTAAGCAGCTGCCTTCGGCTCAGGTCATGATCCCAGCGTCCTGGGATCGAGTCCCACATCGGGCTCCTTGCTCTGCAGGGAGCCTGCTTCTCCCTCTGCCTCTGCCTGCCATTCTGTCTGCCTGTGCTCGCTCTCTCTCCCTCTCTCTCTCTGACAAATAAATAAATAAAATCTTTAAAAAAAAAATAAATAAATAAATAAATAAATAAATAAAGACACGAAATAAGACTCTGGAAGAAAAAAAGCCACAGTGTCACCCTGTTCCATCACCAAAGCTTCTCGTATGGTGTCGAACCTTCCTGAGCTGCCTCTGACGCTCCCCATGACGGACTCTGAGGAAACCAGACCATTCATTAACCATATGGCCACCATGTGCTGGCCCCGTGTGGCCTCTCAGGGCCTCCTGCCTCTGGCTCTCCGACCTGTTGGGCCCAGCAGGAGTTCCCAGCCAGGGCTCACTCCAGTGCCGACTGGCCAGATGTGAGACAGGAAGACTGGTCGAGTCTGAGGGCGGGGAAAGCCGAGGTAGAGGTCTTAAGGATGGAAACAACTCCTCAGAAACATGGCCTCCTGGTCTTGACTGCTTCCCCCTTGTCCGGGAGTTTGGGGGGATGATGCCCAAAATTGGGAATGGGGGTATTAGACTTGAGGGAGAGGAAGGGGCTGTCTGGACACTGGAACACAGACTCAGAGCCTGACCCACTGCCTGTTGATTCACAGGTGCCTCCTCAGGGAGAGGAACCCCTTCTTCCTTGTTCCACTCAGCTTCACACCACCACTCGTTCTGAAAAGGCAGCTCAGACTTAAGTGACGTCCTTTCAGAGAGCCTCTCTGAGGCGCCCATCCCTCCCATGGAGGGGTCCAAAGCCATGGAAGTGAGGTGGCCCCCTTTCCTGGAACCCACCGAGAAGAAGAGAATACGGGGCAGCAAACTGAGCCCCCAAATGACCAAACCCATCAGTGGTCCCCGAGGAGACAGAAACTATTTCCACTGGTCTGGGTGCTCTTGGGAGCACGCACTGTGCCAGGAAGAAGGGTATCAACCCAGAGAGAAAACGGGCAGGCCAGCGGCCCAGTCTGCTCCTGGCAGTGCCGGGAAGCTCCCTTCTGAGGTGGGCTCGTGACCAGAGCTGCCCGGAGCATCCTACTTCTCTCCACTCCTCCTCGGGGCCCAAGAACGGACCCCCTCCCCAGCTTTTCCTCTCCTGTGAGCGGGCCTGGGTTTTTCTATTATACTAACGCAGAAGTGGTTTATTTTCAGAACGAAGATACTCAGATCATTCCTTCTGCAAACGTTCGGCCCTCTGCCTTGTCAGGCACTGAGCTGCCCCCCGACCATGGAGAGCTGAATCAGACTCGGGCTTCAGGCCTTGCGCGAAAACTCTGGTACAACGTATTTGGAGGGCGAGTTGTCTCTCCTCGACAGAGACAGACACGTCAAGGCCACCAGCTCACACTCACCTCTGGCAACAGAATGGCCAGGCTTCCGTCAGTCAGTGTGGCACAGCACCGGTCAAAGTCTCCCTGAGACCGGCCCCTCAACACGAGGCCACTGGCCCCCTGATGTTCCCTGGCAGTGTCTCTGAGAACCGGCTGGCTCCACATATGGGGTGTAAATAAGCTTGGGGGGTGGGGGTGCTTCACTTTCTTAAGAGAGCATACCTTTTCAAGCATGACCTCAAGATGCGTTTGTGTACAATTAAAGAGAAAATACTCTGTTAATAACAGGCTTGGGCTCCCATCGCACTTGAAATTGAGGGAACCGCACCATCTTTTAATGCTGCATAGGGGTTTTCCCGGTAGCCAAGGTAACCGTGATCACAAAAATCCCAACCTTCCCTCCCGTGCTCCAAGAACGACCCAGGTCAACAAGAAGAACCAGTAACACCACACACAACCCCCAAGCAGAGAGCAGGGGGCTTAAGAGTCCATTAAAGTTACCGGAAAAAAGAGAAAGTACACCGTAAGCGCCAAAACACGCAAGCGTGCGGAGGGGACCAGAACGTTGACCAGAGGGAAGGGGCGCCGTGGGCACTGGCCCCCGGAGGCAGCTCGGGAAGGGAAGGAGATGGCGAGGAAGGGGGTGGGCACCACTCGGGAAGCTGCGGTGGAGCGGGGAGGGCAGGAGGCGGACACTTGGGAATCCGCGTGAAGCAAGAATAATAATCAGCTAAACCCAAGGGCACACTGTGGCCCTCACCTCCTCCATCCACCTGCGGCCCAGAAGCCGACGGCTCAAGAGCCTGCGCTACCCTGCACTGACAGCAGAGGGGGCTCTTGAACCAAAAATCACCGAAACCAGGCGCAGCCGGCGGGCCGCCACGCACAGGGGTGAGCGTCCTGGTCCACGTAAAGGCTACACTGGAAGGAAGATGAAAACGAGAATCTAAATATTCCAGCTGATGACAAGTCCTCCAAAAATGCAACCACAAAGCAGGAGTACAAACGGAAACAGCACCGCAAATGTAATGAAAAACCCCAAAGATGCATCTCAGCCCTCGAACCAGGAGACCCAAGAGCTGGGGAGGGCAGGAGAGGCGGACAGAGGCGCGCGAGAGGGCTCCAAGGCAGCCCTGGCCCGGCCGGGGTGGGGGGCGACGGGGCCGCATTTTCCCCAAAGTCAGACCAAGAAGCTGTGAACTGTAGGGTTTAGATCCAGCAAAGCAGATCTTCGAAAATCTGAGCTGTAGAAACCGAGCCTTAAAGGTGTGAGAACTGAGGGGGAACGTAGCCCGCGCCCGTTCTTCAGCAATCTCCTACAGAGTTAACTTCATCTGCGGGGGGATGGGGAACTGTGTGGCAACGGGACGTGCGGGAAACACTGCATACATTCAGCTGCAGATCTAAGTAAACGTGGGAGTAAGGGCAGAAGGAAAACATAGAGATGTTATACGCCAGGCCAAAGCATGCAACTATGAAATACTGGACGGGGGCGCCTGAGGGTCTCCGTGGCTTCAGGGACTGACTGTTTTGGCTCAGGTGGTGATCTAAGGGTTGCGATATCCGGTCCTCCATCCAGCTTCACGCTCTGCATGGAGACTGCTTGGGGTTCCCTCTCCTTCTCCCTCTGGCCCCAACCCCGCTCATGCACGCACACACACACACACACACACACACACTCTCTCTCTCTCTCTCTCTCTCTCACTCTAATAAATAAAATCTTTAAAACGGTAGACAACAAGAGGAAGACAAAACAGAATAAGCCCCATGTGATGGATGTGTAGGACATTGTACCCAAGGTGGCTGTACAGGGAGTTAAAGGACCCATCAGCAAACGACAAGCCAGACCGTAGAAGTAGAGGGGAATTTTTAAAATGCAATAAAGACAAAGGTCACCATTCAAATGAAAATAAAAACGTCTTAAATATCAAAAGAAATTCAATAAATGAACAAAGAAAATGCATTCTGCAAAGCAAAAAATATAATCAATAGAACATAATACATAGTATTTATTATACAAAATATTATGAATGTTAAGACCAAGTATATTATAAATCTTATAAATATGGGACATAGAAATCATTGTGAATGGGCTTAAATCACCTTTGAAAAGAAACCGATTTTCAATTTGGTTTAAAAAAACAAGATCCAACTACATGCTGTACACTGAGGTGCGCTTTTAAAAAGGGATTCAGAAAGGCTAAAAACAAAGGGATAAGCAAAGCAAATGGAAATAATAGCGAGTATTACAGTCTTGGTATCAGACAAAGTACAGTAAGTCGACCTGGAAGAATAAAGCTTCTGACAGACTTTTTCTGTTGCCAGAAATCTCCCCATGCTTGACAATAAAAATATAAAAGTATTATTAAGCACCGAGCAAGACTACAACTGCAATTACAAGTACAAATTGTAGAAAATGAAGGAAATATGGATGGAAACATCCTCGCACAGGACGCTTTAACATACCACTTTCAGCACAAAAGACACCAGTTAGCCAAAAAGGAAGTAAGGATACAGAGTCCTAAACACATAATCAATAAGCCAGGTTATACAGAGATATTTATATATCTGACATTAGAGAATGTGCTTAAAAGTTCATAGAATATCCACAAAAATAGGTGACAAATAATCAGTGCTTCCTAAAGTAGAAAGATGACAGAATATTTTCTGATCACGGTATAATAAAACTAGAAAATAATTTTTAAAAAATGAAAACTAAAATAACAGAAATTCATATATATATGTATATAGGTCATATATACATATATATATGACCTATCAGAGTTTATGGGACATATTTAAAATAGCAATCAGATAAAATTCATAGCCTTCAACAAGTATTTCAATAAAAATGGAGGAAATAAAAATTATATTTTAAAAATATTTTTACTCATTTATTTTAGAGGGGGAAGGGCAGAGGGAGAGAGAATCTCAAGCAGACTCCCCATTGAGCTTGAGACCCAACACAGGGCTCAATCTCATGACCCCAAGATCATGACCTGAGCTGAAATCAAGATGCCTAACCAACTGAGCCACCCAGCTGCTTCTAAAAAAGGAATAATTAAAAATTTTAAGTGCCAACAATAGACAAATGAAAAAGTGCTCAACATCACTCAGCATCAGGGAAATACAAATCAAAACCACAGTGATTTTAGTCACACCAGTCAGAATGGCTAAAATTAACAAGTCAGGAAATGACAGATGCTGGTGAGGATACGGAGAAAGGGAAACCCTCCTAAACTGTTGGTGGGAATGCAAGCTGGTGCAGCCACTCTGGAAGACAGCATGGAGGTTACTCAGAAAGTTGAAAATAGAGCTACCCTATGACCCAGCAATTGCACTACTGGGTATTTACCCTAAAGATACAAATGTAGTGATCCGAAGGGGCACGTGCACCCGAATGTTTATAGCAGCAATGTCCACAACAGCCAAACTACAGAAAGAGCCTAGATGTCCATCAACAGATGAATGTATAAAAAAGATGAGAGATATATATATTAGAATATTATGCAGCCATCAAAAAAACGAAATCTTGCCATTTGCAACAAAGTGGATGGAACTAGAGGCTGTTATGCTAAGTGAAATAAGTCAATCAGAGAAAGACAATTATCATATGATCTCACTGATATGAGGAATTTGAGAAACAAAACAGAGGACTATAGGGGAAGGGAGGGAAAAATGAAACAAGATGAAACCAGAGAGGGAGACAAACCATAAGAGACTCTTAATCTCAGGAAACAAACTGAAGGTTGCTGGAAGGGAGGAGGTGGGAGGGATAGAGTGGCTGGTTGATGGACATTGAGGAGGTATGTGCTATGGTGAGTGCTATGAATTGTGTAAGACTGATGAATCACAGACTTGTGCCCCTGAAACAAATAATACATTATATGTTAATTTAAAAAAATTTAAGTGCCAAGCTCAGAAACTAGAAGAGGAAGAATAACAATAAAAGCACAAGGAAGAAAAAAGAAAGTTAGATGCAGAAATTAATGAGGTAGATTAAACTGATAAATAAAAAATCTGGATATTTCAACAAAATAGGATAACCAGTAGCTAAATTTAATCAAAGAATGAGAAAGCACAAATTGGCAAAATAAGAGTGACAAACAGGCAGGAAGTATCAGAACAGAAGGCTTATTATATAGCTTCAGTTATCAAAACTGTGTGTTGTTAGCAGAGAAAGAATTACATAAGAAAAATGAAACAGAATAGAGTGTCCAGTAATAGACCCACACAAATATGCCAAACTGATTAATAATAAATGTGCAAAACTAATTCAATGGTAGGAAAGCCAGCCTTGAACAACTGCTATGAGAGTAACTGGACATCCATGGGTGAAAGAAAGAAGAGAGAGAGAGAGAGAGACAAAAAAGGAAAGACAACTCAACCTAAGTCCGTTCTACTTATTAATAAGTTAATATAAAAATTAACTCAGAAAAAAATGATGGACTTAACAAACAGAAAATTTGGGGATCTAAGGCTAGACAAAGAGTTCCCAAAATTAACACCAAAAGCACAATCCATAAAAGGAAAGTTGGACTAACTGGACTTCAACAAAGTTAAAAATCTTTGTTCTGTGAAAGATGATGCTAAGAGGGCAAAAAGACAAGACACAGAGTAAGAGAAAATCTTGCAAACTCCATTTTAGACAAGGGACTAGTATCTAGAATATATAAAGAACTCTCAAAACTCAACAGTAAAAAATAATTAAATAATTAGAAAATGGATAAAGAACACAAACACATATTTCACCAAAGAGAATATACAATGACAAACAAACACATGAAAAGATGTCCAGCCTCATTAGTCATTAGAGAAATACACATTAAAATCCCAAGGAGATGTCAGTACACACCTATCAGGATGGCTAAAACAAAAATGAGAGACAACACAAATGCTGACAGGATATGGGGAAATGGGATCACTTGTCCATTGCTATTGGGAATGCTAAGTATACCTACTTTGAAAAATACTTTGGCAGATTCTTTAAAAGCTAAACATGTAACTATCATACCACCCAGAAACCGGACTATTAGGTCTTCATCTCAGAGGAACGAAAACTTACAGTCACACAAAAACCAGACAAACACAAATGTTTATCGCAGCTTTATATGTAATAGCCGAAACCCTGGAAACAGGTAGGTGTCCTTTGGTGGGTGAGTGGCTACACAAACGTGGTCCGGCCACATCAAAGAACACCACTCAGCAATCAAGAGGAAAGAAAGACTGCTACACAACAACCACGTGACTCTCCAGAGAATTAAGCTGAGAAAATAGCCAAGTCCAAAAGTTTACTTACTGTGTGATTCCATTTATGTAACATTTTTGAAATGATAGTATTATAGAGATGAAGAACAGATCCATGGTGGCAAAGGATTAAGAAGGTTAAGAGAGAGAAGGAACTGGATGTGGTCAGATCGGGAAACAGGATACCCACCATGTAGTGATAGAAATGCTCTGTGCCTTGACTCTATCAGTGTCAACAGCCTGGCTGTAATTGTGTACTGGAGTTTTCAAGATGGTACTATTAGGGAAACTGTTTAAAGAGTACATGGATATGAATCTATTATTTCTCACCATCGTATGTGAATCAACAACTATCTCAAAATAAGACATTTAATTTTTAAAATTAAAAAGTAATGTGCAAGGCATCTCGTTAGTGCAGTAGGTAGTGAGTCAGTCTCATAAAAAGTAAAGTGCAAAGGAACATCTCCCTTTTGTGTAAGAAAAAAAGGAAGAAATAAGAAAATATATACGTACTTGCTTATTTTAGCAAAAGAAACACCAGACAGAGAAAAAGAAAAAGTACTGTTTACCTACCTGATGAGAGGGCTGGAGGCAGTGACATTTCTCTGGGCTTAGCTTTTTTGCATAGTTTTATCCTTTCTAACATGTTAATGTTATACATACTAAAAAAAAAAAAAAAAATCAACAAGGATGGAGAGGATCCCTAAAATTGAACACAAACACAACACAAACCTAAAATTATATAACCCAGAGTAAACTGAAGTCAGGAGAGGGAGACCAATCCAAGTCACTCTTGGACACAGTATTTCAACCTTACACGTTCCCATGAAAGACAAAAAGTGCTCTATGCATATTGAACTCTAGTTAGTAGATTTGTTTTCTTCCATGTTACAGGTTAATTCTTATTTAACTACTTTATATACATTTTAGGATTTATAAAATGAATAAATATTCAGAAAAATTTCTCCACGTTGGAGAAGGAAGTTCCATCTATGAAAAGATAGAGGCTAGAATGAACCAGCAGTGCTGGATTGGAATTTGCATCATTATGAACTCATGGTTTTACATACATATACTCACAGGCACGACACATAGAATAGAAATGGTTGTAGACATATATGTGTTTATGTATTTATAGGTGTATACTTCCCATGTTTCTTAGTTTTTTCTATTAAGAGAGAGAGAAGGAGCACCTAGAAGCAAAGACATGCCAGTATGAATAGAAGTATAACATACCAGTGAGTATGCCTGGAATTCAGAAACCATTCTCTACTAAAAAGAGCCAGGACTCCTTGAAGAGAGCTAAACCCAGGCTTATGCAAAGAAAGTACAAGGCAACCTTGGAACATTTTGTTGTGCCAGAAAATAAGGAGGTGTTAAAAAAAAAAAATGAGGGATGAATGACTGATGTAATCAACAGCATGCATAAATCTGAGAATCATTATGATGAGAATTATCCTCATACAAGAGAATACATACCATACATGCTCCATTTATCTAAAATTCTAGAGTAGAATCTAATCTATGTTGCTAGAACTGTGGTAGGTCCTGGGGAAAATGGGCACAAGGAATTATTGGAAAGAGACATGAAAAAACTTCCTTGGGGGTAAGGGAGGTGTTCTACATCTTGATAGGGGTTTAAGTTACTTAGGTGAATGTACTGATCAAAACTTATCAAATGGTCCACTTAATATTTGTACATTGCACTGTATGTAAATTTTTACCTAATAAAAGAACTATAAACAAATTTTGAACTCTAGACAATATGTCCTCCAAAATGGTTAAGAATGAAGGGCAGTAATGTCTACAATTTACTTTGAAATGTAATTTAAAAATAAGATGGATTGCTGGAAAAAAAAAAGATAGATTGCTGGATGGATAGATGGTTAGATGTATGATAAAGAAAGCATGGAAAAACATAATTTAAAAATGTAGGTAATAGGGGCGCCTGGGTGGCTCAGTGGGTTAAGCCGCTGCCTTCAGCTCAGGTTATGATCTCAGGGTCCTAGGATCGAGTCCTGCATCAGGCTCTTTGCTTGGCAGGGAGCCTGCTTCCCTCTCTCTCTCTCTGCCTGCCTCTCTGCCTACTTGTGATCTCTCTCTGTCAAATAAATAAAATTAAAAAAAAATGTAGGTAATAAGTGTATGGTTGTTGACCAGAAAAAATCTGTTAACTTTCTGTATGTCTGAAAATTTTCATAATAAAATATGAAAAATATTATGGGAATTTGTCAAACAGACACAGCAGCTAAATTGAAGGGGCTCCCAGTGGCCAAATCTGCGACAATTTAACCATCAAAACAACTAGATTATAAACCACTGGACAAATATATTACTCACTGAATGTAACTTAGTCAATTTTATTTAGTCAATGTAACTCATTGACTAAAATGGGAATACATGAGTACATATGGGTATAAATAAATAAATGAGTAAATAAATAAATGTAACAAAGCAAAAGCGCTTCAATACAGTAGAAAGTACTAAACAATAAATTTAGGGAAAAAACACCATCTGGCAAACATTATAATAATAATTGATTCAGACAAGAATTATCAGTGGATGCTAAAACAAGTGGGTAAAAGTTTAATGAATAACAAGATATTTACATACACATAAAATATCTCCTCACAAAATACCAATTAATTACAAAGGAAGAAACAATAACTTCTCACTGGAGAAACGTAGCAGATACCATCTTAACCAGGATCAGAGTTAACAAAGCCAGTACTGGTATAGCTGGTAACCATGCGCCTTTGAATAGGAGGCACTGAGAAGGACCCAACATCCCATCTCTGGTCTTCCTGCCCAAAATGCATGTCCTGAATCTAGTTACAAAGAAATAGAGAACAACCCCAAGTTGAAGGACGTTGTTCAAAATAACTAACTGGCCTGTATTCTTCAAAACCTGTCAAAGTCATGAAAGACAAAGACCGAGGAACTATTCCAGATCGATGGAGATTAAAGACACGGAAATAAACTTGAGATTTTAGATGGGAACTTAGAACGGGTGATGGTGATGGTGATGATCATGGTGATGGCAGTGATGATGGCGATAACAGAGATGATGATGTTACATTCTGCTATAAAGGACGCTACTGCGACATGATCAGTTATAGGAATAAAGTCTACATTGGATTATCATATCGTATCAATGCTGTTTCCCTGATTTTGATCACTGTACTGAGTTATGCAACAGAATGTACTGGTTCTTGCGAAATACGCATTATTTGGAGTAACGGCCATCATGTCTGAAACTTACTTTCAAGTGGTTCAGAAAAAATGCACGTGCACACAAAGAAAGTATGATAAAGCAAAAATGATGACGTGTTAACAACTGGGGAATCTGGGTGAAGGGCATAGATTTCTTGGTACTAGTCCTACAACTATTCTGAAATTTTGAGATCATTTCAAAATTAGAAGTTTTGAAATAGAAATGCAAAATAAGATGCCGTATAACATAGGTTATTCCTTAGTTCTGACGAGTCTCTCCTGGTCCAAAATGGAGAGGTGCCACCAATCCAGAAACCTCTAAAGACTGAGAGCTCCTGTGGCCTTCTGACACTCACTGAAGAGACACAACATTCACGGCACAAACCAGAAGCTAACCAACCGGGTGACCTACAGAGAGCGCACCAGCAGTGCTCTTGGGTTGAGGAGCGAGGTTGTTTCCTGCATTACTCTGGCCAATTCCAACAGACTGTTGCTGACAGAGCCCTGAGTTCTCTCAAAGAGAGTGCCAAGAACAAGCTTGACAGCTGCCTCCCCCTCCCAGTTTCTGGAACCACCATCAAAGATGCAATTAATAATCCAAGGGCAAGACTCCTCTATCTCACACAGCCTCGGATACAAATCAACCCCAAAGTGTTAATAGATCAACAGTTATCTCTAATACCAAATACAATTTGCATTTAAGATGACATCTGCAATATTTTAAAAGCCAAAGTCTAAAACAACAAACTTGGCATTTTTTCTGAGTAGCAATTAACACAGTGACTAATCCTATCAAGGAGACAGTAATCGGCATGGAGATATCGTTCTCACACCAGCAGCAGGTTGAAAACCTTAATCCTAACCTCTTTTTAACAGCACAGACTCTAGAGCATCTCGGCTCATCAAGGAAACTAATGCAATTATTAAGGACAAGGGTAATTACCCTACAGCTTCAACAAAAAAATAAAAGTGCTCAAACAGCAGTCATACAGGAGAAGGATGAGAGGCTTGACTTGGGGATGAAGGCTCTCTCTGTATCATGGCCATACCAGGGCTTGGCTATGCTACCTCCTTAGCTCTGCCCAGGGCAGAGGGTCAACCATAGCCCAATGCCAGCCAGTTCTCCCCAGCCTTGGCCACTCCAGGACACAGCTTCTTATACAAAGGTCCCAAGTACTGATTAATTGAGTGGCATTCCTGAGGATATGACCCATGAAACCTCTAACACCATCATGCTGGTCTCTTCAGTCTCTCTAGAACCCACTATACTCATTCTGAGCACACCTGGGTTATTCTCCCCAGGTATGATGCCATCCCCCAGAATCTGTCTACAGTTTACCCATTGTTCTGGGCTTCAAGTTTTAGGAAGCAATCCTAAACCACTCCAGCCCTCAGTGAACACGGAGCTCATATAAGCCCTTCTCAGCCGAACCGTGATAGCAAAACACAGAGGTAAACATGTTCACCCGTCGGTTTGTGTGAGCGGCTTTATTTGCCAAACGGCTTCGCAAGTCATGACCATGCCCCCTGCACCTTGTGTAGCACAGGGCTAGACAAACGGGAAAAGTCCCACAACAACCCCGCAAGCTCTCGGACGCTCAGAGACACCTACTGCTCCGTGGAGGAAGGGGCGAGAGAGGTTTTCTGCATGTGTGGGTATTTCAACTGACAGGATAATTACAGAATTTTCAGTGAAGCCCACACGATGTGTTTAACAAATGAATGAATGACTAAGTGAAGCCAAAGAATAAGCCAACTCGCATGAACTGGGCCAGTCTGCTTGATAGACCAGCAAGTGGACCTAGTAAGGCTATGGACAAGATACCTGCACAACCCAGCTGGCTTCCCCCTAGAGCACTGCTTGGCATGAACGGTCTACAACTGCAGTGTTGTCCAGCTGCCTCAAGGGTGTGCTGTTGGCCACAACAGGACCAGACAACAGTGAACGAGGCATCCAGCTCTAAAGGGACATGTCACCCTTACGTAAAGTGGGTGGGTGAGGTGGCACTTTATTGAGCATGGAAACTTCTTACCCATATGGTGTGATCAAACCTTAGTCATACACCCGGATTGGGCTGGCAGCAGAATGAAGGACTTGCTAATCAAGGAAATACCTGAACCCAGGTATGTGGGCACTCAGCACTGAGAAGCCCAGGAGAGGTAGCAGGGCTCAGACGCCAAGAGGAAGGGAACAGTGCCACTCTCAGAAAGGCTGAAGAGATTGAGGGCTCCGATCTTAGAGGTACCAGGAGCTCTGCATAAACTACAGTCTGGGGAGAACCACAGAGCCAGTGATCTGGTCATAAGAGGCAAGGGCAAGTCACCTGGTGCTAGGTCACACACAAGTGGACCAGCCACCAGGACTCATGACAGAGGATCCCGAAATGTGCCCACTTAGGAATACAGTTGATTCCACTTTTCTGGAAACAGGTGGAACCCAGAGGGAACTGCCACTAGGTGAACCCAGCCTCAAAGATGAAATTTAAGTCGTCTGTGATTGTACAGGTTGGAAAGAGAGAGGGGATATTTTAGATGCTGCATGCGTTTTTACTAGGATGAATTTAGTCTGTTTAATGCAAGAAGAAGAAACTCAATGACAGCTTTTCCTACTGAATTTGTTATATGATGTGAAGAAAGAAATATGCCCTTTTCTTTTTACATTCATTTTATGTGGAACTTTCTGTCTGCGTCAGCAACCTAGCATATAACATCCTCCTGGGGCATCACTGGTGTTACCTAATGGTATCTTCTAAGGCAAGCATGTCCTCCCTTCCAATTAGGTTATAAGCCCCTTGAAGGTGGGAACTGTGTCTAATTCATCACTACACCCTGTACAGAGCCTAGCAAAGTGCCAGATTCAAGCTGTTACTCGGTAAATGCTGATTGTTGATAATCATACAGCACTGATTAATACAATTAACTCAGCAAAGAAATCCCAGTAGGATGCCTGACCTGAGGCTGAGCTGTCCTCCTCTAATGCCTGAACATCTTATTGTTATAGAAGTAGCTTTCTCTCAACGGTATGAAAGAGTCATCTAGTTCCCAACTCCTATCAGGAGCCAAACACTTCTGAGTGAGGGAAGGGTGCTGAGAGGAAGGACATAGGAAGGCTGCCACCCACAGAGACTCGGTCTTTGTGGAAGGGATCATTTGGGTCATAATTTAGAACCAAAAGCCTAAGAATAGTCATTGAAAAACAATATTACTCCAGGGGCGCCTGGGTGGCTCAGTCAGCTAAGACTCTGACTCCTGGTTTTGGCTCAGGTCATGGTCTCAGGATCCTCAGGAACCCCAATTCAGGCACCACACTCAATGGGGACTCTGTTTCTCTACCTTTCTCTCCCTCTCCCTCTACCCTCCCCCCACTCACATACTCCCTCAAGTATGTGTGCTCTTTCTAAAACAAACAAATAAATCTTTTAAAAACACATATATTACTCCCCCATCTGCTACCCATGCGATTGAGAAAATTTAAGGACTGACAATGGTTAATGCTGGCAAAACCATGAAGCAATGGATTCATATACTACAGACGAGAGGAGAGAAGTGATATAACAACTTTGGAAAACCACTTAGCGATTTTGTCAAATAGGAAACAATCTAAATGTCCATTCACTTATGACTAGGTAAATATATTGTGGTATATTCACACAATGGAATAGAATACAGCAGTGAAGATAAATAAGCTAGAGCTACAAGCATCCACACAAATGCATCTCAAGAAAATACGCTGGGGAAAAAAACCCCACATTTATAATTCAAATCAAAACAAGGATTCAATAAAGTAGCAGAATACAAAATTGGCATTAAGAAATCAATAGCATAGAGAAAATCCTATTCACAATGGCAACAACAAAATACAATATGTAGGAGAGTAAACTTAGCGAGAGATACACAAAACTGCTCTAAGGAAACTTTTTTAAACTAATACAAAACACAAAGGCCTTCTTGAACAAAGGGGAAATGTAAGTTCTTCCTGGATAGAACAATTAATATTATAAAGACATCAGCTCTCCCTAAGTTAATTTATAAGTTTAATGGTATTTTACAGAGCTAGACAAAGTGATACTAAAGTTCGTATGAAAAAATAAGCCCTCAAGAATAGCCAGGAAAACACTGAGAAAGAAAAGCCTCAAGGGGAAGTAAGCCTTACAAGATGTTAAAAATACTACAAGTCCTCCATAATTAAAACAGTGTAGCTCCAGTGTATTAATAGACATAGAAGTGGAGTAGACAAGAAGTTTGGGTATAGATGCAGCTATATGTGGAAATCTTGTATCTGATAAAGATGGCCTCTAAAATCACTGAGGCAAGGAAAGACCTTTTGATAAATGTTGCAGGGACAACTGGCTAACAATTTGGAAAAGATGTTAAATTACATCCACACCTCACATCAAACACAAAGAAAGTTCCAATGGATCAAAGATGTAAATATAAAAAATGAAACCATATTAGTACTAGAAGAAAATGTGGGTGAACTCATTTACAACATGAGTATAGGGAGAAATTTTATTATTATGACTCAAAAATACAGATGCAGTAAAAGATTGATAAATATGACTATATAAAATAAAAACATTTTGTACATGAAACACACTTTAGATTCAAAAATACAAATAGACTGAAAATAAAATGATGGGCAAAATATATCACGCAAACAATCACAAGAAAGTTGGAGTGACTATACTAACATTAGACAAAATAGACTTTAAACAAAGAATGTTACTAAAGATAAAGAGAGACATTTCATAATGATAAAGGTCAATGTATCCAGAAATATAACAATTATAAACACAGATGCCCCTAATAATAGAGCACCAAAATATGTAAAGAAAAATTGACAGATGAAGGTAGAAATAGACAACTCTATTATAGTATTTGAAGACTTCAAAATTCTACTTCTGATACTGAATAGAACAACTAGATATAATATCAACAAAGAAATGGAAGGCCTGAATAACACTACAAGTCAACTAACTTAACAGACATCCTGAGAACACTCCACCCAACAACAGAACACACACTCTTCTCAAGGGCACATGGCACATTTTCTGATACAGACCATATGCCAGGCCATAAAACACACTTCAGTAAACATAAAAGGATAAGAGTAATACAAAGTATTATCTAATCACACAATGAAATGAAATTATTAATCAATAGCAAAAAAAAACTGGAGGAAACTCATAAATGTAAATTACACAGGAAGTCCTAAATAACCAACTGGCTAAAGAATTTAAATGGAAAATCAGAAAATTGAGAATAAGTGAAAAAGGAAATACAAGATACCAAAATATGGGAAGCAGCAAGAACAGTGCTTAGGAGGAAATAAAAGAAAAAAATAATCTCAAGTCAATAACCTAATCTTCTACTTTAAGACTAGGGGAAAAAAAGAGGAAAATAACCCTAAAACAAGAAGAAGGAAGGAAATAATAAACATTACAGTGGAAATTAATGAAATAGAGAACAGAAAAATATAGAGAAAATCAATAAAACAAAAAGCAGCTCTTTGAAAAGAACAACAAAATTGACAAACTTTTAGCTACAATGACCAAGAAGAAAAGAGAGGATTCAAATTACTAGAACTAGAAATGAAAGAGGGACATTACTATGACCCTACAGAAATAAAAGGGATTATGAAAGAATACTATAAGCAATTTTAAACCAAAAAATTAGAAAACTTAGATGAAATGAGAACATTTCTAGAAAAACAGAAACTACTAAAACAGATGCAAGAAGAAATGGATGACCTGAACACACCTGTACTAAGTAAAGAGACGGCATTAGTAATCAAACGTTGCCCACAAAGAAAATCCAGGCTGATCTGGCTTCATCACTGACCTCTACCAAACATTGAAAGAATATTTAATCCTTTACTGTTCTTCACAAAATCTTCTGAAAACTGTAAGAGGAGAGAGAACGATTTTCAATTCATTTTATAAAACCAGTATTACCCTGATACCAAAACCAGACTGAGACATAACAAGAAAACCAACTACTCACCACCAATAACTTTTGGGAATATGCATGCAAAAATCTTCACCAAAATATTAGCAAACTGAATTCAGCAACATAACAGTAGTCCCGCCTTAATCTGTAAGTTTGCTTTCCATGGTTTCAGTTACCTGTGGCCGGCCACAGCCTGGAGTCAGATGCCCTTCCTTCCGACATGTTGTCAGAAGGTCAACAGCAGCCCAAACTACATTACGATGCCTACGTTCTTCACCTCGCTTTCTCTTCATCTCATCACACAGGCATTTTATCACCTCACATCATCACCAGAAGGATGAAGAGACTACAATAAGATATTCTGAGAGGGAAAGACCAAACTCACAAAACTTACAGTACAGTATATTGTTGCAATTGTTCTATTTTATTATCAGTTGTTGTTGTTAATCTTTATTGTGCCTAATTTATAAATTATACTTATAATAGGTATGTATACATGGAAAAAACATAGTATATGTAGGATTCAACACTGTCCATGGTTTCAGGCGTCCAGTGGGATCTCAGAACAGATTCACTGCAGACAAGTGAGAACTACTGTAGAGAAAGAATTATACATCATGACCAAGTGAGAATTACAGCAGGAATTAAGGTTGATTCAGCATTTGAAAAGGAACTAAGTTATACATCACACAAATAGACTGAAAAACAAAAATCACATGATCATCTCAATAGACACAGAAAAACTTTTGCTAAAATCCAACAAAATTCATGATTTAAAAAAAAACAACACTCAACAAATTAGAAGGAACTTCCTTAACCTGACAAAGGTCATCTACAAAAAATCCACAGTTAGCATCATAATTAATGGTGAAAGACTGGATGTTTTCCCCCAAGATCACGAACAAATAAGGCTGTCCCCTCTCACCACTTCCATTCCACATTTGTACTGCAAGGGCAGTGAGGCAAGAAACAGAAACATAAGACATCCAGATTGGAAAGGAAGAAATAAAAGCATCTCTATTCACAGGTGAGATTATCTTGTCTATGTTCTAATGAACAAGCCCAACAAAGTTGAAGGATACAGGTTAATAAACAAAAATGAATCGTATTTGTATACCGTGGCAATGAATGACCTGAAAATAAAATTTAAAAAGCAATTCCATTCCCAATAACATCAAAAAGAATAAAATACTTAGAAATAATTTTAACAAGACGAGTAAAAAACTACACCGTGAAAACTATAAAACACTGTTGCAAGAAACAGACCTACTTAAATGGAAAAACATCAATGTTCATGGGTTGGAAGACTTAATGTTGAGATAGCAATACTCCCCAAACTGCTCTACATATTCAATGCAATGTCTAACAGAATTCTGACTTCTTTGTAGTTATCGACAGCCTGACTCTACAATTCATATGGAATCACAAGAGACACCGAATAACAAAGACAATCCTTTAGGAAGAATGAAGTAGGAGGACTCGCACCTCCCAAATTCAAAATTTGCTACAAAGCAATAGTAATCAAGACAGTGTGGTACTGGTACAAGGACAGACATACAGATCAATGGAATAGAACTGAGAGTTAGAAATGAACCCAAACATCTATTATCAGTTGACTTTCAAAAAAAAAAAAAAAAGTGCCAAGACCATTCAATCAGGAAATAATAGTCTTTTTAAGAAATGGCGCTGGGACATCTGAATAGCTACATACAAAAGAATGAAATTGGAACTTTACCTCACACCACACACACACACACACACACACACACACGCACACGCACACGCACACAATTTAACTCAAAATGGAGGAATCAAAGAACAAAATGTAAGAGCTAAAACTATAAAACTCTTAGAAGAAAACACACAAGTAGATCTTCATGACCTAGAATTCAGCAAAGCACTCTTAGATATGACACCAAAAGCGTGAGGAACAAAAGAAAAATTAAACTGGACTTTAACAAAATTAAAAACTTTTGTGCTTCAAAGGAGCCACCGAAAAAGTGAAGAGACAACCCACAGAATGGAAGAAGGAAGGAAATATTTGCAAACCACATATCTGATAAGAGACTTGTATCTAGAATATGTAAAGAATTCTTATAACTTATAAAAGACAAGGAGCCCAATTTTAAAAAATAGTTAAAGGATCTGAATAGATATTTCCTCATGGAATATATATATATACTACTATTCCATGAGGAAATATCTATTCAGTATATATATATATACACCACAATGAAATACCACTTCCCATCCACTATGATGTCTAGAATCAAGAAGTTGGAAGTTAGCAAGTGTTGACAGAGAAGCTGCTGGGGGGAAGGTAAAATGGTGTTGCCACTTTGGAAAATGGGCTGTTTCTGGCAGTTTCTCAAATAATTACAGTTACTACGCAACTAGTCAACTTCACTACTAAGTATACACCCAAGAGAAATGAAAAATATATCTACACAAAAACATTGTACACAAATGTTTGTAGCATCATTATTCATAATCACCAAAAAGGAGACACTGCCCTAATGTCCATCGATAGGCAAATGGATAAACCAAATGTTCTGTGGAATACTACTTGGTCCTAAGACGGAATAAAGTACCGACACACCGAATGAACACTGAGAACATTATACTATGTGAAAGAGGCCAGACACACAAGTCCTTGCATTCTGTGACTTCACTCACATGGGTCCAGAAGAGAGAAATGCACAGACAGTGAAGGTGGGCTCAAGGGTGGCATGGAGCCAAGCGGTCAGAAGTGGGGAGGGGGACAATGGGCTGATAGCTCAATGATACGGGGTTTTCTGAGGTGATCAGTATGCTTAAACTTGAGGGTGGCACGTATCTGCGACTATACTGAAAGCCACTGAACCGTACATTTTGAATGGGTGAGTTGTATAGTGAATAATACCATAATAAAGCTGTTATTAAACCTTTAAATTGTTTTTCATTTTGATAAGGAATGAGATATTCACACAGTCCCCAAGTGTCACCTCATGAGACACTTATTAGTTACAAAAAGGAAAACAGCAACTTGACAGTGGAGGAAGCTGGCAGAAACCACCCACACCACGTGATCAGACAGCCTCACTGGCAATGAGACAGACAGGCACCTCGTGGCTCCTACAGGATGCCTGGAAGCGGCCATCACATAGCTTCTGCTGTGTCTTGGACAAAAACCGTGTATCCTAATCTACCCATGAGGAAACATCAGATAAACCAGAACTCTTCAAGAACACTCAGGAACAAAAGAAAACAGACTAAGGAAAGGCTGCAGGTGAGAACAGACGGGAGAGGTTGGACAACTAAGGGCAGCCCATTGCTCCAGCACCAGGTCTAGATCAAAACCCAAAATGCATTTTGGTTCTTCCATAAGAAGCATCAATGGGACAACCGCTGAAATTCCTATAGGGTCTAAGCATTGGATGACCGTATAGGAGCAAGGCTAACTTCCTGATCGTGATCCTTATACTTTGCTTCTGGAAAAAAAATACCCTCAGCCTTCGGAAACTTGCCCTCAAGTATTTAGAGATAAAGGAGCATCTCCAACTTGCCTCGAGTGTTTCAGAAGAAATCTGTTACATATGTACACAATTTCACGTCATGTGTGTGTGTTCTGTGTGGTTTGTGTGTCTACACATGTATACAGAGAAGGAGAATGCTTACGCACCTGTATTAAAACGGTAACACCTGTGGAATCAGAGAATGATACACAAGTGACATTTGTACCATTTTTTGCAACTTCTCAACATTTGGAAATTGTTTCAAATAAAATAACTTAATTTAAAAAGTGTTTGTGGTACATGCAATGATTCATATTTAACAAACGTGGAAGGGAAGTACTCATTAGGAACACACACATATATAGCAGAAGTACAGAAACATTCACAACAGTGATCAGCTCTAAGGAAGCTAGAGCCCGGTATAGACTAAGCTGTGTTTTGTTTCTCAAGCTAATGCTGGTCCGGGACTATGCGTTTATTATTGCTTACATTTTTGTATATCTAAATATTGAATACTAATTTTTATTGAAAAACATTCCATTCCCTTTGTCTATCCAGCACTCCTTTTTTTTTTTTTAAGATTTTTATTCATTTATTTGACAGAGAGAGATCACAAGTAGGCAGAGAGGCAGACAGAGAGAGAGGAGGAATCCTCAGTGGGGAGCAGAAAGCCCGATGCAGGGCTCGATCCCAGGACCCTGGGATCATGACCTGAGCCGAAGGCAGAGGCTTTAACCCACTGAGCCACCCAGACGCCCCCCAGCACTCCCTTCTTCATGCAATGCAAGACTTCATAGAGCAGACAGGTCCCTCTTGCCCTCAGATGTATTTCAATAGCACTGAGAAATTCTCACTGCACACAAGGGACAGATTCCCTGGAGAAGGAGACCAGGGACAGAGAGCCTCGTACACGTCTTGTTCACCTTAGTGGAAAAGATGAAGTCTTACCAGACAACAAGCAGCTGGATGCTTTTGCACAGGACAGGAGAGGGGACGGCTCCGTGCCAGGAAAGGGGGTGTTTGGAGCCACGGAGGTGATGGCTTCCTGGCCTCAGGGAGGAGCCTGGCAGGGGCCACCCAGGTCTGGGAGACAATAATACAGGATTCCCACAGCTGCCTGCAGAAGCAGGCATTCCCAGCGATCCTGAACTAGTAGGGCCTCCTTCCTAAAATGGAGCTAACACCACACCATGCCTGGACTATGGTAGTAAAGGAGGTGGCATCTGCCCAAGTCACAAATGGCCTTCTTGGCCTGGAGTGTCCCGCTGACCACCACTGGCTTCCCTGACAGACAGGCTGGAGGAAGCCTTTCCAGGCAGGAAGGCCAGCGTGGGCAGAGGAGGGAAGCCTGGCTGGAACCCAAGCAAGCCCCACAGTAGGGAAGCCAGTCAACAAGATGGAGAGGGCCCCTACCACAAGCCATGCAGTCCTCTAGGCTCTCAAAGAGCAGGGGGGGAAGCTGACAGCAGCCTCTGTCCTCCCTGGAGGATCTTACAGCAAAGATGGGGAATGAGAAAATCTGTGGGTGTGGGGGAAAGATTGTTCCAGACCCTGACAACAACAGTGCAAAGGTCACTGAGCAGAAGCCTGCCTGCCGCCTCCTGGTGGGTTCCAGAAGCAGCAGCCAGCATGACTGACGTTGAGACCACTGGGTTGTTGGGGTCCTGGTCAGCTATGAGTTTGCTCAGGGTGATGGGGGCAGTGATGGACCTTCAGAGCAAAGTGACAGGTTTCTGAAGACTCCTCAAGTGTTTGCAGCCACCACAGTCCAAGGAGGTTCTGCGGGGACATGCTGCATCAGCACTTGACTTTGCAAATGGACTCTTCATTTTCCTCTTAGGGTGTTGCTTCCCATAAGAGTCAGGGTCAGGACTGTGGGTGCGGGGGCAAGGTCCCTAGGGTATAAACTGTCAGGAGGTGTTCCTCTTGGGGTCCCCAAACACAGGGTCAGTACCTGAGAGTCTTGGTCCTGCGAAGTGTACTGAGCAGGTACCACTGGGGGTGGTCCCCTTGCTTGAACGAGTCTACCTTTCATGCAAGAGAAGAGCCTGGATTCCTGGGCTTGGGGGCCACCTTGATATTCTAGAACTTACTGAGAAGCTAGGCCTTGGCCTGCTATTCTTTGGAGCACTCTCTGTACCTGAAAAGGGGCATGGCCAGGAGTCAAAGACCTTTCTGCAATCTTCTGGCTGAGTGACCTTGAACAATATTTCCAACCTCTGGAAGTCTTTTCATCTACGAAAACGGAGTGAAAAATACTCTGGTTGCTCAGAGAAGTCAAGGAGATAAAAGGAAAAAAGCACACACAGGGCCTGGTACAGAGGGGCAGATCTCATGAGCAACCTCTGTCCCTTCCTATCTCCCTCTCTCCCAAGGACATCCTATGCTCTAGTTCCTGAAAAGACCAGATCCTAAAAAGACCCCTCTCAGGTTCCAGGGAGTTGGGAGTCCATGGTTTCTCAGGAAATTATGCTAAATCTTGGTATGATAAATGCCCACACCCAACGGGATCATACGTCTCCAGAATCCAGTCTGCATTACTGGAGAGTCCCTGTCTTTGGGATCCCCAAAATTCCTTCCTGTGTCCAGTTCTGGCCACAGCCATCCCTCATCTTGGAGCATGGACCCCTCCTTGCCTCAGCCAAGTCTCACATCTCACCTCGTTTCGGAGGCTGTGCTAGCGCCTACCCAGCCCCAGTGAATCTCGTGTCCCCACATTTTGGCAAGCATCCACGAGAAGCTCCCGGCTTCTCAGATGGTTTCATGATTTAATCCCCCTATGAATTTCATACTTCGGGAGTTCAAGAACCACATACATATTTGATTTTTTCTATATTTTCCAAGGCTCGTGGCACAGTGCCAGACTACCAGTACGTGAAAAATAGGTACTTGTGGAGTTGGAGGTAATAAAATATATATTCATTTAAATTTTTTAATTAGAAAAAATGACTAAAATTTGATAATGAAAGTTCTGTCCGTGGACCAAATTAGAACTTTTTCTAGAAACACTTTTTTTTTTTAATGGACTTTGCAGGGAACCAAGCAATTAATGCCTTTTCATTACAATTTAGGACTGAAACTGGAATATTAAAATTGCCACTCAGTGGAATGTGCATGAAATGCTGAAAGTCTCCTGGTGAATAATTCCTGGTTATAACGACATGCTATAGACTTAAATCTTACTCCTAGACATGAAAAAAGACAGTTAAATCAACTTTGTCCATTTAAATATCATTTCAAGATATCTAGAACCCATCTCTTTATTGCTCAACAACCCTTGGCAATTTCTTTTGCCCTCATTTATTTCTGGTTCCAAAGGGAATCCTGTCTGATTTATTGGAAATTAGTTCTTACTGCTAGTAAATGCTTTAAACTGTTTTCCTATAAATCACTCCAAAATCTGCTAGTGCACTGAAGCCTGATCCGAGCTTCCCTCCAGCAACGCTGAGTGCCAGCACACCCTCCCTCCCACCGACTGTGAGTCCTTTACCACCACCACCGCACCCCCCACCACCCTCAGGAAAGCTCCACGGAGCAGGCAGATGAGTCTCTAAAGAAACTTAGTTTTTACTCCTTGGAATGGTTCCTCTAAATTAAAAAAAAAAAAAAAAAAAGCTTAGCTTTTCTACACACACACAATCAGCTGCTCCTTCACCTTCCATTTGCGGACAATGATCGGCTACATCTCCACATGTTCACAAGCCTGCGTCCTCATGGGTTCAGAGTTAGCTCTCGAGGAGACACAGCATGCAGAGGAATGCGAGCACACCGTGTGCAATGGCAGCATTCCCGGGGTGGGGGGGGTGCCTAGGCTTTACTGCACCTGTGCCCTTCAGGGTAGGTCAGGCTCTGCTACGGTAACAAGGAAGGTCCATTTCCTGCTCACACCACACAGCCATTCTGGCTCTGCAGCGGGAGGCTCGGCGGCTGGGTGCAGTCCTCACTCAGGGAAACGGGCTGGCGGAAGCTCAGCCCCACATCTTCACATCTGTGCCTTGAAATGATACGTGTCATTTCTGCTCACATTTCACTGGCCAAAGAAAGGGACACAACTTCCCCAAACATCAAAGCCGGAAGGAAGGCGAAACCCACCATGCAGCCCCAGAAGGTGGGCCGTGCTAACGGCGATCACGCTCCCCGGCTCTTCCCTCGTGCGTGCTGCACAAGGCGATGCTCCACCATCTCTGGGAGGTGCGTGTGTGTGCATGTGCGTGTGTGTGTGTGTGTGTGCTTGCACCTGTGCGTGTGTGCGTGCGTGTGTGTGCTTGCACCTGTGCGTGCATGTGTGCGTGTGTGTTCACCATAAAACCAGGAACACTCTGCCTGGCCAGCAGGCATCTCTCTACTCTGAAAAGTCTGATACTTTGCCACATTGCAGCCCTTGAGATGCCTAATGCACTCTTTATCAGAATCAATCTTAAAAACAAATGGTTGTTATTTAGGTAACTACTAGGAATAGAAAGAGAGCTCTTCAAATTGACAAAGAAGGAGTGAGGGAGGGAGGGAGGGAGGCCTTGGAGGCATAAGTGGCAAATAAAAATCCCAGGATTCTAAGACTCTTCACAAAAGAGAAAAGCCAGACCTTCCTCACAGCCCAGGGACGCTTCGCAAGAGCTCAGGGAGGGCGGGGGGCTGCCGATGGACTACGGTGAGTCCTCCTTGCCCTCTCCCCTTTCAGTTTCCCACAAATAAAGAGCTATTTTCAGAAGAAACCCTCCAAGCATCGCTGTGACACAGCAGGCCGTAATGCTCACTACAATAACAAATGTATGTAAAAGATCATCTGTAGAAATCACTTTTAAGTTGAGATATCGTTCAAAGGCAAAAATGATCTATATGCTGAGAGACAGTGCTCATATATCTTTTGGAGAAATGATAGGGCCTTATTTAATGATTTAAAGAACAGCACCATAAAAAAAATAATTCCATATATAAATATTTAAGTATGGTTTACTATATTCGATACCTGTCCAAATATATCCTCCGTCTAGATCTTTGCCAACTGCACTCAGAGCTAGTGAACTCCAAGAATACTAGAAGGTATCAAAAAACATCAGCTAGGGGCGCCTGGGTGGCTCAGTGGGTTAAGCCGCTGCCTTCAGCTCAGGTCATGATCTCAGGGTCCTGGGATCGAGTCCCGCATCGGGCTCTCTGCTCAGCAGGGAGCCTGCTTCCCTCTCTCTCTCTCTGCCTGCCTCTCTGTCTACTTGTGATCTCTCTCTGTCAAATAAATAAAAAAAATCTAAAAAAAAAAAAAAAAATCAGCTAGAAAACTCTGCCATGCGTTTAGAAGACAGGGCTATTCTTTAAAACTGACTTTCCAGAAAAGCAGCTGTGTTCCCACCAGCTCTGGAGGAGAAAAGACGATCGCAAAGGGAGGGAATTTAGTAAAAGTATTTTTTATTCTTTTTCATGTCCTACTTCAAAGACCACATTTCAGGAGCTGAAAACACTTCCTATTATTAGGTACAAGTCTGAATTTAATATGTATCGTCTACATTTCAGGCCACAATATGCATATGTATATGTACATTACACTCTTCCGTTCATGTGCACCCTCTACCTATCGATGAGATTTGGTGCTAAGGGCGTGAAAGATTTTCAATAAAATATAGTTTCCCACTTGTTCCGTTGCTGCCTTCAAGGGCCCTGTCAGTTCTGCATCAGGGACTGTGGAAGTCACCGATGTTAATCTCACAGCTGCTGACAACTCCAAGCCAGGAGTCTCGTCTATAAAATCCACCTGAGAACCTGAAGGCCTACCCAGAGAAAATAATTCTCCAAACCTCACATTCTTCTCCGGCTGCACGCTTATAGGATTCTGGGCTCTGAAATGCTTGCGTTCCATCGAGGGGTGCAGCGTTCAAAAGAGCCACCCCTCAGCTCTCTGCACTTGGAGCAAGCTTCTGTCCCACTCTCCCTTAGGCAGGCGCCCATGGGTGGAATTCATGTCTCCAGAGTCTGTGTCCTTCGCTTCCCTGCCAATGTCCCTTCTCCTACCAGACCATCCCCTCCTGCAGCAGCTGGCGTTCTGTGGAACTTATCTACTATTATCAGAAACGTCAACAGTTTTCGAGAAACAGATGCAACGGGGCTGCAGTAACCTACTTAAGTACCATAAATTCCAGAAGGCGCTTGGCTTTCATGGACAACGTGTGACTTGAAAAATGACACACTCTTGGGAGAGCAGATGACTATTTTGAAAGGACTAGCCGGAGATGCTGGACTCCTCAAGGAGTCCAGGCGCCTGTGGGGGTCTCTCGCTTCCTAGGGAGCCCCGCCCCCGTGTCATCTGAACCCAAGCTCTCTCTGCATAATGAGATCAACGAGTGACTCAGCACGGAGCTCTTAGAGCCTGACTCAGGACCTCGCTCACATGCTTGCCCAACACACCACCCACCCTCACATTCTCAGCTTCTGCTCCTGCTGGGGAATCTGCATTCACTCTCCCCTGCTGAGTTCAGATCCTAGCCCTGCCAGAGACTTGAGGTGTAGCTTCTGGCACGTCATGTAACCCCACTAAGCCTCGCTTCTTCATTTGTAGACAGATATCATGTTCCTCAGCCGGAAGGTTAAGAGGCCATAATGCTCAGACCGCTCCCCGCACTATGCCCAGCAGGGAGCAGGTACTTAGGACTGGGTCTTCACTAGAGTCACCGCTGCTCTGGGGAAGGGCCCTTGCCTTGTTTCAATGGTTAGCATCAGCCACAAGCCCTGACCTTCCATCTGAGTGGCTGTGGCCTCAGGTTCTAGCTCTAACTTAAGAATTCCCCGATCATGCAATCCCAGGCACTCCTCCCCCCACTGACTGTGGGCACTCCTCTCTCCTCTCCCACCATCGGGCTATCCGGCTTCAGCTCCTTCTCGCACTGGGATTTGCCCCAAAGTACTCACATGATCCTGGAGAAAATATAGAAGCTTCTGAAGGTTGCAGCCACTAGAGGTGAAGAGTGATGCCATTTTAGCTGAAGGCCAAGTGCCAAAGCCCTCTTTGAGGGAAGACACCCACACAGCACAGAGTGTGCCCCCAGGCCTTGTCAGAGTTTAGCCCCAAGGTGGGAAAAGATGCCAACGAAGGGGCTAGCTGCTAACACTAGATCAACCTCAGTGTGTGTCTTACGTATTTGATCCTGAATGCGACCAGAAGAGCAAAAGAGCCAGGAGGTTACTAACAAAGAAGACGCTGAATGCACACTGACATGTGATTCTGCAAATAACAAGCCTCAGCTTTCCAAGGGCTCCTAATGAGAGGCGGCACTATGCCCCCAGCAGCCCTTGGAACATGCTGAAGGGAAAAGACATTATGGGCACCTGCCCATTCCGCAGAGGGGGACGTCGCCGCTCAAAGAAGCAGGAACCCACGTCCAGGGTGACACGGCAAGTTCCCAGCGTTCTCAGGAAGGGAGCCCGGCTTCCTTGATGCCCAGCTGTTCTGTACTGTCCTTCTCACGAGAGGAAGGGAATGTTCTTGGAGACATGAGGCAGGGGCTAATGTTTCATGAGGACGCGACTTCCTGGGGGTGCGAACTAGCGGTGCAGAAACCGTCAATGACAAAGTGTCTCCCCGCCGTCCTCTGCATTTGTTATCCCCACTTCTGTCCTCATCCCTCATGCCTTGCAGCTGTACCAGATGTGGAGAAAATTACATGTTCCCTGAAACTTAATGACCAAATTTAAAGCAATTTTAAACTAATCAGGGTTCTGTTAAGCTGATTTTATTAATTTAACAGTTTTAAGAGTTTAACAAAATGATGCACTTGGAAATCTTTGTTGTGGAAGCTGCTCATTGAGGTGCAGAAGGCCTCGCGCCATCCAAGGAATCCTCCTTCAGAGAAAAGGATAATTTGTAAAACAACAAAATAACCCTTCTCAAAAACATACAATTATTGATAACATGGTAAATGGTGAGATGCTATACTTACCACTTAGGCTATTAGGAACAGTTTATACATGGTGCTTATGCAGAGGTAAACCAATGAAACACTCTACCCAGAATTAGAGACTTTACTGTTAACTTTAAAATAATCCATCAACCGGAGCACCTGGGCGGGTCAGTTGGTTAAGCGTCTGCCTTCAGCTCAGGTCATGATCTCAGTGTCCTGGGACAGCAGAGAGTGTGCGTCTCCCTCTGCCTCTGCTCCCCCCACTCCCACCCCAGCTTGTGCTCTCTCTCTCTCTCTCTCTCAAATAAATAAATAAAACCTTTAAAGAAATAAAATAATCTATCAACTCTCCACTGACAATTAGGGTTCAGAACAAAGCTATGAGTTGCCCTACCTGGTAATTCTTTTTATTTTAAAGAGAAGCATAGAATCTTTCTTTTCTGATGGAGGCTGCTGACAAGTTCCCGACACCCTTCCCCATGACCAAGGGCTCTTAAGAACAGAGCTGTGGGGGCACCTGGGTGGCTCAGTCGTTAAGCGTCTGCCTTCGGCTCAGGTCATGATCCCAGGATTCTGGGATCGAGCCCCGCATCGGGCTCCCGGCTTGGTGGGAAGCCTGCTTCTCCCTCTCTCACTCCCCTTGCTTGTGTTCCCTCTCTCGCTGTGTCTCTCTGTCAAACAAATAAATACAATATTAAAAAAAAAAAAAAGAACAGAGCTGTGTTCAAATGAAGCCAAAGCAAAAAATAACAATAATAATAAAATAAATAAATAAAAAGTCAGGCCCAGATAGTTCCTGAATCTTACAAGAACAATATGTGGCATTTTGTTACTTTCAAAGTTAAATCAGAAGTTAAAATCCAGGGGCTCCTGGGTGGCTCAATGGGTTAAGCCTCTGCCTTCGGTTCAGGTCATGATCTCGGGGTCCTGGGATCGAGTCCCACATCGGGCTTCTTGCTCAGCAGGGAGCCTGCTTCTCCCTCTGCCTCTGCCTGCCATTCTGCCTGCCTGTGCTCTTTCTCTCTCTGACAATAAATGAAATCTTAAAAAAACAGAAGTTAAAATCCAGATTTTTAAAAATTACCTGTGTACCCATCTAGAAGACAGCTGTGTTATCATTGGAGAATTATGGGCCACTCACTAGCTACGTGACTTTAGGGGAGTGACTTCACCTCTCGGAGCCTCTTTACACATCTGGAAAATGTGGACAACCCTCAGCGTGCGACTAGTGAGGATAAATGCGTGAGTGCGTTTCCATGCACTGAACAGAGTCTGGCTCGGCGCGCACACGAACAACACCGACCATCACTGACTGTGATGGCAGCACAGGGCCACTGTGTGTCACGTTCAGGTCGGAAAATAGACGTAGTACCATGATTGATGGTTTGGGTTTCATGACCGGCACCTCAGGCTCCCAGTATTTGGGTTTTTCCTTTCTTTCTATTTTTAAGTCACAGAAGTGACACGTTCTTATAAAAGAAAGGAAAGGAAAGGAGGGAGGGAGGAAGGAAGAGAGGAGGGGAAAAGAAAGAAAAAGAAAGGAAAGAAGGAAGGAAGGAAGGAATGAGGGAGGGAGGAAGGAGGAAGGGAGGAAGGGAAGTCAATCAAGTGGGAAGTATGGGAAGTAAAATCTGAAACTCCCCTCCCCGAGCAAACTCAGCCTCATTGCCAGGAATCATCATGGCCAACAACCTCATACCTTCTATGTGTGTGTTTATAAAAGATAGATATATACATTTACATTACCTGTTGCTTATGTGCTGGAAAGGTATATAAGAATGATTTACATGACATATAATGCACCTTACATATGTTATGCACAATTACACGCAGTCACACACACTTCCACACACAGCTACGCACACACGCAGGTTCTCAAGCTGTCCTCTGGCTCAGTTTCTTCACTTAACCATGTCGCAGAGCCCTCACTCCACGCCGGACTTGCAGACAATTCACTCTTCACTGCCGCACGGGCGTTCACGATCTGCGTGGGGTAGATTATTTGGCCTCTCCTCCACTGATGGGCATTTAGGGTTTCTCTAGTATTTCCTTGTTAGAAATCATGCCACGAGGACTAGCTGTTCATGCACAGACTTGAGCACAAGGCAAGCACAGTGAGGGGTTGTGGGGCCAAAGAGAGAATGGGAGTCGGGGACAGAGGGTGGACATCTGCTTTGCATATTGCTTGGTAATAAAAATACAAAGCTGGGCGCCTGGATGGCTCAGTGGGTTAAAGCCTCTGCCTTCGGCTCGGGTCATGATCTCAGGGTCCTGGGATTGAGCCCTGCATCAGGCTCTCTGCTCGGCCAGGAGCCTGCTTCCCCCTCTCTCTCTGCCTGCCTCTCTGCCTACTTGTGATCTCTGTCAAATAAATAAATAAAATCTTAAAAAAAAAAAAGCTTAAAGTACAAGGGTTTGATAATACTTTATACCTGCTACGTTGGCTATTATTATTAAAACAGGAAGTGGAAAAATTGGAGCCCTTGGGCAGTTGGTAAAAACGTAAAGAGATGCACCTGTTGTAGAGAACAGTACGGTGGTTCCTCAAAAAATTAAACATAGAATTACCATATGATCCAGGAATTCCATATATCCCCCCCCAAAAAGTAAAAGCAGGCACTTGAGGGATTTTTTGCTCACCCATGTTCAGAGCAGTTTATTCACAATCGCCACAAGATAGGAACAACCCAGATTTCCACACACGGGGGACCGCGGTAACCGAATGTGGTGTGTGCGTTGATGGAGGATTATTAGCCTTAAAGGGAAGGAAGTCCCGGCATACGCTGCAACACAGACGCCCCCGAAGACATTACGTTAAGTGAAATAAGCCAGACACACAACGACAAATGCTATATGATCCCACTTAGAGGCGCACAGAGTAGTCAAGTTCATAGAGACAAAAAAACGTAGAAGAGGGAGTGCCAGGGGCTGGGGAGGGGAATGACCTCAGAGTATTTCATGGCGACAGAGTGTAATTTGGGGAAGAGGAAAAAGTTCCGCAGATAAATGTTGATAATGTGAATGTACCTAATGCCACCGAATTGTCCACCTGAGAATGCTAAGACGGCGATGTTGTTACGTCGATTTTATCCCAGTTTTTAAAAGAGGTAATGGTTTCTTTTAGGCGTGGTCCAAACAACCTGCAATGAAATGGTTGCTTCAAAAAAATAGCTCCCGAAGAACTCTATGAAAAGCACCGTATCACACGGCCTGGGCCTGGCAAAGATCTGGTCCCTGCCTTTGAGCGTGTCACTCTAATGGGTTACAGGAGCGAGGGCAGGTAAACAAACCATTGGTGACCATGGAAATGGCAAAAACACAGCTAGCACAAAGGAGTGAGGGCTTTTCAGAAATCCAGAGGGCAGGTGAACCAATGTTCCTCTTATTCTCCATAATTTTCTGTATGTTTAAAATATCTTATAATAACAATAATAAATACATTTTTTTGAACTGGAAAGTGCCATGAACTCTGTTTTTGGAAATCTAGATGATCAGGTTCCCAGATGTTTCAATTTTATGATCCAGTTTTAAAAAATGTAATGAAGAGACAAATATAGGACTGACAACTTTTTATTTATTTTTTTTAAATCAACGATTCTTTTTTTTTTTTTTTAAATATTGTATTTATTTATTTGACAGAAAGACACAGCGAGAGAGGGAACACAAGCAGGGGGAGTGAGAGAGGGAGAAGCAGGCTTCCCACCAAGCCGGGAGCCCGATGTGGGGCTCGATCCCAGAATCCCGGGATCATGACCTGAGCCAAAGGCAGACGCTTAACGAACGACTGAGCCACCCAGGTGCCCCGACAACTTTTTATTTTGCCAAGTAAGGACACTAAAGAATTGCCATCTGTTTTCAATACTATTCATAAAAGAAGGCATATTTTATGTTAAAAAAATGAGCTTGGACATAAAAGATTGTCCTTCCTGAGAAAGGGAAGCGGGCAACCCTTCCCAGCGCGATTGTTCAGACACCATATTGCCATAGCTCCCTGCATGTCACCACACACCAACATGAACTTCTCCAGAGGCGGGTACTAGTCAGGGCTCCTGGATTTGGGACCTCCCCCGACTCACATTCCTCACCTGCAACACAGAGTCATTTCCAATGTCAGCTCCAATGCCCCAAATGCTCCTCCCACCCTGAGCTCCAGCCCCCCCAAACTGACCCAAGCAGAGCTTCACCACCCCTGTCTTACGTTCTTTCCCAGGGGAGCACCTCCATCCCTCCTCCCAGACCCACTAGAATTAACTGCCCAGGGAGACTCCAGAACACACCCACCAGGGAGACTCAGTACACCTCCCGGGGTGACTGGATACAACCATCAGGGAGACTTTCAATATATCCACCAAGGAGTCCTTAAATATACCCACCAGGGAAATGGCTGAGTGTACACACCGGGGAGACTCTGAAAACACCCAGCAGGGAGACTCCCGAGTACACCCACCAGGGAGACTCTAAATACATCCACTGGGGTGACTCTGAATACACCCATGAGGGAGACTTAGTACACTCTCTAAATATACTCACGAGGGAGACTTCTGAGTGTGCACGCCAGGGAGACTCTGAAAACACCCGGCAGGGAGACTCCCGAGTACACCCACTAAGGAGACTCTGAGTACACCCACCAGGAATAATCCCAAATTACAGCCAACAAGGAGACTCTCAATTTAGCCACCAGAAAATATGCACCAAGTTGTGTGTTTCTCCACTGTGTTGTTTTACATATTTCTTTCCTTCAAACTGCAGTGTCCATTCCCCCCAGGAGCTGGCTTCTTGCAAGGAATAGTGCCGGCTACCTCATTTTTAGAAATCGATGTTTGTAGTGAATAAATTCAATAATGAATGACTTAACCTCATTCTAAAGTAGGTCTATCTGGAAGCTAGCACCCCCAAAATGATGGCTTACGTAGGGGCTACCAACTTGCAGTCCCACACCGGGTGGGTATTTGAGCAGAGCCGTCTGCAAGGCTGCCATCCATTATCTGCCAGCAACAAAGGAAGTCCCACCGGTCAGCTTCTGAGCCACAATGCCATCATGATGGTAAGAGCTAACACTTCCTTAGTGATTCCATGCCTGAGGCCCGGCAGGAAGCACTGTATATGTATTATCTCATTTAATTCTCCATCACGAACTACCAACTTTTTATAGATGTCTGTCTTGAAACATTTTAAGACTTACAGAAAATTTACAAAAATAGGCCATTCTTGTATATCCTTTACCCATATACCCCAAATGTCAACCTACACCTCGTTTACTTTCCCCTCCCTTTCTTTCTAAAAACACACACACACATATGATTTCTGAACTATCGGACACACACATGCGTGCGTGCGAACATATGATTTCTGAACTGTAGGAGAGTAAGACGAAGTCATGGTGCCTCTTTACCTCTAAACACTTTATTGTGTATGTCCTAAAAATCAGAACATTAACATTGACACAAAACTCTCATCTACAGACCTTCTGATGTCACCAATCGTCCCATAATGTCCTATGGAGTAAAAGAAAAGAACAAAACCTCACCTGGTCCAGGACCCAGTCCAGCATCACACTAACATCTACTTTTATCTCCGTTAGTCTTCTTTAATCTGGATCAGTTCCTCTGGGGTTTTTTTCTCTCATGACCTTGACATTTTGGAGTACTGTACAATTATTTTGCAGATGTCCCTCAATTGGGGTCTGCTCTTTCCTCATAAGATCCAGTTTGTACATTTTCAGCAGGCAGACCACAGAAATGATTCTGTGTCCTTCCTAGTACATCATATCCAGAGGCACGGGAAGGCTACGATCTCATTATTAGTGATGTTAACTTTGACCACTTGATTCAGTAGCGTCTGTCATATTTCTCCATTGTAAAATTAGAATTTTCCCTTTGAAATTAGTAAGAATTTTGTGGATCTGTTGGGATTTCATAAATGCCTTTTACACTGTCAATTTATAATAAAGAAATATTTCCTTTTTTTCTCCACTTATTTGTGTATACGAGTTTGGTGGTAATTTGCTCAGTTATCCCAGATTTGATCCCTGGGAGTCTGGCTCTCATGTCCTTTTACCATGTCTCCATCATTCTTTGAGTGCTTCCTTACTTTCTGGTCCCTCTTGTACAATCTTTGCCCCAGCCCTGGAAGTAACCATATCTCTAAAGATTTCTGGTGTCATTTAGTGGAGAAGTTATTTAGAAAACCACACCTGGAGGGCTGGATTTGCTACTGAGATGTCACTGTTTCTAGGCTCTCTCAGCAGGCAGAGCTACATCAATCCATCCATCCATATTTTTACCTAGTTCTATGTATGTGTGTGCGTGTGTTCATACAGACACCTCCAATTCTAGTCCAACACGACAGGACGAAGCTAGCCACCCAGCTTTCTATGTAACTTCCTTCATCGATTGGCAGAAAACTGGCTCCCATTACTCCCAATAAATTTACATATTTCCTCTATCTTAAATACAAATAATTTCAGAGTTATTAATCCACATTACTTCAAAAGACAAACCTACCAATTAGAGTAACAATATACTTATTTACACTTATTTTTTTGTTATTAGCCTCCGGGTGTTTGGTCAAAATACGGAATCCAAGTCACCTGGGGAGTTTCCTCACCTCCAGAGTGGTCTATTATCCATGCGAAATATTGACATGTTTATAAATGTCAAAAGTATATAAAAATGTATCTCAGAAAATCTCACTCATCAACGCTTCTGTCCCGCTGCCACTCTCCTACCCTCACAACCCTGTGCCAACCACCTCCATTGGTAATCGATCTCATTAGATTCTAGTTTACCCTTCCCAGGATTCTTTTTTGCAAAAACACACAGATGAGTTCATGTTTTCTTGTCTTACCTTTATTACACAACAGTAGCATACTAAAAGCCTTCTTTTAATGGCTTTGTTTAGGTACATTTTTATACCGTGAAATTCACTCACTATGGGTGTACAGTCTGATGAGTTTTAGTAAAAGTACACAGTATGCAACTATCACCACCATCCAGTTTTATAACACTTTATCGCCCCCAGGAAGTACTCTTGTGTTCATCTGCATTCAACTGCTGCTCTCACCCCTCAGAATGACACTCTCCCATGCTTTGCTTTTGTCACTTACCCCTACATCCTGCCCCCTTGCCAGTTCTCAGAGACCTCCTTCTTTCTTTTGACAAGTGCGCAGTCTCCGTTATTTGCGCATACCGAAAAGTACTCAACCACTTCATCATGCTTGGACATTAGACTGATGCCATTATTTTGCAATTACAAATGATTCTGGAATGAATACTCTTGTGCATAAGTGTTCTCATACTTTTGAGATAGGTATATATATACCCTTAGAAGTAGGATGCCTGGGTCAAAATGTAAATGCTAAGGTAGTTGGCATAAATATTGCCCAGTTTCCCTTTGACAGGTTTGCACCCGTTTGCATTCCCATTAGCAATGTATGTGAGAGCCTGTTTCCCACAGCTTTGCCGACAGATGTGTTGTTGAGCCAAACTGATGGGTGAAAAATGGCATCGCAGAGTCCGCTCAATTTGCATTTCTCTGATTATAAGTGAGGTTCAACGTCGTCATATGTTTTAGAGGCCGCCCGAGCTTCTTCCAGGCGAATTATCTTCTCTTCATTTTTTAAAATTCAATTTAAACCAAAACAACAGCAACTCCCCCACCAGAACCCAGCTTGCCCATTTCTCCCCCCCCCCCCCCCCCCATGCCTGACCTCTGACAACCACCAGTCAGCTGTTATCTTTTTTTTACATCTTCTGCTCCTTTTTCTCTCAGGTTCCCCTCTCCCTTACTTTTAACAGTTCTTGATATATCAAAGATATTAACCCTTGGGGCACCTGGGTGGCTCAGTCAGTTAAGCCTCTGCCTTTTGGCTGAGGTCATGATCTCGGCATCCTGGGATTGAGCCCCGCATCAGGCTCCTTGCTCAGCAGGGAGCCTGCTTCTCCCTCTCCCTCTGCTCCTACTCGTTCTCTCTCTCTCTCTCAAATGAACAAATAAAATCTTTTAAAAAATATATTAGCCCTTCATATCTAATGTATGTCACAAATATTTGCTCCCCCTTTGGACATTTTGACTGTGCTTATGGTTCTCTGGTTTTGGTCTTTACCCTGTCAGAAGTCTTCAGCTTCACATAATCAAATGTATCACTCTTTTCTTTTACTAAATCTAGAGTTTGAGTCATAGTCAGAAAACCTTTCCCTACACCCATGTTATAGGGAAATTCACTCAGGTTTTCCTGCAGTACTTTTATGATTTCATTTTTTGTATTTAGGTCTCAGAGTCCATTTGGAGTTTATTCTTGTGTACAGTGTAAGAAATACATCCAATTTTCTCTTTTTCCAGGGGACTAGCCAGCAGTCCCAGCACAATGCACTGAAAAGTTAATCTGCTCCCATGGTGTGAGACGCCACCTTTATCAATACTAAATTTCTAGATGCCGTTGGCTCTATTTCTGGGCTTTGCATTCAGCTCCACCACAATTTTGTTCACACAAAAATACCACACTAGTTTAATAACAGAGGCCTTCTAGTTCATTTTAATGTCTGGTAGAGCTATTCCCCCAAGTAGCTTTTATTTTTCAAGATTATCATGGTTATTGCATGTTTGCTTTTTCATATGAACTGGAGTATCAACTGTCTTAGCTCCATAAAAAAAGCTTATTGGTGTTTTTACGGGGATTGAGTCAAGTCATAAATTAACTTTGGAAAAAGTGGCTTTTTTTTATGATGTTAAGTCATCTCATCCAATTCCAAGGGATGTCTTTCTATTTGTTCAAAACTACTTTTGCATCTTTCAAATGTGTATTAAAGTTTTCCTGATATAGGCTTTACCCATTTCTTGCTAAGTTTATTTCTAAGTATTTTACCTTCTCTGTTGCTATTATATCCTCTAATTCATTCTTATTTATGTATAAGAAAGCTATTGGTTTCAGTACGTTAATTTTTTATCCTGCTAAAAAAGTGATTTTATTGTTTGATTTACTTTTACCATTGATTCTCTTTCCATATACTGGCTTTCCCAGTATATTATCATATCATATCATGTGCAAATCAAGGTAATTTTGATTCTTCTTTTCTAATACTCATGCCACTAAAATCTAATACCTCAAGTACAATTGTGGGATAGTAGTGGAGATATGGGCATACTTGTCTTGATAATGATCTTTGTGGAAATGCCTCTAGTGTTTCCCCATCAAATAAGATGCCAACTATAAAATCCAGGCATCTAAAATATTTTATCATATTAAGAAGTATTAATTCATTCGTGTTTTCTTAACTAATATATAAGGTATGGGGTTGAATTCTATAAACGGTTTTCAGCATCTATGGAGGTAATCATGTGATGTTTTTTTCCCCTTAAGTGTATTATTATATTAATGGGTTTCCTCATGTTGAACCAACCTTGCATTCCTGAAAAAAAAAATTATTTGGTCATGATGCCTTGATTTCTTAATGTTGCATTGGGTTTGGTTTATGAATACTTTGTTTAGCACTTTTGCTTTAATATTTGTAAGTGATATCGTTCTGTAATTTCATTTTTGTGCTTGCTTTTTAAAATTTTTAAAATTTAGGTATCAATGTTATACTTGCTTTCAAAAAAGAACTAAAATGTATTCTTTTATTTTCAATACTCTGAAACAACTCACAAAGAATGGAGATTATCTAGTCTTTGAAAGTTTGGTAGGATTCCCCTGAGAAACCAGGGTGCTTTTTTAGTGGAGTAGTTCCTGAGAGATTTTTTTCTTATCTTTCATTGAATTCAGTTTATTTAAGTTTCTTGTAATGAATGGAGCTGATTTTGGTACTGCATTTTATCCAGATTTTATTTTTATAGAAGATGGCAAAATAGTCTCATAATATATTTAATTTCTTCTATCTCATTGGTATGCCCCCTTGTCAATTCTTATTTTATATGTTTGTGCTCTCCCCTCATTTTTTATTGTTAGCAACCATTTTGTCCATTTTGTAAATGTTTCAAACTAGATTTTTTAAATTATTAATTACATCTATTATTCCTCTGTTCTGGGCCTTATTTTCTTCCTTGTGCTCTCTTGCAGTTTACCTGGTGGTTCCTTTCCTAGCTCTTGAGCTGAGAATTTAGTTTCTTTTTTTATTTGATAAAAATGTCTGGAGATATGAATTTTCATCTGATCTGAATGTATCCCATAAATTCTGCTAGATAGTGTGTTCACTATCATTACTTCTTTTTCATTTTCAATTTATTTGTTTTCCCCCTTTCATCCAAGGAGGATGTCGTTTAATAGAATTTTTAAAACTTTTAGATGAAAGTGTCTTTTTTCATTTTGGTTTTTGTTAATGCCCAGTTCTAGCACACTGTGATCAGAGTGTTGTAATACTTGTACTTCAGAGAGTGTACTGAGGTTTTTCTTTTGCAAATGTTCCACTTAAGAAGAAAGAATAGTCTGTATTGTGATGGCATAAACTTATACATATATATGCAAATTAATTATCTGCTTCATTAATTATGTTGTTACATTTTTTTGTCCACTGGATCTATATTATGCTGAGTGTGGTTATGTTAAAATCTTCATTATTATCATGTTTCTAAGTTTCCTTGTTTCTTTGTAATTTCTGCTTTATAAAGATGATTTCTGTGTTACTCAGTGCACAGCTATTCAAAGCTGTTCTATAACTATTTTGAATTGTTATTAAACCCCTTTTCTTCTTGGTACACGAATTAAGCACCTGTTAGGCACAAGGCAATGTCCATGCCACCATTTATTCGTCCACGTATCCGGGAGCAGTGGCCACAGAGGGACGCAGAAATGCCTTGCCTTGGTCATGAAGACACCCTGGGGCTACAGCACAGGTGTTCCTCACTTAGGGCACCTTTCCTTAATCTTTCTTTAATTGTTCTAGAATTCTAGAAAGAACTCTTGGCTCCTAGGCTATTCACGCCTGTCCACTCCGCCAGCGTGCTGGAGAGCACTTCCACAGAGCCAAGCAACCTACTGCTGCTGAAAATGGATGCTTCCAGTCCAGCTGTGTTTTTAAAAGATGACTACAACACGAACCAAGGAACTCTCTGAGGTTATGATTCTCGACACAGCACCATGATCGATTTAGCTGAATTATGGCAGGACTTCTTATGAAGAAACTGAACCGACTTTCATCCTGCCTTCCCCAAAACAACTGCAGGGGCCTCTCTGCATCCTGGCTGCTCCACAGGACCCTTCCCCTTTGGCTTCTTGAGGGAACGCCGGTCCTGCCCACTCGCAGCGCCAGCTCCCTTTGCACAAGTGGCAGAGCAGAGGGGCCACCCTCTTTGAGCAGAGAGAGCACTTTGGAACCAAAGCCAGCAGCCCTTGGCTAAGAGTCAAGTCAGGATGTAAATGCAAAGAGAGCCAGCTTCTTCATTGATCAGCAGAGTACCAGACAGCTCCAAGTGACCCTGGGGTTAATCAGCAGGCTAGGGGAGGAGGTGTGGCTTAGTTCAACGCCATTAACACATGCTCCCTCCCTGCCCTAACAGACAGTCAAAAATGTTATGTAGAATTTGCCAGCCTAATTACAAATGCTGAGCTTCGTTTGGTGGGCAGTTAATAGTCACTTGAATATAAATCAGGGCAGACACACACACAGAGGATAACTGTCCACAACCTTTTAAAGGAACCTTTTAAAAACCTCAGCAGAGATACGGCCTACCCCGGGGCAGGGGTGGAGAGCGGCATCTTTCCTGTCCACCCACACTCTGAACCGGCTCTGCAGGCCTGGGCACAGAGACAAGAGCAGAGTCACCAGAGAGACAACAAACGCTGTTCTTTGTAAGTGTTCAAGCCTTTTCTTTGGGTGGAGCTTCCCAGGAAGGGAGTCGATGTGGGAGGAGCCTTTGTGGGGCCTCGGTGAGAGGAGGAGCTGTGGTATGTGGGAGGGGCCTTTGTGGGGGGAGGGGTCTCTGTGTAGGAGGGGCCTCAGCATGGGGGAGGAGCTGCGGTGTGTGGGAGGGGCCTCAGTGTGGGGGTCGGGCCTAGCCTACTGCCTTGCCTCTTCCGTTGTGCATCACTATTGTCCCCTCTTCTTCCCGGGCATGCTACAAAACGCTATTTCCCAGCCCCATTTCTCCGCAGTGGTGGACTCGTGTGACCAACGTCTGGCCAATGGAAGTCGCCATGAATGATGTATGCCACCTCCCGGCCCGGTCCACCACAATTTCTCCCACGTGGACGGTCCCTCTTCATTTGCCGTCCAGCAGTGAGGCAGAGCTCAGCCTTGAACTGAGGTGGAAGGAGCCCGGGCCCGAGTGACTGCCCCATGCAGCCCGCACCCCAACAACTGCACCGGACTGGGACAGAGGTCAGCGCGCTCTGGCCAAATCCCGGCCACCACCCGTTTTGTAAATGTTTTACTGGGACAGAGCACTTGATGTACTGCTCATGGCTGCTCTCACACTACAAAGGCAGAGAACTTACAGCCCACAGAGTGGAAGGTATTTACCGCCTAGCCCTTTACAGAAAAATGTGTCAGCTTCCAGATTAAGGAACAAACAGCACATTTTTTATTACAGGAAGCCCCTGAGATTTGAGGGTAGCCACCGCTGCTAGCCTACCTGGATTCATTTATTCATATGAACTTCCTTTACAAAAAGTCTTGGAAAGAGTGGAGACCACTCGAATCAGTTACACATGGAATAACCCACCCAAGAGGGGCTGTGGTGATCGTAGAGGAGCTGTGATGGCGGAAGCTGAGTGGCCAGATCTGGGTTTCTAATACCATTTTCCAATAAAGGAACCAGGGCCCCACGGAGAAATGACAGACTCTAGGGCTGGGGCAGCAAGTGGGGAGGAGGAGCTGGAACCTGCGGGAAGACAAGGAAGTACCAAGAAACATCCTCAGTGATGGAGATATGTCAGCGGACTCAGGAGACAACCGGAAGATGGCCCAAAGATGGAGCAAATTGAGCCACAAAATACAGTAGCGTGCACACTAAATAAAGCCAGAGCATGAACCAGAAATCTATAGAGAAATGACTGAACGGATGGATAATTGAACAAATGAGAAGACACAAATGTCCTGTGCAGACGAATTCCAAATAGTTTATGTAGATACTCCTCCTGGAAGGGGTGCAGCCTCAACCCTGCAGAAGAAAGGGAGTCAGGGCTGTAGGTGAGGGCTACGTAGTGACTCTCCCCCTCAGAGGACAGTATGGAGGGGGCAGGAGGCAAAGAGGAACTTGAAGCACAAACACCAGCAAACACCATCTCGGTCATACTTTGTGGTCCCACCCCAAACCCGTCACCCAGTCGAACCAAGAGAAAAATACCTGACACATCCCAGCTGAGGGACAGTCAACGATATATTCGTCCTCCTCACAACAACCAACAGTCAAGGTCATCAAATCCAAGGGGAACCTGAGAAACTCTTGCAGCCAAGAGCCTAAGGAGACGAGACCACCAAGTGCAATATGGTGTCCCAGATGGGATCTCAGAGCAGGAAAGGACATTCTTCTAGTCTTTTTACTAGGACATCTGAACAACGTATGAGCTTTAATAGTAAGGTATCAATATGAATTCATCGATTGTAATGAATTTTGCCATTCATCGATTGTAATGAATTTTGCCTCCAGGGAGGGGAGTGTGTGATGTCTACCTGAATGAGCCCCACAGCTTTTCGGGACTTCCCAAAGTGGTCTAAAGACAAAGTTTATTTTTAAAAAGTTTTCCTATGTCCTCCAGAGCCACTGGTGTCATGCTCCCTACGGGACCGACATTATCTCACTCAGGCCTCAACAGCAGGAAGGTGATGGGTTAGGAAGTGGTTCCCTCAGTTTCTCTCTTTGGACAAAGATTGTAACGAATTGGTATAATTTCATCCTTAAATGTTTGATAGAACTCACTAGTGGGCGCATATGGGCCTGGTGTTTTCTGTTTGGGAAGGTTATTAATTTTTTATTCAATTTCTTTAATAGCTATAGGCCTATGCGGAGTGCCTATTTCTTCTTGTGTGAGTTTTACCAGATTGTGTCATTCAAGGATTTGGTTCATTTCATCTAGATTATCGAATTTGTGGTCATAAAATTGTTCATAATATTCCTTTATTATCCTTTAAATTCCATGGAATCAGCAGTGATGTCCCCTCTTTCTTTTCTGGTATTAGTAACCTGTGTCTTCTTTCTTTCTTTCTTAGCCCAGCTCAGGCTTATCAATTCCATTGATCTTTTGCAAGAACCAACTTTTTCTTTCTTTGATTGTCTCCATTGACTTCCTGTTTTCAATTTCAGGTGGGGATTTTTATGATCTTCACCTGGAAGGTGAGGAAACTGGGTGCGGGAGACATTAAGAGAGACTCGAGGTGGCCTGGCGGAAGCTACACTTCACGCTGTTACACTATGCTACACCACCTCCTGGTTCATCCTTTCTCCCGAAGCTTTCTATTAAATACGATATGCCAGGATCTGGTGCCCAGAGCAGACCCCCGAGAGGGGTCCTAGACGGTCGGCCTCAGGATCAGTTTGTCCCCATCCCTGACCCAGGCCAACGAGGAAAAAGCACAGGTGATCTACTAAGGCAGAAGGGGTGGCAGGGCTCAGAGGGCACTTGGACTCAGCATGGTGTCCGCCCTTGACCCTGAGGCTGAAGGACACCATCTACATGACTGAGCGAGTTTTCTGACGCACACTAGTGTAAGCTCCCCATCGCCTGAAGCCCCCTTAGCTCACACAGAGCACACAAGCAAGAGTCCCTAAGAAGCAGCCCCTCACACAGACTCTAAGCAAGGGGCAGGAGTTAGCAACCCCCACCCCTACCCCTCAGCTCTGCTGCCCCAGGGCTTTTGCACTTCCCGATATCCCCTGGGCAACCCCAGGAACGTTCTTTTACCACAGAACTCCAAGTGCTCTGAGCTTGGGTTTTTCTTCTCTTTGGTTTTGCCCCCACATCTGTCCGCCTGCTCTGGCAGGGATGACTGCAGTGCCCAGCACATCTCCCTCCCAGCACTAGACTCTTACTCCAAAGAACACACTGCTGGTCCCCGGAGGGGAGGTGGAGGCAGGGTAGCGGAGCTAGGGGATGGGGATTTGGAGTGCATGCGTGACAAGCACCGGGTGACGTATGGAGTTGTTGAATCACTACACTGTACACCTGAACTAAGATAACAGCGCAGGTTAAATGTACTGGAATTAAAATAAATTTTTTTTAAAAAGAGAATCCTTGCTGCAAAAAAAAATTCTCATCTTACAAAATGCAGCAGGAGCGGCTGGCCACATTATAAAAAGATTTCATCATTTTCATGAGTCTGGAGATGTCCATTCCCACCCCAGGCCTGCATCCAGAGAGGGGAATGTGAGAGCAGAACACACAAAGGAGGGCGAGCCCACCCAGGCCTGGTGGCAGGAGCTGCGGGCCCAGAGGGAGTGCAGCACCCCCCCGCCCCCGGGAATGGTGTCCCTAATCCAGCCAGTGTTTGCCTACAGATCATTAATTCCATAAGGAAGGGTGCAGAGAAATGGATACCAAAGCATGGGGAAGGACTGACAAGATCACTAAAAGGAAAATAACATATTTAGAAGTCATAGTGTCTGTCGAGGAGAAAGAGCTCTCCCTGCCACCCGATTTTCTGGAACCCTGACAGAACTGAGCAGAGCTTAACTTCCAGAACACGCAATGGCCAAGGGGGCCTTGTTTGCCCCCCTCAGCTCTCTCCAGCCCAGAAGACTGCAGTGGGAGACCCTAGCTGGGAGCAGGTCTTCGCCCCACCACGTGGCGTGACTCACAGCCCGACTCGGGACACGGCTGGTCCCTGATGTGTCGCATGGGCCTGCAGGCTGGTGTTCAGCAGTGGACTGGCTTTTGCAAAAGACAGAAAAGGAGCTCACGGAGTGACTCTGAGGCTGGTCCGGGGCCACCCCACAATCCCACAGTGCCCCGCGGGACACCAGCCGCGCTTGGGGGTGGCCGCAGAGGCCGCAGAGATCCACGGACTTCGTGGCAAGCGCGCTGCCGGTTCGTGCACGCAGCAGCGTGAGCATCACAAACTCGCTTCACCTCGGCAGGCCTCAGTTTTTTCATCTTTAAAATGGTCCTATCCCTGACGCGGTGCCTCATACGTATACATACGGCAACCAGCATCTAGTGAGCGCCTCCCATGGGACGGGCTCCCAGAATACCAGGAGAACAGCTCAGGCAGGCAAATGGCACTGCATGGCCTCCTCATAGGCCTGTGCCGAGGACAAAGGGACATGGAGCCGGCGAGGGGGCTCTGCTGCAGCCTCGAGGGCCTGAGAGCAGAGTGGCAGCCCCCCAGGAGCTCCCACGTGTGGAGGGCCAGCCGGCCCCGCCCCAGCGCCCCAACAGCCCTCCGTGCACCCCATTCGCTCAGCCTTCTAAAGGAAAGCACGTTTTTGGAAAGGCTGGGATTCCGCATTTTAATTCTGATTACGGCTTAATACAACACACAGACCATTTGGCGTCATGCCTTCCTGCTGAATGGAGGAACACTTTAAGTGGAATTGGGTTATCACGCACACGTGGGGCCAACTGTTCGAACAAGACGCTGTCTCTGGCTTTCCTGACGACGCTATCTCTGGCATTCCTGACGAGCCACGCAGTGCGGGGAGAACAGGAGCCCGAGGAACGGTGATCGCAGGACGGGGCGTTGATGCACCGAGAAAAACATTCCCATTATTTTACTGACGTGCATCTAATGTCCCTGTCACATATGCCGCGACACTGAACCTGTCACCGGCAGCACAGCCAGATGTCAATGACCCTGCCCACTGGTCTCCCCGGGGGGGTCCACAGGGACAAGAGGCAAAACCTGGACACATGAGGCAGCTGCTTCGTCACTCAAGCCGGAGTGTCTGTCTCTTTCACGCTCTCTCCTGCCTCTCCCTTACACACACACACACACACAATATCTATGCACCCACGTACACACATGCACACGCGCGCCAGGAAGTGCCAACATAATTCATGAAATATTTTTCTAAATTTCTGATTTTGTAAATCATGGTAGCGTTACAGCATTTGAAACCCTTTCTAATTTTCTAAGTTATTTTCGAAAAGAATTTAGAAAAGCACCACGTGCTAATCCTGGAGAGAGACAAGCTAACGGCCCAGCGTGACGGAGAGCCACGGGCCACCGTGCAGGCCTGAGCGCTGCCAGCAGCTTGCTGTCCTCCTTCCGGTCTCCCTACCCCCACCCCGGGGTTCCTGGGCACTGCTGCACCCCAACCGCTCCTGCCCTCCTCCCATGGCTCAGATTCCTCACGGTTCCCCACAAGCCGGGAGACCCTCCACCGACACAACTGTAAGAACCAGCTTTCTTCTGCTTGGCCTCTGCAGGAGCAGCTGGAAGCATCAGAACTGGGGTCCAGGGTTTGCTCCCCATTTCCCGAAAAGCAGTTCTCTTGGCGTCCCCTCAGAAGCAGTGGCCTGAGCCTGGGGCCAGGTGCCCCTTATGCTCCCAGTCTGGGAGGAAGATGTGTGTTCTCAGCCCCGTCTCATGGCTTCTCCTCTGGAAAATTCCAGAGTCACGCACAAGGCTCTCTGGGTTACCTCCTTCCTCTCCCAAGGCACTTGTAAACACTGACTTTTTGAAAAAGGGCCTTGTGTATTTTTACGTACCCAAGATTTATGGAAATCATTAAGAAATCTGATTACAATTCCATTGTAGCTGTTTACTTGGGAGAACAAACCTTTCTCGTGAACACTTTCCCACACTGACTAATGCACTTGAGTTTCTTTTTATTTTTACGGCATAAATTTTCCTCGTTGACAGTGATTTTGTATAGTGGTTGCAGCTGGGGCTGTTTTTACTAAGTTTCTAATCCAGTAAGTTCTGCAGAAGAACGGTACTACCTCATTCAGAGCCGTTCCTTCAGGGGAGAGCGGGCCTGGAGAGTTTCTTCCCATGGCTCCTTGACGGCCCATTCTTCCTCAGGAGCCGGAGAGAGGGAGCCAGGGAAAAAGCAGAGTGACTCTCGTGTCAACCACCTAGAGGCTTCCACAGTCCTAACAACAAGAGAAGGGACCCAGGGACAAGGCAGAGCTCCCAAATGCACCTTGGAGGGTGGGGGTGAGGGTACATCGGTGACCACAGTAACCCACGCTAAGGCTGAGTCCCTCCAGAGCCTGCTGGCTTTTGCAGGAAGGAAAGTCTGCTCTGATCCTCCCCCCTACTCCCTCCCTCCCCACCAGCCAGAGGATCACATAAACGGGTCTAGAGACCACATTTTAAAAGTATATTCTCTGCTGTCCTGCCCTGGCATGAGGACAGAAGACGGGCCCTGACATTCACTGAGAACCTACTGCCAGGCCCCGCCCATCGCATTCAGTCTGCACAAATCCATGATGTATGGATTTCGATTCTCAGTTTTGGCCCATGTGCTGCGGGTCACAGGACTGGGAAGGGGAGGAACTGGGATTCAGACGTGGCCCCTCCGGAGGACCGAGGCAGCAAAGTGCTGCTCCTGTCACCTGTACCGACAGCACAAGCTGAAGGCAAGGAAGGGGCAGCTTTCTGAAGCTGGGGATTCGGAGCCTCATCCCCGAGCCCACACCCGCACAGGCTGTCACCAGCTGCACTTTGGCACAGGATGGATGGACAGAGCTGGCCTATCCTCCCCCAGGCACTGGGGAAGGAATCTAATTTTAGCTCACAGAGCCTGAAATTGCTGGTGCAGAAGATCATTAAACACTTGGCTGTTCCCAACCTAGGGGATCACAGCCAGAGAGTCTGCAAAGACCTACGGTGCAAGGAGCTGGTGTGATTGCATCATCGCCCCTCAGCCCTCACCGCTCAGGGCTCCAGGGATGTCTGCCACTCACGGGTGCTGTCCTAGGAAGGCAGCGTCCTTCCTGCTGCTGAGTACAAGTGTCCTGCCACCTCCCAGGGAGGGCCTGGAGAGAATGAAGCCACTGGGCCGACGAGGACACACCAGCCTGGTGAGACCATTTGTTCAAAGACCAAGGAGAAATCCCAAGGCTGGTCCCCTGGTACCTAGGGGTGCACATACAGAAATCCAGGCTCTTGTGTGCCGATGACCTCCCCCAGTAGTCTCAGAGGCCTCCGATACTGAGCTCTGGGATAACTCAGAGTTCAGCGGCTCCCTCCTTCTACAGAACCCCCACACTGCTGGCTGACGTTCCCCATACCCTCGACCCCTTAAGAGTTCTTCTGCATTAAGACACAATGGAGAAGAATTCCACATCCATTGGCTTCAACCTGAACCTCTCCCACAAGAGTGAAAAACAAAATGTTGGGTGAGGAGGCAGAGTGAGAGGAAAGGAAAAGTTACCAACCCAAATAGCCATCAGTGGACACACGGATAAAGAGAGTGGCACATCCCTACAACGGAGTAGTAGGCAGCCAGGAAAAGGAGCGACGTTCTGACACATGGGACAACCTGGACGACTTGAAATCCTGAGGCCCAGTGGAAGAAGCCAGACCCAAAGTCACATTCTGTGATTCCATGTATACGAAATGACTGAAGCAGGCACATCCATGGAGACAGAGATCAGATGCACGTCTCCAGGGCTTGGGGAGAGAGGGAAAGGAAGTGACTGGTTAATGGGCTTGGGGCTTTTACTTTGGAGTGATGAAAATGTTTTGGAACTAGACACACGTGCTCATACAACATTGTGAATGTGATAAATGCCACTGAATTATAGTGAATTGTATTTAAAATGGTTAATTTTATATTATGAGACTTTCATGCATGGGGCACTGGGTGTGGTGCGTAAACAAGGAATGCTGGAACACTGAAAAGAAATAAAATAAAATAAAATGGAAAAAAAAGGAACATTTAAGGGATGGATCTGACTGGGAAGGAGGGAATAATTTACAGGGAGGAGTCACTAACGGCAGAAATTATCTCAGTCCAGTCAATTCCTGTTGACCACTCACTCGTTGTGAGCCCCATGCCCAACGCAGGGGATCTCAGAGGACACAGGAGTGGAAACAATCATAATCAAGAACAGCGTGGAAGATAAAAAGTTTGCCCTTGATCAAAGGGTAGGGAAAAGGAGTGGTTAAACGCAATCTCGGGGAACAGCACAAGCAAAGGCGCAGAGTCGTGCACGTGTGCAACCGTGTTTCTAAATTAACACAATTGAGCGTATTGGTAACAGCTCACTGCGGCTGAGAATGATAGATGTGATTCCAGCCTTCCTCAAACCAGTCGCTGGACAAATGGAACGAGGAACAAGCTGTATTTTCCTCTAGTTCCAGGAGAACGGGTTGAAAACAAATTTATCAAGAAGTGAAGTAGTCAATAAAGAAAGCTCTGACAGAAAGACAAGGAGAAACTGACAAATCCACTATTATAAATTGGAGTTTTCTAGCACAACTTTCTCAGTTATTTGTAGATCAAATAAAACTAAAATTATAAGAATAGAGAACATTTGAATGACAAAATTAACAAGCTTGACCCAAAAACATATTTAGAACATTGCACCCACTGAATGGAAAATACGTACTCCATGTTCCATATTCAATGGGACCAATACTGGGTCTGAGAAATTTCAAAAGGACTAGCATTGTGTAGATCATGTTCTTCAAGTAACAATTAATCATACTAGAAACGAAAAATTCAACTAGAAATCACTAACAAGGGCGCCTGGGTGGCTCAGTGGGTTAAAGCCTCTGCCTTCGGCCCAGGGTCCTGGAATCGAGCCCCGCATGCGGCTCTCTGCTCTGCGGGGAGCCTGCTTCCTCCTCTCTCTCTGCCTGCCTCTCTGTCAAATAAATAAAAAAATATATTTTTTAAAAATTAAAAAAAAAAGAAATCACTAACAAAAAGATGCTAGAAATACCCTTATATGTTTGGAAATTAAGAAACCAGTTTTAAACAACTCAAAAAGCAAAACATAATAAAGGTTTAAAATATTTAGAACCTAATGATAATAAAATACTACATATGAAGGTGTATGAGACACAGCTGAACCATACTTAGGGAGGAATGTATACATTTAAATGCTCAGACAGAAGAGAGAGAAGAATAAAATGAAAGAGTGAAGCTTCCAACCTAACACCTTAGAAACAGGAAAGAAAGACACACTTAAAGATGCAGCATGTAGAAAATTAATATAAAAGAAACATCAATAAAGTAGAAAATGTATATGAAATAGATATGAAGAGCAAAGCAAAAAGTTGGTTCTTTGAAAAGAACGATCCCATTGACAAAATCCTGATGGAAAAGAGGAATGGGATCGGGAGAAAAGAGCGGAGCCAGGAAGCTTTAAAGACTGAAATGTTACTGGGAAGATATATGGCACTCTCCTGACAATAAATTGGAAACTTAAATGAAATGGACAAACTACAAGACAAAAAAAAAACTTACTAAAACTGCCTCAAGAATATATAAACATGAGTATTCTTGTAAACACACACACACACACACACACACACAAACACACACACACACAAAGAAGCAGGAGAGAAAAACACAGGCCCAGATGGTTATACCATTTAAATGGCTCTATATTCAGGTAACAGATAATTTCAATCTTACACAAATTTTTCCGAAGAATGATTATTCCATAGCCTCAAACTAACAGTCCTGACACCAAGCCTGACAAGGACATCATAATAAAATAAATGGAGAGGCCAATATCAGTCATGACATAAATGTATAACTTCTAAATGAAATCTTAAAAAGCCAAATCCAGCAACATATAAAAATGATAATACATCATGAACAAGTTGGATTTATTCTAGGATTACAGAGATAGCTTAACATTATAAGGTAAATAAATATAACTCATCGCATTAACAGATTATAGGAAAGAATTATATAATTGTTCTTAATAGTTGCATTAAAAGCAACCAATAATATTTAATATCCATTTGTGATCAAAACTCTTAGCTAACTAGGAACAGAAGAAAACTTTCTTCACCTAGGAGTTTTGCAGCATTATTTACAACCACCAGATTATGGAAGCAGCTCAGTCATCCGTCGACAGATGACTGGAGAAAGAAGATGTGGTGTGTGTACACAGTGGCTGTTTGCAACAACATGGATGGAACTAGAGGGTATGACGCTAAGTGAAATAAGTCAGAGAAAGACAAATATCATAGGACTTCACTCATATATGGAATCTAGGAAATAAAACAAATGAGCAAAGGGAAAAAAGGAGAGGGAAAGGCAAACCAAGAATTCGGACTCTTAACTACAGAGAACAAACTGATGGTTACAGAAGGGAGGTGGGTGGGGGATGGGTGAGCTAGGCGACGGGGGTGAGGAACTGCTCTTACCATGACGAGCACTGGGTAACGTACCGAACTGTTGAACCACTACATGGTACACCGGAAACTAATATAACACTGCGTGTTAACTATACTGGAATTGAAATTTAAATCTTAATAGAAAAACAAATAAAATAAAACAAAATCAAAGGTAAATTACAGCACACATCACTATTAACCATTAAATATTTGCAGAATTCCCTTTAGTATCACACGGGAAGCAGGAGCTCCTATTAGTACAGTTTCTACTCAACACCGCCCTAGAAGTCCTAATTCACACATTAATGCAAGAATAAGAAATAAAGCTATAAGTTTGGGAAAGTAAGAAAGAACACTTAATATTCAGATGATGTTACATAGACTCCGAAAGATTCTACATGCAAGGTATTAAGTTAGTAAAAGATTTTACCAGAGTGGCTGGATAGAAGATCAACATACCAAAAATGTTACTTTTCTATACAACAACAACAAACAGAAAATAGAATTTAAAAAAGATACTATTATGGCGGCACCTGGGTGGCTCAGTGGGTTAAAGCCTCTGCCTTCGGCTCAGGTCATGGTCGCAGTGTCCTGGGATCGAGCCCTGCATCGAGCTCTCTGCTCAGCAGGGAGCCTGCTTTCCCCTCTCTCTCTGCCTGCATCTCTGCCTACTTGTGATCTCTGTCAAATAAATAAATAAAATCTTTGGGGAAAAAAAAAGATACTATTTATAATTGCAATTAAAAATATAAAGTTCTTAGGAATAAATTGATACATAAGATATAAAATTTTACAGGCATATAACAAAGAAGGCCTACATATGTGGAGGGTTATACCACTTTCAAAGATAAAAGGCTCCTTAACACCCATCACCCATAAGGAAGGCACCTGTTATGACGAGCACTGGGTATTATATGCAAGTGATGAATCACTAAATTCTACCCCTGAAACCAATTTTGCCATGTATTTTAACTAACTAGAATGTAAAAAAAAAAAAAAAAAAAAAAAAAACTTGTAAAAGAAAAAAAAGGATAAAAAGCTCAAATCATGAAAAGGTCAATTCTTACTGAACTGATAAATCAGTTCACTATGATTCCTAAATCTCCACAGGAATGTGATGATCTGGACAAGTCTGTCTCCCACCATGCTCAGGGGACAGCAAAGACTAAGGGTAGGCAAGACACACAGAACACGGTGGGTGGGGGACCTTGATCTACCACTTATAAGACTCACTGCGGAGTTACAGTAAACTTCAAACTTCAGTCATCCCGACAGGCACCAGGGCAGGAGCAATAAACTGACCCCCGCCACGGAACCGGAGTCTAGAGTCACAGCCGCCCACTCAGGACTGCTCGATGCAGGAAAGAAGTCGTGTGCGACCTCCAGCTGGGCGGATCCTGGGAAAGGGTGAAGTGCTCGGTAAATGATATGGGACAACTGGTTTCAAACATGGAAAAAAATAAGAATTTTCCTATGAAAACTGAATTCCAGAGGGATTAAAGCTGAAACATGAAAGCCCAACACATAAAACTTTTAGAAGATCATATTTACAGTTTGGGATGGGAAAAAACTTATTAAGTAAGAACAACAAGCACGAACCAGAAAAAGTAAGACTGACAAAATTCACTTACCTCAAAAATCAAGAATTTCTACCCAGCGAGAGACACTGAGAATACGTCCCTTAAGTGTCTCAATCTGGAGAAGAACTTCGTCATACACGGGGCTGATGAAGGACCAGTGTCGGAAAGTACACAGAATCCCTACAAATCCATCAGCACGTAAAAGGCAGCTCGGTAGGAAAGCCAGGGGCAAAGGAAATGAATGAGGAATTCGCAGAAGAAACGCAAATAGCAGGTAACGCGCGTGAAGAGGGCCGGCCTCCCTGGTAACGGGGCGCAGGAGACGCAGACATGAAGCGGATCTCCCAGTCTCCAGCGGGCAGAGCCTGCGCGGTCTGTAATGAGAACGTGCGAGAAACGGGAGCTCTCCCGTGTGGGTAGCTGGGAGCGCAAGTCAGTGTGATCGCCTCGGAGAGACACTTGACAGTGCGCGGTGAAGCCGCGGTGCCCGCGCCCGCCGGCGGCAGCCCCGCTCTCAGGAACGGGGCATGTGAGTGAACACGCGCGCCTTACCGGAGCCCGGCGCGTCCACGCCAGCGCGGTGGGAGCCGACGCGGCGGCTGAGAGAGGGAACTGGGGTTACACGCGTGTGCATGTGAGAAATGGGCGTATGACACCAAGATAGCCTGTGTATCAGCAAGGACAGTGTCTAAAACAGAGTTTGTAAGAAGATGGTCTCCTCTCAACACAGTTTTAAACCCTACGAAACAAAGCTATGTGTTATTAAGGCGTATGGGAATATATGATAAAAGGATGAAAACACACTGGCATGAAAAAGGCGCAGGAAAATAAAATGTAGCGAGCCCGAGGGAGGGCGGAGGGAAGTAGAAGCAGGATGTGGACGTGGGTGTTATGCCTTACGTCTTCCCAAACACGTCAGATGAAACGGGGCACAGGTCAGACTTGGTAAAGCTGGGTGGCGCGTGAGCCGGTGTGATCGCGGTATTTCTCTCTGTCTGTCCACAGGTGTCGTATCATGAAGGAGTTAATAATCCATTTCGAATAAAGATCCCCGATCACTGTTTCACGCAGGGTGATCTGGTCATCTTAACCGATTTGAACTGACTTGACAAAGTTCCATTTCGTTTTCTTTTTTAAAAATAGATCTTTTTTATTTTGGTCAGTGACATCTACTTTATTACTGCCCTACTTCCAGTGTTTTCAACTGTCTTGTATTTAAACAGCTCTTCAGTACATTTCGTAAGGTGACAGTTCCAGAAGGGACAGAGGGACAACCATTTTAACACAGGATGCTCCTGAAAAGGACAATACCGCTAGCGATGTCTTCACCACTGAAACATCAGAGAGGGCAGAGATGCTTGCCCGCCTCATCCCTCTGGGCGTGCCAGGAGTCACGGTATTGCAGGTGGACGCCCGGCACTGAAGTCACTCAGACGCAATTAGATAAAGCTCGATTAACTGTTCTTTAGAAAGGAAGAAACCTTCCTGCCTGAAGCGCTACAAACACAAGCACCAAGTCACTTTAACGTGCGAGCAGTCTGTCCATGTCCATTTCTCGCTGGCCCCAAAGGCGCAAATAAGGTGGGTTCGGCGCTTCCCGTGAGGTCTGACCTCGAGCCCAGCTCAGCGCACGGCAGGCCGGGGCCAGACCGGGGCGCGGGACCCGGACTCCGGCGGCTGCGTGTTGCAGGTTCCGGAATTAATAAGGCGCCAGGCAGAGTGAGGGACGCCAGCTCGGACAGAGGCCACGTTGGCAGCCGGCCGCCTGCCCATCAAAGCCCGAGCACTTCGCTAGAATCCTCAGATGAAATAAATATTTGGCAAAGCACCGCTGGCAAAAAGGACAATAAATCCAGCTCAGTTCCCACCACAAACTGGCAAATTCCTTCAACAACCCAATCCAATCTGTCTGCCTCAACTTCCAAATAGCAAGTAATGGGGCCAGCTGGGGCCTGTGGGATCCTTGTAGTTCTAAGTCAGTATCTTATGCCTTGTTATTTGCCAAAAAAAGAAGATCTGAAATAGAACGGAGGGCAGATTTGGCTCCACAATGAGGGTCAGAACAAGGAAGAGCTCAAAAGAGGGGGACAGGCAAGCCTCCAAGGTCACAGGCCCCTCTCCCGGGCCCTTGGCTGGTCGCCGTAGCGGCCTGATGGGGGAGTCCCCACCGAGGACTCTGAGTCTCCCACTCAGCCCACAAACACCACTGAGCACCAACTAGGGGCTGAGCCCCGTGCCGGAAACCGCAGAAACAGCGGCGAACAATAAAGACTGGAAAACAGATCGCGCAGTGTAGAGGGACACAGTTATGCTAAAAGCTCCAGTCTGCTTCCAGGTTGGGCCCCAGATGAAACCTGTTATTCCCCGAGGATGCTGAGCCCGCCCTGACGCCCCTCTTTTCACACCCCAAGCACCACAAGGCCGAAAGGTGAAGCTGGTGCCCGCCTCATTCCTTATTAGCAGCTCCAAAATATTTTTCCAGCTTCCTCCTTCTAAACCACGCACAGTTCTTTTAAAGCTGGTGACTACATCACACTGCCTGTCCTTCCCTTCTTATCTCCACCATTACAGACCTCCTGGCCATCCTGCGTACTCTGCTGTTACTCCCAGGTAGTTCCCTTCCTCTCCACCCAGTCTCTGCCATCAGTCTGGTGATCCCTTCCTCTCCACCCAGTCTCTGCCATCAGTCTGGTGATCCCGACATCCACGTGATGACCCATCCCTCTCCCAGGCCCCTCAGCTCCTCAGCCTCCTCCCCTCCACCCCAATTCTGGCCTCCCACTCCTCCAGACACCAATCACAGCCCTGCTCTGATCACCACTGCAAACTTTCTCCCTCTGACCAGCATCTCTGATCCCTCTGGTTCTCTCGGGCAATGACTGATACCCAGTCATGCTCAGGTTAAGTTAGATTTAATGGTCGTTCTCCATTGCTCCCTTTCAGCCTCCTGGCGTCCTCACTGTCATATTCCCTGCTGGACACCCTGACCACCTTGCTCCTCTCCCTGCACTGGATTGGAAAAAGAAAAGGAGGAGGATGAGAGAGAGCATGAGAAGGAGGAGGAGGAGGAGGAAGAGGAGATGAAGGAGGAGGAGGAGAAGGGAGGAAGGTAAAGAGGAAGGAAGAGAAGGAGAAGGAGGAGAAGAAAGGGGAGAGGAGAGAAAGGAAGGAAAAAAACTTGTAAAGAAAGAGGGAGGAAGGAAGGAGAGAAGGAAGTAGGGAGAGAGGGAGGGAAGTTAGGAGGGAAGGAGGAAAGAAGTAAAGGAAGGAGGGAAGGAGGAAAGGAAGGAGGGAGGGAGGGAAGGAAGGAAAGAAACCGATGTTGGAACTCCGCTGTTGTGTCCAGACAGCGCCGCCCGGCTGGGAATGGCCCAGGCAGCGTCGCTGACGAGTCTCAGGTGAAATCCATGAACACGCATGTCCTTCCCTTTCCTGAGAGCCCACTCGGCCACATTCAGTCTGCCACACGTCCTCACCCCTCGAACAGCCAACATCACTCCTTCCCCCACGGCCCAGATGATGACTTGATTTTTACCATCCTCTGAGAAAACAAGAGTGCTGGCTCAGGAGCTAACCCCAGGCTCTCTCCCTGTCCTGCCTAACAGCCCACCTGCCTTCCCCGCCTTCCTTCCTGCCCAGTGCTCCTCCCAGGGGCCACTGTCCCCCTGGGCTTGGGTCTGGCCCTCATGCCCTCAAGACTTTTCTCCTCCGATCATCCTCTCCCCTCTGCATTGTCGGAGTCTAGTGTAGATCCTCCAGCCTGGAGTCTAGCTAGTCTCTAAACTGGAGAACTTTCTCGGTTACAAGTCACTGCCCTTTCCCTCCTTTACTCCCGTCATTCAACATACTCTCCATGCCACCAAAATCATGTGTATGTGGCCACATGCGATGGTCACTTCTCAGCCTTCAAACAACTATGACTTCCAGTCGCATGTGACACCCTCCTTCTTCAAACATGTCCCTTCTCTCCGTTTCTGCAAAGCCTCCCACGGTCTCCTGAGCCTCCTCCCTCACGAGAGGTCATTTTTAGGCTCCTGCAGTGAGTCTTCCCTGCTTAACCCTAAATGCTGGAGCGACCCCGTCACTCAGTCCGAGCCCAACTTCTCTGCTTTCCCTCCTCTGCAGGTAAGCGAACATCCTCGGACTCCAACTATTGCTGTAGGCAGAGGGTCCCCAGTGTGAGTCTCCAGCCCTGCCCCGTGCGCTCATGGATCCACTGCCTCCTCCCCCTCTCTTCTTGGAATGGCCACTAGGCATCTAACAACTGATGCGTGGGAGAGCACCTGGCTCACATCCCTGTCCCCCAACTCACCAGGTGGCCCAACCACCCACCTTCCAACCATGGAAAGGCCCCCTGACTCTTCCCTCCCTCAAGGCACCTCCCCACCCCACCGGAATTCTGCCAGCGACGTCACCAAGCTGCACCCTGACCTGTCCGCCTGCCTCCACCCTCACAGCAGAACCGCAGGGCAGAGGACCAGCTCATGTCCCCAAGCGTCCTGCGGTGGCCTCCCGCCAGGTCTTCCTGCTGCTACTCTTCCCCCCTCACCCATTCTCCACAGTAGCAGAGAACTGAAACTTCGAGAACTTTCAAGATAAATCTCATGTGGAAACTGAATGGTGCAGTGTCTTTAGAAACCAGTCCGACCACTCCTCAAAAGATGGAATGTCCAGTTGCCACATGACCCAGCAGTTTCACTCTTACTCATATGCCCAAGAGGACTGAAAACGTCTTGTCCGTGGGAAAACTTGTACACGCATGTTCACAGAAGCCAAAAGGGGAAGCAACCCAAATGTCCATCGGCTGATAAGGGACCAGCACAGAGTGGCCCCTCCACACAGTGGGATATTAACCAGACATAAAAGTAATGAGGTACCCACACCGGCTACAGTATTAGTGACCTTGACCACATGATGCTAAGTGAAAGGGGCCAGTCCCAAGAGACCGCAAACTGTATCATTTTATTTATATGAAAGGTGCAGAATAGGCAAATCTACAGAGAGAGAAAGTACATACACGATTGTCTTGGGCTAGAGGGGTTGAGGGGTAAACGGGGAGTGAATGCTCATGGGTATAAGGGTTTCTTTTCAGGGTAATGAACATTGATCATGTTTCTAACATTGACTGTAGTGATAGTTGTACCACTCCGTGAACACACGAAAAATCACTGGATCGTACACTTTAAATGGGTGAATTATATTGTAAGTGAATTATCTCAATAAAGTTTTTATATTTTTTTTAAAAACTATAACAGATAATATCACACCCTTGATTAAAACCCTCCAATGACTTCAAATGCACTAAAAATAAAATCCAAACTCCTTACTATGACCTACAAGGGATGAGTAATCTTCCCCCAGTGAGCCATGGAGGCCTGACACCTCCCTGCTCTCCTGGGGGCTCACTATGCCCCAGAAACCTTGGTCTTCTTCCTTGTCCTCAAACCTATCCAGAAGCCTGCCCTTGGGGCATTTTGATTTGTTCCTGCTGCCCGAGCTGTCCTTCCCTCTGATCTTTGCATGGCTGGTCTCTTCAACTCCTTCAGGTAAAAGTTCAAGTGTCACCAGGGCTAGATTACTTGGTGTTTCCGACTTTGTACTGCATTACCTTGTTCTACCTTCTTCAATGCTATTACCAATATTGGAACCTACCGAATGAATCATTGATTCACTTACTGTCTTGCCCCCAGTAGAGGTCAGCTCCGTGAGGGTAAGAGCCTTTCCTCTCCACCTCGGCGCCTGGATGGAGTGAGCACCAATGAGTAATTGTTGCATGAATGAGGAAAGCAATCAGAGGAGGCTTCCCAGGGGAAGTGGCAGCTCAGCTGAGCCCTGGAGGATGGGGAGGAGTCATCCAAGTGAACAAGGGGAGGAGGGTCACAGGAAGAGAGTACAAGATGGAAACGCCTGCCGGGCAGTTGGAGGACCTGAGAGACAGAAGGGATGATGGGAGACAGGGTTGCACGGCAGCCTGGGGCCAGACCAGGCACCACCCTGCCGATCTTGTGAAGGAGCAACAGGGGGGTCCTACGATGTTCTAAGTAGGGACTGACATCACCAAAATTGAGGTTCAGGAAGTTATTTGGTCTCAGTAGAAAGAATGGATTGAAGGATGACAAGAGAGAGAACAAGGGGAAGTGTAAGGCTTCTGCACATCCAGGAAGGAGACAGTGGGTGCTGGGACTAGGACAGACAGCACGGACAGAGAGGAAGATCTCACCCCAGGTATCAGCAGGGGGGGCTGACACAAGTGGTAACTGATGGATGTGGGAGCTAAGAGACAAGAACTCAAGGACAGCACCGTACCCTGCAACAGAACTGGGGCATATGCACATCCCAGGGCAGGAGAACAAGCATGGGGCGTCCAGGTGGAGGTGTCCACAGTCCCATGAACCAACTAGTGTTCTGACAGCCAGGAGAGCTCTGGCTTAGGAATCAACACTGGAACCAAAGCCATAGATACAGATGAAATTTCCCAAGGAGAGTTTTTTCGAGTAAGGAAAACAGAGTCTTGAGGGCCACCAACCCCTAAGGGATAGGCAGGAGCTCACAGAGATAAGAGAGAAGACAGCAGGAGTTAGAAAGAAAGCCAAAGGGCATCTATCTGAAGAAGTAAACGTGGTTCAGAGAAGTATCCAGAGAAATGAGGACTGAGAAGCCAGATCATTGGTGGGAGCATTTCAGGGGTTACAGGATAGACATAGCCTGTGGGGGATGACTTGAAGACACTTGCATGAGGGGCAGAACTGGAGGGTGAGATTATATGTAAATTTTATAGTGAGATACAGAAAGGAGGCATAATGGCAGAGTTAAGTCATTAAGAATAAAGGCTAACAGCTCATGTTTACTCAATCTGTGCAACATGCCAGGCACATTCTGAGCACTAGAGGTCTACGAATCCTTTAATCTTTAGGAAACAACACTGTGAAGTAGGCAGAGAGGCAAGGCCTCTCCCCATTTATCCAGAAGATGGAGGGAGCCAATGGTGGTGTGTAGAGCTCAGGGAGATGGAGCACAGATGGCTGCCTTCCAAGCCAGCCAAGCAAGAGGCAGTCGGGAAGCTGGTAGTTGTGGAGCGTGGCTAGAGCACTCTGGTTTCATGTCTTCTGTTGTGGGTTTTTTTTTTTTTCACTTTTTTTAAAGCTTTTATTTCAATTCCATTTAGTTCACATACAGTGGAATATAGGGATACAACACTTCCATAGAACCGTGAAGGAAAAATTCAACAAAACTAAAAGGCGACCTACAGAATGGGAGAAGATACTTGCAAATGACATCTGATAAAGGGTTAGTATCCAAAATATATATAAAACTCAACACCAAAAAAAACAAATAATATAATTAAAAACTGGACAGAGAACCCGAATAATTTTTCCAAAGAAGACATCCAGATGGCCAACAGGCACATGAGAAGATGCTCGACATCACTCGTCATCAGGGACATACACATCAAACCTACAATGAGAAATACAATGAGAAATCACCTCACACCTGTCAGATTGGCTAAAATCAACAACAAGAAACAACAGGTGTCCGTGACGATGCGGAGAGAGGGGAACCCTCGTGCACTGCTGGTGGGAATGCAAGCTGGTGCAGCCACTCTGGAGAACAGCACGGAGGTTCCTCAAAAAGTTAAAAATGCAGCGATCACGCTACTAGGTATTCACCCAAAGGATTCTGTTTTGGTTGGAGAAGTAGGAAGTGAGATCATTTGCTGAGAGTGAAGAGGGAAGGGCATTGGATTTGAGAACTGAGTTACCAGAGTTTCACTCCCACCGGTACCACTTTTGTTTTTCTACTAAGATTTAAAAATAAGCGTACTGCATATACCCATCACTTTGAATTTTTGCAATGAAATAACATCAAAATTTCAAGGGACGCTTTCCAAAATCATGGAAACATCACTTTTTACCCTATGTGGGATTTCTGCTATATAGTGATAAAAAAAATCCCTTCCCCTGAATTCCCTCTTGGACCCAAACTATTTAAAGCCAATTTACAACGGAACTCCCCTACGTCTAAGATTTCCTTTAAAAAAAAATTTTCAGAGGCTTACAAATTTTTTTTTAAAAATCTTGCTATGTATTCCTTAATACATAAAACGATGTATGTTCTATATATGTAAATTGTAAAGCTTAAGTAAAAGACGCAACCCAGTGCCACCTCACCCCTAACTTAGAGACTAGAACATTCCACACAAAGACATGGTGGGTATCTCTTCGAACCCATTCTCAAAAGTCCAACCAGAAAGACAACCATTATCCTGGTTTGTGCTTAAAATTCCCTTCATTTTCTAATCTGGTGTGACCAGATATGTATGAATCCATGAAGGACACATTGCTTAGTTTCCCTCCACCACTTGATCATGAAAACTATCTTACAGAAGAGCTGAAGGAATGTCACAAAGAAAATGCTCCCTCTTACCATCTCGATCCTACAATGTACTTTTTGCTTTATCTTGTAACTATCCGTCTGGCCATCCTTCTATGCCTACACCACTCCATTTTATTTTCTGATGCATTTCCAAGTAAATTGCAGACTTCTGCAGGTATATCATTAACTAGACTTCAACATTTGTTTGCAGGTATTTTTTATTTTGGGTTTTTTTTTAGGTAATATTTACAAAGTAAAATAAATATGCAGCTCTCCAATGAATGATGGGATGAATTTTGATATCTTTGTAACCCAAACACCTGCCAAGGTAAACGACATTGTTATAATCCAGACAATTCTCTCATGTCCCTTCCCAGTAAAACTGCAGACACGATCACCCACAACAGCGGCAACCACTACTGTGAATTCTTTTCACTATAAGTTAGCTTTGCCCAAACTACAGTTTCATGTCAATGACACATAAATATTCACCTTTTGGTAGATACTGAGTTGCTTCCTATTTTTAGTTACCATGAATGAGACCACCAAGCTCATTCTCATGAAAGTGTTTTTGTGAACGGATCTTCTCATCTATTCTGGTAAATATCCAAGAGATGAGTTGCTCCATCACAGGGAGATATGTACTTAGTTTAGTTAATAAGAATATGTCCGATATTTCTCTAAAATGATTATCCCACTTTGTAACCCCAACAACAATGTATGAGCTTCCTATTATTCTCCAAACTCACCCACTTTTGGTAACCTCAGTTTTTGTGTTTTTTTAATGTTCACCTGTTGGTTGGGTGTGTTGTATATCTGTGGCTTTAATCTACATTCCCTGTACTATAAATTTTTGATAGTTATCTTTCATCTCACAGAGAAAGGGAACTTCTATCCTTAACTTGCTAAAAGGTTTTTGTCATTAATACGTGTTATTTTTTATGAAACACTTTTTTTCTGCATAACAATTCTTCCTGGCTCATGATTTTCTCAGAAACAAAGGAGGTGACTGAGATTTTTTTGCTTTATTTTATTTCATGTTATGTTATTTTTAAGGAGTCCCTACACCCAGCAGGGGGCTTGAACTCATGACCTCAAGATCAAGAGTAACGTAGTCTACTGGCTGAGCTAGCCAAGCACCCCGAGAACTTTTGCTTTAAAAGCCTCTCTTAGAGTTCTTGCTGGTTCATTGGCCAACGTCAACGGTAAGAGAAACCAGCGAGCTGTGGTCACGGTCTTCTCAAGGAAGAGTAAGGCACACACTAAAGGTACTACTGTCTTTAAAGTGTCAAAAATACAACGTGGTCCAGGTAATCTGAAAATCGTGAATGTTCTGCTTGCCGTGAAATTAAACACTGGCCATAAAACCACCCACAGGATAACAGTTATGTTTGCTGCAGATACTTTGAAATTGTCTTGGTCTTAAAGCCCAGTCAGGCTTCCCAACCTGTAGGCAACCTTGAGGAAGAGCTTACACTATTTCGTATTCACTCTGGGGTCTGGTTCAGCCTCTTGCAAACAAGGCCCATGCCCTGTGATTTCTGTGGTTCAGTCTGACACTCAGTGTGGGTCAAAGGGAGCTCACGCTGAAGGGAATTCAGCTCAGACGTTACCTCCTGATCGAGAAGCCCTTTGTGGCCCTCACAGGCCGGCCGGGCGCCTTTCTCTCCACTCCCACACACGTATTTCTTCCTCCCGGCATTACCTTGTACCCTGCCGGCTCTGTGTCCGCCTCCTCCATTAGACTGTGGGTTCTTTGAAGACAGAGACAATCTCGTTTATCTTTGCATCTCCTTCCTGGCACAGAGCTAGACCTACAAGATGGACTTAACACATGCGGAACTGAATGCGTGCAGAGACGAATGGAAAAGACCAGGGAGACCTGTGGTCTGGACCTGGCGATGCCAGGCTGTGGGAGCACCAACAGCGGCAAACAGGAATCTCGGGTGGGGTGTCAGTCCCAGGTTGAGGCCACACAACTTCAGACTCCAGGAAAGCGTCCCCCTAAACCACGTAAGTGGGAGGATGCCAGCACTCCCTGCATTTTCACTGCTCTCTCCTGCGAGGGCCTTAAAGCACCCCCACGAGCCCAGCCACACTCTGCATTAAGATGAAGCAAGCGTGTGTATTTGGGAAACAAGAGCTCACTGGCGGGCGGTTGTAATTCCCAGCGCCCTTGCTAATCCACTTCCAGCCCAACAGCTCCAGGTACAGTGGGACCCCTGGGGCCCCCAGGACGGATCTGCTGTGCTCGGGACCATATCGGAAGCCAGCGCCCAGACCATGACAGGAGCTCAGGCCCGGTGGCTCCCAGTTCCTTCGGCCTCTGCTCCCTGTCCCGACACAACCCTCCAGGCTTCGTGTGGCATAGGCTCTGTCATTCATGAAACGTACCCCAGACCCAGAATCCCTGCCTCTCACACGAATGGACCCCAAGCCAAGAGAAGAGGAAGAGAGTCACAGAGCCCGGGACCAAGAAGCGGCAATGCCCTTGAGCGGGAAGTCAGCCGGGGTTGGAGGCTGGGGGGCTCCAATCCTCCCACCCACAAAGACCTCACGTGGAACGTCCACCAAGAGGGAGGGCAGACAGGAGCACTGGGCCTGCCCCACCTCCAGCCCCGTCCCCGCTCTCCTGGTCCAAGACTTTCACCTTGCTGCCATTTATCTCCTGTGGTTTATGCAGTTTCCTCAAGGGGGTCCCCTACAGGGCACTGAGAGACATTGATGGGGGTGGTGGCCAGTCACTCCTTCTCTAACTCCCCCTAAAATAACGCTTGAGAATGGGAAGCTCCAGCTGGACGGAAGGCATGTGCCTCTCAAACAGTGGCCTAAAAGGCTTCCAGTCCTACCTTTCATTCTCTCCCCTCCTACCAAGCGACCCAGGTCCCAGCTCCTGACGCAGACGTCCAGTTCTCCTCTGCAACCAAGTTTCCTAAGAGCGGGGACTTGGTCTTTTTCATGAATACAAAATATTTCCATTAAAGCTCTACCTTTTTTTTTTTTTTTGCATTCCAAACACTGCAAGAGACAGAGGCGGGTTGGAGACATTCATTATGCATCTCTCACGGCGCCTCCCGCGGCAGAAGTCTGATGAACTACTGCGATTCAATATCGCCCGTCCCGCCTAACTCGCTGCGAGTGTCTGTGAAATGACCTCGAGGTGCTCGCCGTTTCTGCTGCTGAGGCAGTATGCAGATTTTACAAACAAGATTTAGGTTCACAGCTGGTTTTCAGAACAGCTTAGAGTCAAAGATTCAAAATACAGAACACGGCGAATGGGTTCTTATCAAAATGTCAAAATCGATTTGGCCAGAAAACCTTGGCCTGCAACATCTGTGAGAGGCTGGGGGTGAGCCCCACTCCCTCCGGCTCGCTCGGAAATTAATCAGGGCAAATGAAACATGACAAGGAGGCGTGAGGCTCGCGTTCCTCCCACCCCCCACCCTCTCGGGGGCGGGAGCCGGGCTCAGGCTTTGCGGGCAGCAGGGACCAGAGGGCAGGCAGAGGGTCCGATGACCATGGAGCAGAGAGAAGACCCCCCACCCCCGCAGGCACGGAGCACCCCACACCCTCTCCCAGCCAGGAGCTCGGTCCCAGAGCAGGGACCCACATCACTGCCCCTGTCACCCTGCCCCTCTCCCAGCACCACTTCGACGTGCCTCAGCACAGGAAGGTGGAGGAAAGTGTCAACACCAAACACAAAATTCCAAACACAAGCCTCTGGACCCACCCGCCCAGTGGGCAGCATCACGTGTCAGAAATGAAAGCTGCAGGGGGGAGCCTGAGTGTGGGGCCTCAGCGCGGCTGTGCGCCAGCGGGGAGAAGCCACCCCTGGGTGCTTCCTTGGAGGCTGAGTCTAAGCATGAGATACTCTCATGGAGGGAAGGGCTCTGAGCCACTCCAAGGAGGAAGCGGGGGGACGCGAGGTCTTGTCACGGCCGGTCTTAGCAAAGAGCTGTGGCTAAGGGCTCCAGGGCCTCACCGGAAAATTCTGGCTGCTTTGATGGCGTAATTGACATCATCTCCTGCGCAGCGTAGGCTCGCATGGAGGTCAGAGCTAATTACTGGTTCTAATTTTTTTTCACTTCAGACAGAATCATAACACTATTAAGATCTAATACATTTATGACTGTGATTCTCAACCGGGCAGTATTAGAACTTGTGAAAGTGACTTTGCAAATTACCAAACAGTCACCAAGCTAATGAAGCAGGACTTTTAAAGTGACTGGGAAATAATTCCTGCATTATAAAGACAGCAATCTGTGAAGGGAGATTCGGTTTTAAAAAAACACATTATAACGTATAATGGAAAATGTTAATCTGTGGTGAAACCAATCAGAGCCAGCAGAAGAGAAAAGCATAAGGGAAAATAGAAATGAAGTGTATGTGTGCTCGTGAGCCCACGTGAAGAAGTCTTTCCAGAAAGGAGGTTCCCTCCAGGGCCTCCTGGTAGTCACCAGCATGGCTCCAGGGACCCGTGACATTCCTGGCCGGGAGGCTCTCCCCGAAGCCAAGGAGGAACTGGGGAGAGTCCGGCAAGAAAGCCCTGAGGTCCCTCTCTGCCCTGATTCGTGGGCACGGCCAAGAATCAGCTGCAACTCCATGGCTTTCTCTGTTTTGTGCCTTAGATCTTCTGCCAAGAAAGAGGAGCTCACATCTTAGAGGACAGTCATATCCAGAGATCTGGCTCCAAACAACAGGGAGCGAGGACATGGCCCAAGCCCACAGGGGTGTCACCGGGGGATTCCCCACACATGTGAGGTCCACACAGCCTTGCTGGGCAGTCAGAGCTGCCTGCTGCCCACTGAAAAGAGATAAACGGAAAGAGAGCAGGTGGCCCCGGGCCTGAATCCATGCTACTGATGAACAATCCGGCTGGGGTGCTCCCCTGCGGGAGAAGCTCTCTCGATAGCAGAAACATGTTAGAAGACGCCATCTCGAAGCACCGTGCAGAAGAAAGCCAAGGAGACAGACGTGCCAGCCAACACTGGCCAAAAGGGAGCGAGGAGGCCCATGTTTCTCGTTAGCGTCTGACAGCAAGCACCGTGTGTTACTTAGTGAACCAGATCCTCCTTTATGCAGAGTGTTTTTCTCATTCTTGGCCCAATGGTTGCAACGGTTGCTCCCCACAACAGATTTCAAATCCTATTCTACAGTAAACATCTGTGGCATTAATTTTCACCCTATAAACAAAGGCAGGCAGCTGAGGCAGATCATTTGATGAGTCAATCAATATATGAACCGCACACAATGCCTGCTTGCTTTGCACGGGCCAAAAAAACGGCGCTTCCTACGCCGGTCTGCAGCACCAGCCAGCAGTGCTGGTATCAGAAGAGACAAACTTCCCAATTGTACATCTGACCAAGACCCAGGCCATTTCCCTGGAAGCAACCAGAAGGAATGACTCTTACCCCCAGGACCTGGGCTCTGCCTCCCACCCTTTGGCACGTGCCAAGATTTGGTCCCCAAAACGCTAAGAATCCATATCTTTGCATGGTGTAGAGCAGTGCTTCTGCTCCCCCAGGGGATAGTGGGTGACGTCTGGGACATTTTTGGTGTCACAGCTGGGGCTGAGGGCGGGTGCTACTGGCATCTGGTGGGCAGGGACCAAGGATGCTGCTAGACACTGTGCAATGCACAGGACAGCCCCCAGGGCAAAGACCTATCCACCCTGGACATCCGCGGCTCCACAGCTGAGAAGCTCAGGTGCAGAGGCTCTTGTACCTTCAAGGACACGCATCCCCTCCCTGATACGACATAGTCCCCATGGAGGGAACAGTGTACTCCTTCATTGCGTGCTGGAGCTACATGACATCCCCTTTGGCATCCTCCCGTCAGACAAGCATCTCTGTTCCTGCCCCATGAACCACACCCACCCAGTCCCAGTGGGCACCGTGTCCATCTGTCTGAGCCAACCTGCGAAGCTAGCCAGGACCTCCCAGGCAGGACTGCATTCTGTCGCAGGGGAGAGGGAGGCTACGGGGTCTGGCTGAGGCCCCACGCTCTGCCTGCACTGGCCTCACTCCCCGGGAACCTTGGACAGCGCTCGGAGTCCGCAGTCCCAGCTGCCCCGCTGGGTGAACACAGTCTGGCTGCCGGAGTCCCATGCCACCATTTCCTTGTTCAGCTCGATGTCTCAAATCTCGGTTTCCCTGTGTGAATCCTGGGCAATCCCTCTCCCGACGATGAAATGAACAATATGGAAGCTCACCTGATACCACAAGCCCCAGAGAACAGCAAAGGCAGGAAGGACGGGCACCATTCCCGGAACAGTGGTCAAGATTTGTGCGGCCTGCACTTACTCTCCATCCCCCACCTCCTCTCCCACGGGCACTGTCAGCCCCTCTGGCCTGGCTCTGACCCGCTGGCCACCTGCCCAGGCACCAGTTATTCTGGGAATTAGCTGGCTGCGTCCCTTCCCCCCAAAGCTCAGAAACAGCCATCCCTTGAGGACCAAGCACCCAGGGCTTGTCTCCTGGTCAGCGTGTCTGAGACGAGCTAGGCACTCTAGCCCGGCGCTCAAAGTCAAACAAGAAACAACCCATGTTCCCGACACTCTGCCTTCATGGACATTAAGGCATCTGACCCTCCAAACAGTCCTAGGAGATATTGTTATTATCTCAGGCACAGAGAGGGTAAGAACCGGCCCCAGATCACACAGAGGTAAAGTGACCAATCGATCACCGTGGACTGAAGACAGTATCGCTACAACTAAGGGCTGGCGAGGGGAAAGCATTTCTCCTGCTTAATTTGCTCACAGTCGAGGGGCAGAGAATGAGCAAATTCCCTTCAGCGGGAGCCCCCAGGCCGCGCAGCCCTGAGCCTGTTTGTTGTCCCAGGAACCTATTTTCAGGGTCAGACCCTTCGAGGTTCCAGCTTGTTGGCCACTGTCCGCTCTGCCAGGGAGCCCTTCTACTGCTCAGAAACAGGCTGACGTGCTCAGACACAAGCACTCTCTCCCTCTTGGGAAGAACTGCCCCTTCCAAGCCCAGAATGGAGACACCTGAGGCTCCCGCCTCGGGCAGGGAAAGCTGACCCTCTCAGCCAAGCTATGGCTTGTCTGGAGAACAGTAAGAAGGGACCCGTGTCTCACCTTGCCCCACCGTAAGCCCCCAGAGGAGCCCCTGCCCCACCCCAGGCTCTGGGCAGTTGGCAGGGAGGGCGCCGTGTGGAGACACCAGGCCTCCTGTGAGAAGGTCACTTCCCTCCAGCCTGTTCCTCAGAGATGTGCCCATGGGGTACATGTGTCCTCTGACACCCGTGACCAAGACAACAGATATTTTTGTGCCCTTCTCTGGGCCCGGCCCTGAGCAGACATGGAGGCCTTGGGACAGCAAGCCAAGCTCTGGCCATAGGGGACCCACAGTCAAGCTGGGCCAAGACACAAGTGACGAGACAGGCAACGGCAGGCTGGGCAAGAGAGGAGTGCTGCCCACGCTTGCAGTCAGTGCTCGCAGGGACCACCTCATGACAGCCACACCCAGAGCCCCCTGCGACCCCTGGAGAAAGGGGGGAGGAGCTAGAGCCTGGTGAGCAGCGACACCTGGACGTCTGGATGTTCCGGGACTGACCGGGCCGGTTGGCTGCACCCCAGAGCGGAACGGGTGATCCCCAGCTGCACACACCCGGGAGGCGGCCAAGCTGGGGCCGGACACACTCCACCCTCTGATGCGTAAAGATGTCTGGTAGAGAGCGCCATTGTCGCGCCTGCAGGGGTGAGTGGACAGGGCAGGGAATGTGCCTCATCAGAGAAGACGCTCCACATCGTAGGAGACCAGGGAAATGCAGATTAAAACAACGAAGAGATATCCCCGCACACCTATTAGAAGGGCCAAGATCCAGAACATGAGCGACCCCAAACGCCGGGGGGAACGTGGAACCCCGGGGACTCTCGTTCATTGCGGTGGGGCTGTAACGTGGCGCGGCCCCTCGGGGAGACTGGTTGGTGGTTTCGTACTGAGCTCAACGCGATCTTACGAGACGATCCAGCAATCACATCCCTTGGTGGTCACTCGGAGGAGTCGAAAATGCGCATCCACACACAAGCCTGCACGTGCATGTTTATGGCGGCTTTATTCCGAATCGCCCAAGCTTGGAAGCAACCACAATGTCCTTCAGCAGGTGAATGGATAAACTATGATCCGTCCAGACAACGGAGTGTTATTCAGGGCCAAAAAGAAATGAACTATCAAGCCATAAAAAGGCACAGAAGAATCTTAAGAGCATATTTCTAAGTGAAAGGAGCCAATCTGAAAAGGCCACGTACTGTGTGACTCCAACTCTGTGGCATTCTGGAAAAAGCACAACTGTGGAGACAGTAAAAGCGTCAGTGATTTCCAGGAGCATGTGGGTGGGGGAGGGGATGAACAGACCAAGCACAGAGGGACTGGAGGGCAGGGCATATACTCTGCGGGACACTGTGTGATGGGCACCTGTCATCACACGTGTCCCAACCCACGGGCTCTCCAAAACCAAGAGGGACCCCAGTATAAACCGTCGACTCAGTGCTGATGATGCGTCAACATGGGTTCAGCCACTGTAACAAATGTCCCACTCCGGAGGGGAAGGATGTTGGCCATGGGGGAGGCTGTGCGTCATGGGGAGGGGACAGAATATGGGGACTCCCTGTACCTTCCCCTCACTTGTAATGTGGACCTAAAACTACTCTTAAAAAGAAGTCTTACTTTAAAAAAAAAAAAAAAAAAGGAAGGGAAAGAAGCAGGACTGACAATTGGAGGAAGAGGGGCCCCCTGGGTCCTCGCCAGAGGACCCCAGGCCCACCCTGTCCCCACCATCTGACACCCCAAAGCATCCCTCCACCAAGCAGTCCCCAGGGCGGGGGGGACCCAGCCCCACAAGGCAGGACAGGTCTCTGAAGCCAGTAGTAGGCGACCAGGGCCCAGCCTGGAGCTCACTCTAGGAGCCTTCAGGACGCTGTAGGTTCCCGGTGTGGAGGGAAAGGAAGCCCATGGCACCGGGCCAGGCAGCATCCACACATCTCGCTTCTCAGCAAACCAACAAGACGGATATTCCTGGACAAGACTCCTGACGGGAAGAATTACTGCCTTTCTTAATTGAAAGATAACCTTCCTGCATGTTCTCATCTCTCCATTTCTTTCATACGTGCGCCGTCCCCCTGCAGCATCTGTGAAAATTAAAATCTACTATTCCAAGGCCACGGGTGAGCCACGTCACCCCGAGGGAGGAGGGCTCGGGAGCAGGCTCTGGGCTGTGGGCCGGCCGAGCTCCTGCTGCCTGGGCACCACGGGCAGCATCGGAGGCCCATGGGTTACTCCTGCAACTACCAGCTGGCCAGTTCTCCAGGGGGCAGAGAAGGCGGCGCTGTCCTTACTGAGCACCCCCCAGAGGGAGACAGTCAGATGGGCCTTTAGAAACATCTCATTTAAAGAAGATGACCCAGGGGTGCCTGCGTGGCTCAGTCGGTGAAATGTCTGCCTTCAGCGCAGGTCATAATCTCAGGGTCCTGGGATTGAGCCCCGTGTCAGGCTCTCTGCTCAGTGGGAAGCCTGCTTCTCCCTCGGCCCCTCCCCTTACTTGTGCTCTCTCACTGGTTCTCTCTCTCTTACACACACAAAAATAAATAAAAATCTTACAAAGGAAGCTAGGAATGAAGGAAGGGGGAAGGTGACCCAATGAAAGCACACAGCGTAGGACCACGACGTAGTCAGCGCTTGGGAAACGGAAGCAACAAGCCCTGTACACACTAGTCCGAGGGGCACGTACCGTCTCTGCTGTGTCAACAGCAGGCCGACATTCAGGAAGATGAGGCCACCCAGCTCACAGACAGCAGAAGGGCATGTGAACCCAGGACTGTACTAATCGAAAGCTCCTTCCTCTACACTGCGAGCATCTCACCACACTCCAGTTTCCCTGGAAGGCAGCCTCTCCTTCTACTCAGTGTCGCACACCCCCAGCCAGGAAGCCCAGTCTATGGCACAGATGTGGGGCTTGCGGGTGCCCTGGGGACTGCCCTCCCCTGGGCCCCAGAGGCTCCCGGACTCCTGGATTAACATGGCCCTATGCTGGCGGCCCAGGCTCCAGCTCCTGCCCCCGCCCCAGGGTCACCGGACACTGAGCAGCAGACGCTGTCCTATAGACCAGCCTTCCCTGGGAGGCCTTTGCCTGGGCCCCACTCTGGCCCCATCGCCCTCCTTCCAAGCCCACCAGGTTCACGGGCACTCCCTTCCTCTCCGGCCCCACTGCCTCTCCAAGTCACAGGGCAGACCTGCACTGCCTGTTCCTGAAAGCCCAATTTTCCCTGCACTATTAAACAAATTTCTTCAAAGATAGAACCTCACATTGAATTAAACCCTTTCTTGAAGTCTTTAGTGGTTTCCATAAATACAGTCGCTGAAAAAGCCTGCAGCTCACTAAAACCCTTATTTAAGGCAAGATGGAGAGGGACCTGGAGCCCCACATAAGCCATGAGGAGCAGCCACAAAAAGGTGCCCTCCCTGCCCCAGCCCAGGAGGGGAAAGGCAGAATGGCCCAGGGCTGGCCCCCACGGAGAGGAGGCATCCCTACCTCCTGAGGCTAATATGTTTTTTTCGGAGAAGCAGCAAGAAGGGCCCTGACAAAGGACACTCATTGAAACTCACCCCCCGGAAGGTCTTGGCCATGTCAGTGACACCCTCTTTCTTCCCATCACTTGCCCCCCAGAGCCCAGTGATACAACAAAAGGGACACAACTCTGGGAGAAAGAGAATGCATCCAGGTTCAAGTCTAGCCACACAGCTGTGACCGGTGTCCCTGCCGTCCCTCATCATGCTCAGTATTTGTGACATGGGACAAAAAAGCAAGGTCACATCTTGGTTTGTTGTGGGGTACAAAATGACCAACCTCTAGCTGACAACTTACAGTTTTTCAAATTACAGGGAACATTCTCAATTGCTCTACTTTGAATAACAAAGTACTATTTGGAGAAGACACAGTAGCTAAGCCCTCCATCGATACTAGTCTGGGATGCTTCTAGAGGTCACCAAATGGAACTGGGAAAAGGAACAAATGAATGTGACAGAGGTTTAGTGATCATTCTGAGCGGTACGAATTCACGGTCACAGCTCTGATGCCTTATAAGTTCTTGCAACCAGAGTGAGTCCTTACAATATGGAGACCACAGCACGTACGTCCAAGGCAGATTCAAGCATGCTGCCTGACGTTATGTATAGTGGGTGTCACGGCCCCGGCGCTATGGACTAAATTGTGTCCCCCCCCCAAATTCATATTTCAAAGTCCCCAAGCCCCCCAGTGTGGCTGTGTTTGGATGTAGGGCTTTCAGGAGGTAATTAAGTTTAAGTGAGATCATAAGGGTGAGGTCCTAATGCAGTAAGACTGTGGCCTTATAAGATCTCTCCCAAGCAACGGCAGCAGGAAGGCGCCATCTGTAAGCCAGGAAGAGAGTCCTCATTAGCATCCGACCCCGCCAGCACCCCAAGTCTGGACCTCCAGCCCCCAGAACTGTGAAGGCATAAATGTTGGTGGTTTGCACTGCCCAGTCCATGCAACTCTGGGGTGGCCCTTGAGCTGACTCAAACACACGGGATAAAATTTCCAGTGTAGCATCATTCCCAGATTTCAAGGTCTCTACCTCTTGCAACAGAAGTATGTACCACCTCTGCTGTGGTCAGGAGAAGGTCACAGGGAGATGAGGCATCGCACACATGAGGAGTTCGAATAAAAACTACTTCACAAGTGCAAGAATGGAAAAGCCACATTTCCACGAATAACTTCGTTTATACACACATGATCTTTACACGTCCATACAGCTAAATTCATAGAAGCAGTGTAAGTTGACATCTGAGCTGCTCTATCTAAATCCCTAGGAGTCACTCTTTCAAGTTGACCAAAACCACATTTTTTGTCCTTTATCAGGAAAGGGGGTGTTTGCCTTGCCGTTGAGGTCAAGTGCGGTAACTGCTCCGGGAGGACTCCTCGGGAGAAGGCGAGAGCCCTGGGTAAACTGAGGCCCAGGACACCTTGCTTCCTTTGGGAGAAGAGTTTCACCATTGCCTGCAGGTAGGGCCGCTGCCGTAGAAAGGAGCTGACAGCTGGTAGCAGGAAAGGTCCCCCCGAGGTGCCTGTAGGACGTACCACACCCACCCGAATAACCAGACCAGGGAAGCCAGCCCCACCCGGAGAAGCAGCTGGAGAAAGGCGGCTGCTGACACTCAGGAGCCGGATGAGGTGAGCGGACGGTAACGGATTCTGGCTCCGCACGTCTGAAGCGGCGGTGACCAGCGCAGCCAATGTCTGGAGGCGTCTCGAGGAAGGTTTTTGCTTCTCATGGAGACTAATGCTTGAGGATGCCACTGATATTCCAAATCCGTGATAGTGACTAGGATGGAGACCGACATCTCTTGCCCAGCCGCCCACAAGCCTGGCTCTCACCAGCAGCCCTCCCTGGAGCGCATCTGAGTGGGAGCCCTTCTCACCTTGCTATTGACAACCCCTCCCGCCAGGCATCTCTGGACCCTCCGAGTCAATGCCCAGGCCCTTCTCTGCACGGAAACCCCATTTCCCACCTGCTCTGGCATGCCCCCGCCCCCGCAGCCCCTGGAGGGGCCAGCACACTGTCAGATCAGCAGCCTGTCTTCCTTTCAGGCTGCCCTGAGGGAGAGGGATCTGTGCCCAATCCTTCAATGCAGACCTTAGACCGGGAAAACCAAGACCAGGGCAGAAATGAAAACACCAAATCAGATTCCACATGTGTGGCCTGATAGTGCCTTGAAAACAGCTGGCTGAACACTTTATTTTTTTTTTTTTTAAGATTTTACTTATTTATTTGAGAGGAAGAGCGTGAGCATGAGCGGCAGGGAGGGGCAGAGAGAGGGGGAGGGAGAACCAGACCCCCCGCTGAGCAGGGAGCCCGTTGCGGGGCTGGATTCCAGGACCCTGCAATCATGACCTGAGCGAAGGCAAACGCTTCAATGACTGAGCCCCCCAGGCGTCCCTGCCGCTTTCCCACAAAAGCATCAGCACAGCCACATTCCAGCACAGGGAAGGAAACGCGTGTCCTACAACGGAGTGTGATGGTACCAGATGCCCAGTAGGGGTGTAGGAAGCAGAAAGACCCCTGCACACTGGAAGGCTCTTTACCATCCAGGGAGGCACCGTATGGCCAGTAACTCCGCCTGCAGCCTGGGACGGCGGTGGCGGTCAGCAGGGCTCTCTAAGACGGCAGGGGCACCTGGGCAGCCATCCCAGCAAAGTAACAGAGGGCTGCAAGGGACAGCCAAATCCTGCAGCTTTGCCTCAGCCCTTCCCGCTGCAGAGCAGGCTGGGAGGAAGCGAAGCCACCAAGCAATCAGAAAGAAGGGGCGGGGGTAGGTGCGAGGGAACTAACCCCACCTCAGCTCGCTGTGCCTCTACGTGAGCACCTTCTCTGCTGGAAGCACCTGTTCTCTGTCCTGAAAACCTGGGGCCGCAAACAAGATGATCCCTCAGTTCCCTGCCCCATCTGACGGCGGACAAGCCTCCCAGGCCGTGTAAGGCACTACTTGCTTCCCTTCCTTCTGCCTGTTGGAAGGTTCCAGAAGGATCTTGAAGAGGGTCTACCAGGATCTGATTAGAATTAGAAGAATAAAATATTCATAATCTCAATTAGAGCCAATATTTATTCAAGGTTCGCCACGTACCAGGCTCTATCATAGGTGTGGTGTAAGACTGATCTCATCTAAAAAGTAACACTGAGTGTATTTACAGCTGTTAATTAGCTACCCCCGGAACCAGGCCTGGGAAGGATTCCAGCACCCAGTCTGCCCTTCTGTGAGTCCTTTTCTCTCTGCAAAGGCCATTACCTAGGGTACCGATGCCCACTGTCTTTATGGTCTTCTGTGAAGGATCCAGGAGCTGTAGCCCTATCAGGAGGCCAATGGCTAATGAGCAACCACCTGTCTGTGGGTGGTCTGTATTTTAACAGAGAATGAAACATCTATGTAATTAACATCTCTGAAATTAAACACCTCCAACATTAAAGGGATAACTTTAAATAGAAAAACAAAAAGTCAGATATCAGAAAGTCATAAGAAAGGCTTCTGGGGAGGAACATGAGCAAGGGGTCCTAGAAGGGACCCTGGCAAGCCACTCCAAGGGCAGACACCCGCGAAGGCTGTTCGCACCTTGGCCAGCGCAGGAGGAGCTGGCCAAGCGGCATCTCCTCACCTTTGGGAAGTTATGTTACTCTGTTTCTGGAACAGCTACAGGAGTTTGGAAGGGTTGGTCAGCCAAAGGCCTCACAGCCTGGACCGCAGCAGATACCTGAAGGCTACCCTTTGGCCTGGAGAGGACTTGAGCCCAGCTCGAGAGCCACAAAAATTAATATTTAATTGAAAAGTGATTTCTGCGTAAACATCCCCAAAGGTCCATGGAACAGCCATGCTACTTCATCTTCTGTCGATAAATTTTAAGAAAGAGGCGAAAAGGTAGCAGAGAGTGGGGACGGTTCAACTTTAAGGTACATTTTTAATTAAAAGAAACAGATCAGAGCTGCGATGTGGCATCATAAAGCAGATAATTTTACAGCTGGATAGTCTCCCTCTGATGTACTTGAAAACCATTTTCAAGCGACATAAAGTTTAACATACCGGTACATCTGCCTACCCACTAGATTCTACATGGAATTTAAAATTTAATTATATTAAAACTTTGTTACAGTGAGCATTGCAAGCACGCTAACCAAGTGGAACTTTGACAGAATCTCCGCATTTTTTTTCTTTTAAACTCAGTTTTGTAGAACCCAGAGTTTGACAAACAGTTGATGATGCTGTCCAAAGTGTGGACCGTTTATATAACACACTATTTGGGACCCAAATGTTTATTCTCCTGGGTCTAACTCCTGAGCTGACCTTCTTGCTAAGGCAGAAAGGTAGCCAGAGAAGTCAAGTTATCAAGTGGTCAGGGAGCTGAGGCTGACCCTGGTCAAGCCATGTAAGAATTTTTTTTTTTTTTTTTTTTTTTTAAGGTGGAGGTAAAGTTAGTTTTTCTGGAGAGTCTTTTCACTGCTAGTTTCATGTGCAAGTTAAAGAACGACTTTCTCAGAGGGGAAAAGAGTTGCCATATTAATCTATTAATCACAAATTGGTTGCTTTCTGCAATTAAAAAGGCAACGGGTTTCAACTGGAGGAAACAATTCCACACAAAGCTGGTTCTCCAGGAGACAAGGGCAAGGTCAGGCTGTGGATCGGATAGCCCTAGTTTGAATCCTGCTCTGTCACTAGGAAGCTGCGCATTCTTGAGCGAGTGATTTCCCAGCCTGTTCTACAAAACAGAAAATATAACAGTATCCAATTCCTACAGACTGTTGAAAATTAAAGAAGACAATGTATATAAAGTATTTAAGTGCAGTGCTCATACAAAGTGAGCACTCAAGTGGCAACAGTAATTTTTACTGTTATTATTATTAGTGCTGTTTGTTTTTAAAAATGCCAGTGCTGGGGCGCCTGGGTGGCTCAGTGGGTTAAGCCGCTGCCTTCGGCTCAGGTCATGATCTCAGGGTCCTGGGATCGAGTCCCACATCGGGCTCTCTGCTCAGCAGGGAACCTGCTTCCCTCTCTCTCTATCTCTCTCTCTGCCTGCCTCTCTGTCTTCTTGTGATCTCCCTCTGTCAAATAAATAAATAAAATCTTTAAAAAAAAAAATGCCAGTGCTATGGGTGATGGACATTGGGGAGGGTATGTGTTAGGGTGAGTGCTGTGAATTGTGTAAGACTGATGAATCACAGACCTGTACCACTAAAACAAATAATACATTGTATGTTAATTTAAAAAAAATTTTTAAATGTCAAGGCTACCCCATGTTTGAGAAAGCCTCAATTTCACCTGATGGACTAATGGAAGAATTAGCTTACACCTCAGCCAGCAAACCTGCAAGATCTGTGTTAGGAAGCATTTTGGGGTGTCTCTTGTGGGGAGAAAAAGGAAGAGAAGCTCCTTTTTTCCATTCTCCCCTTACCCATCCATTCATCCATCCAACAAGCATTTACAGAGCCCACAATTATGGAAGACACAGAACTACAGAGGACACATACTGCTTGGTCCCCAAGGGGTCTGTTGTCTCCTGTATCAGAGCAGTAAGTAGCCACACTGCAGACAAAAGGAGGGAGCAGAAGACCGATGGGGAAAGGGGCCAGGAAGGTTGTGACATGGGCACTGTGACACTCGGTTCTGAGAATCAAGGCTTTCCAGGGAGGGGCTTTTGAGCAGTGATCTTCACAAGTGGAGCATACCCAGGGCAGGGGGGGGTGGGGTGCAAAACAGATCTCTAGGTGTTAGAGGATCACAGAAGATCTCAAGGCATTAGCATAGGGAAATATCTTTGGTATGTTTTTAGGTGAAAAGAAAAAGAGAGCTATATAGTACAGAACAAGATACCATTTTTAAAAGATCGTGTGTGTGTGTGTGTGTGTGTGTGTGTGTGTGTGTGTGTGTGTGTTATCTATCTATACAGAGAAATGACATACACAACACTATCAACAGAGGTGTACAGCTGGGGATGGTGGGATGGGAAGAAAGAGGAATGGGAGAAAACGTGGAAGAGGTCATCTTTCACTTTTTATTATGCATTTCTGTACAGTTTGAATCTTTAAAATTAGCATAAATTTTTTATCATAGTTATTAATGATAAAAATGCACATTCAAATTTTAAGTGATTTTATTCCCTTTCAGTCATCATATTTAATTTCCGAAATTTAGATTAATATTAAAGGAGGACATGGAATTTTTGTTTATTAATCGAGGACACGGGTTGAAATTTATTCATTCTAGAAAGATTTACTGCGTCCCTGTGGCAAACTGGGCCCTTCTCTAGGCACCGGGGAGCAGAGCCGTGAACGAGGACTCAGCACGCCTGCCTGTTGCTCCGAGGGGCTGCGGGCGGTGTGACAAACCCGGAACCAGGCCGTAGGACAGGAGGGATAAGGGTGCTAAGTTCTGCTGGGTGTTCAAGGAAAACTTCCTGAGAAGGTGATGCTTGAGAGGCACCTGGAGGAAGTGAGGGAGGGAGCTCAGGGGGCATCTGTGGAAAAAGCATCCCGAGCAGAGGAAACAATGAGCAGAAGCCCGGAGGCACGAGTACGCGTGGGGGAGCTAAGCAGCAAGGCCGGGGCAGAGTGTGCGGGCAGGAGAGGAGGTCCCAAAGGTAGCAAGAGCCGGGTCCATCAGGACTTTGTAATCCTTGAGTAGTTCTGAGGCTGCTGGCAGCTTCTGAGCAATGGGGGTGACATGAGAGACTGTTAAAAGGAAATTATCAAAGACGGCTCCAGTGGTAGTGCGGGATAAAGATGAGGGTGGTACAGACTACAGGGGAAAGAGTGAAAGTTCTTTTTTTTTTTTTTTTTTTTTTGAGAGAGCAAGTAAGCGAGCAGGGGGAGGGAAAAAGGGAGAGGAGGAGAGAATCCTCAATCTTCAAGCCAACTGCCCATGGAGCATGGAGCCCAACGCGAGGCTCGATCTCATGACCCTGAGATCATGACTTGAGCAGAAATCAAGAGTTGGATGCTTAACTGACTGAGCTACCCAGGAGCCCGAGGAAAAGAGTGAGGGTTCTGAAGATGTCCATGAGTTTTGGATCTAGAGTCAACAGGATTGTGGATGGGTTAGATGAAGGAAGAGAAAGAAAAAGGGGTCCAGGATGACTCGCCAGCATTAGGGCACACTGGAGTTGCCACTTCCTAAGATGGGAAGTCTCAGGGTGCGAGTGTCAAGTCGAATCAAGTCAGGGCTGGAATGATAAGTTTAGGATCATCAGCACGTGGCTGACATGTATGTGAAGGCCTGGAGGAAGTCACCAGGGAGTGCTTGAGTAGGGGAGTAGAGAATATGATAGCTGAGAGTGGGGGCACCCTAGGATTCACATGTTGGGGAGACACGGAGACACTCAGGGGAGACAGAAAAGGAACCAAAGGAGCACCCAGAGTGAGTGGTTTCTGAATGGAGAGGTGAGCAGCTAAGTTAAGTGCTCCTTAGAGGTCAGCAAGGTGGAGGACAGGGACTGGTCAGTGGACATGGTGTCCTTAACAAGAGGTTTTCTGGAGGAGAGTGGACAAAAGCCTGGTTGAGTATGAAAAAGTATGGGGCACCCAGCTGGCTCAGTCGGTTCAGTGTCCGACTCTTGATTTCCACTCAGGTCATGATCTCAGGGTCATGAGATCTAGCCCCATGCAGGATCCCCTCTCTTCCTCTCCCTCTGCCCCTCCCTGCTATAGATAGATGATAGATAGATAGATAGATAGATAGATAGAGGCAACAGAGTTTCCAGTTTCCAGAGGAACTGGGAAGAATGCATGTGACAAGTGCAAGCTGTTTTGCTGCAGGGGAAAGTCAAGAGATGCGGCAGCAGGTGCAAGGAGAGACTTTTTTTTCTTTTTAAGAGATGCTATAGACTGGTTTTGGTGATAGGAATGATCTGGTTTCAAAAGGGCCAGGACGCTGCTCAGGACAGCGATGGTCCAGGGGCCCTCTGAATGGGAAACAAGGGGTTGGGGGACTCATAATTAGGTTGGTGATAGGAATGATCTGACAGAGAGGGAAAAGCTCAAGATGAACAACAGAGCAGGAATAACACCCTTGACTGGGTAAGAAGGAAGGGAGTGCAGCACACGAGCAGGAGCACGGAGGGGCTGTCTGCAGGAGCGTGGGGAGGGCTGGACACAGATGCAGGCAGACAGGCCGATGGGCACATGCACCCTCTCTTCTGATTCAGTCTGTTCTCTAGTGATGTCAGAAGAAAGACTGAGGCCTAAGCAGAGCTGTTATTTGAGAGAGGAGACGCTGGCATGGTCTGGCACAGGTACGAACTGAGTTATGTATAGAATCTCGGGGGCACGAAGGTCATGGGGAGGGACTGTGGATATAAATGACACCAGTTAGCTTCGCTGTGTATTCTCCTCCAGCCACACTGGGCTGCTGGGGCGCAAGCCTTCAGAAGGCACGTAGCTGGATGCACCAGGTGAGTCCCAGGGAGGCATGTTGGTCGCAGCATAAGCAAGAAATAATCTCTTGTTACATTAAGCCACTGAGATGCTGAGGTTTGTTTGTAACAGCAAAGAGCATTCCTTCCTGTGGCTAATACTCCTGGGTTTTGAAAGGATCCCTATGTGGATATTAAAATCACCAAGAATTATGACACGTGTGGTGTTAGAAATAGACAGTGAAGCAGGGGTTTCAAAATCTTCAAGGAATGAGAAAGAGCAACTCAGGGAATCTGTGATCATCGCGAGAAGGAAAGACACCAGATGGTAGGACTGTGAAAGCATTGAAGGAGAGTTTGTGGGGAAGATGGGATGACAGTGGCCTGGGAATGAAAATGAGAAGCAGGGGAAACAAATTAGAAGTCAGTTGGCTCCCCCCAGAATACTCTGAGCTCACTAGAATAGAAGGGAACTTCTTCAACCCAGTAAAAGACATCTATGTAAAACCTATATTTATTTAATACACTTAATGATAAAAGACTGAATGCTTTTCCCAACAACATCAAGAATAGGGCAGGGATTTCTGCTCCTCGTTTTATTTTCTAGCCATTTCAATAAGGTAAAAGAATTAAGGGTAAACAGATTGGAAAAAAAAATTACACTGGTTTTATTCACTGAAGAGAAAATTCTATGGAGTCAACTAAATAATAGAACAAACAGAACTAAAAAAGGAAGCCAGTAAGTTCTCAGGATACAAGGGTGATGTGCAAAAGTCACTTGTATGTCTACATACTAGCCTCAACAACAGAGAGTTGAAAATTTTTTTGAATTCCACTTAAAATAGCATCAAAAAATATTAGATACTAAGATAAGTACATGCAAAATGTGTACAGTGAAAACTATAAAACACTGCAAAAAGGAATTAAGGAAACAAACAGAAATATGTATCATGTTCGTGGAAAGAAAACCATGGCATTATTAAGATGCTAATTCTCTCTAAATTTATTTACACATTCAATACATATAATCAAAATCCAAGCAGGCTTTTTTGTAGAAACCGACGAACTCATTCTAAAATGTATATGGAAATGAAAATTATGTAGAAAAGGCAGAATGAAAATGAACAAAACTGGATTATTCACACCACCTGATTTGAACACACCTTGCAAAGCTGTATTAGTAACATGTGGTATCAGCACAAATACAGACAGAAAAACAGAACAGGACAGAAAGTTTAGGAAAAGACCCACATGTACATGGTTCATTGATTTTCAGGAAAGGGACCAAGGCTGTTCAATGGAAAATGAAGATCATTTCAACAAGCAGTGTTAAAACAACCAGGTGGCCCCAGCGGGGAAAAGAAAAGAACACTTAACTGCATTTCACACCCCATACAAAAGTAACTGGAAACAATGATAGACCTAACGTAAGCCATAAAGTATAAAACTACTAGAAGAAAATATAGAGGAAAATCTTAATGATATTGGATTTGACAAGGATTTCTTAAATATGACACAACAGCAAGGCCATAAAGGAAACAGTCAACAAATTTGACTTTATCAAAATTAAAAACTTTGTATCTTCAAATGATCCTGTTCTGAAAATAAAAAGGCAAGTCACAGGCTAAATGAAACTATTTGTAAGACATATACTCAATAATTTGTTATCTCCAATCTTCAAAGAGCTCCTGCAACTCAGTACTAGGAACACGATCTGATTCTAAATTGGCAAAACATTTGAAGAGACAAGACGTCGGGATGACAGATAGGCGCGCGGCAAAGTGACTGACACCATCAGTCATTAGGGACGCAACCACACAGGCACCAGATTAGCCACAGCACGTTTCACGTGAAGAAGCTGACCCTCCCAAGGGTTAGCAAGACCGTGGGGTGAATGGAACCCACGCGCAGCTGGTGCGAACGTAAGATGATACAACCACTTCGGAAAAGAGTTTGGAAAACAGTTTGGTGGCTTCTTATGTTAAACACATGCCTACCACCCTATCCGACCACCCCACTTCTAGGTATTTGCCCAAAAGCAACAAAAGTATCTGTCCACACAAGGACCTGTGTGCGCATGCTCATAGCAATTTTATTTGTAACAGCGGAACGTGAGAAACAAAGCTGGGCATCACTAGGCAAGCAGATAGGAAAAGCTACTGTGGTGTATGCATAAAATGGGCTACTACTCGATCATTTTTTATGAAGTTTTTATTTCAATTCCAGTATGGTTAACACGCACATTCTATTAGTTTCAGCTGTGCAATGTAGTGACAAGGACACACACATGCTGAGGCACGTTGATGCACGCCGCATAGAGGAAATGTCAAAATCACTATTATGTGGAGTATAAGAAGCCAGAGCTGTAGGGCACAATTTATATAGAATTCTGGAAAATGTAAACTAATCTATAGTGACAGAAAATATAAGTGTTTGTCTGGAGAAAGGAAAGGGGCGGGAAAGACGGATTATACAATGGCACAAGGAACACTTTTGAGTAATGAATATGGTCATTATCGTGACTGTGGTAATGGTTTCACGGTGTACATGTGTGTCAAAACTTACCCAGTTGTGCACTTGAATTGTGTACAGTTTATTGTCTATGACACGTCGATAAAACTATAAATGAACAAGCCTGTTGAATAAGCACTATTATTATTGCCATTTTGCAGGTACAGAAGCCGAGGCACAAAGGTATTAAGAACATTGCATGAAGCAGAAGCTCACACAGTTGAGGTTCCAGAACAAACATCCTATTACATCAGGGACAGGACTCTTGGTCACAAAGCTCTTCCCCAACCCAAAGGTGACTGTGCACAGTACTCTTCCAAAGCAGTGAGCCCAGGAAAGAGTAGACCCAGAGGGAAAGAATAGAAAATAGAAACCTGCCTTAACTATTCTCAGTAACCTTTCTCAGGAAGGCTCAGGTCCTGCCCTTATCTATACAGGGATCTGGCAGAGAGAACCCAGGACGTCTACAAGCCAGACAGACCTCAATTCATGCCAAGCTCTGTCACATACTGGCTGTGGGAGGCCAGGCAAGTGATCTTATTTTGTTCATCTTTAAAAATGGGGCTAATCTTTTCTATTTTGTAGGACTGCTGTTGAATCAGAAATAAAGTAAAATCCAAGTTCATTAATGTGGCTAAAAGATCCACCATAATCTAGGATTTTCTGCCTCTCTCTAGGCCCATGTCTCATTGCACCCTCCCAGGAACACCTCTATGCACACTAACCTGTCTCAGTTCCCACCCCAGGGCATTTGTACAAACTCTTGGGCTTGCCTACGGTGATTTCCAACACACTGTCTCATCCCTACTGTTCCTCAAGGTCTTAGCTAAATGTCACCTCATCAGGAGGCCTTCCCTGACTCCCCGTGTTGGGGGATTCCGAGCCACTCCAGTTTGGTAATTGACTAGAAGGACTCACAGGACCCAACCTATGGTCATATTCATAACTAAGCTTCATTACAGCAAAAAGATGCAGAGCAAAATCAGCAAAGGGAAAGGTGCATGGGGGTGAAGTCTGGGGGAAACCAGGAAACCAGGTGCACGCTTCCAAGGGTGCTCTCCCAGTGGAGTCCCACACTTAATTCCACACTGAGGACACATTTAATTACTCCAGCAACAGGTTGTGGCAACACATCCAAGTATCATCTGCCAGGGAAGCTCACCAGAGTCTTAGCACCTGGGTTTATTGGGGGCTGGTGACGTATGCATCCGCTGCTTAACACAGAGCACAATTCCAGACTCCAAGAAGGAAACCAGGTGTTCAGCAAGAACCACACTATTTGTACAAACAGTTCAGGCACTGTGAGCCACTCTTACCATTTAAGATAAATTTTATATCAGAATAGAGAACTGTTTCCCAATCAAGTTCTGAGATACGGCAAGCAGGCCTTTCTGAGGATCCCCGGTGAGCCCACTAGGCTGGCTCTTTTTTGCACACCACTTCTACACGAGGCTAAATCTCCAGGCCTATTTCCTTCATAGCCTCTGTCACACTTGCACTTAATTTCGTCATGTGTAAATCATTTGTCCAATGTCTGTCTTCCCTTCCAGGCCGTAAGTTCCATAAGGGCAGGCGTGGTACATGCTTCACAGAACTCCAGTCTGACAGATACGCAGGGAATGAATGAATGAAGAATGAATGAACAGAGAGAGTCCAGCAGAACGATGGTCACATAATCAATCCCAGCACATGGCAGTTCTCTTCCATTAAATGCTTGATTCTTGAGCCTCTGAGAGCGTCCTGAGGGGAGCTCAGTAGCCACAAGCAAAGAAAGTCAGACAAAAAGACAGGCTGGAAACTTTAAGACAGCGTGCCCAAAGTTCCAACCAGAAGGGCAAAGGGGGGGGTTCAAGGAATGTGAGCAAAATCCCTGGGCACAGCGGTTGAGGACCCATCTCAGATCCCGAGGGAACAGTTTCAAGCTCAACAAAAATGAAAATCTAAACAACCTACAGACTCCCTCTGGCCTTCCCTTCACCCCCAGGGCTGCAGGCACCCAGGAAAAGCTGAACAGTCTGGGGATTCCCTTGAGGTCCCCACATCCACTGGCTCCTACACACTGGGCTTTCGAAGACCCTAGACTGCCCGGTGTCTCGAAAACTATCAGTCCTACAGGGCAGCAGAAGGAAGAGGTAGGGATGTCAATCATTTGTTGCAAGTTATGCACTGGTTGGGTCTTCAGCGATCAGAAGAAACAAATTTTTTAAAGAGCACCAAGTTCTAAGGATTACTCAGTTATTTTAATATAGCCAGACGCTGTATAATCGATATGAATCCTTATATTTTTGATGTGAATCATTATTCAAAATATGTCACTGCCCCATCAATGAAAGTTAAAACTCATCAATATTTAAATTTTTCCAATTGACATCTTATCATTCTATCCAGAAAAAAGCTCAGTAGATCAAAAATCCATTATTTAATCTTTTAAGTTTGCAGAGTTCAGAATTAAACACCACTCCATATCATTACCTGCCTGAACAGAGGCCAGTGGCAGATCAAACTGGGGAAGGGTCTGGAGGAGTTGGGGGGAACCCTGAGCCAGGGCCCTCAGGCCTCAGGCCTCAAGACAGGAAGGCGTTTGTCCAGTGTCTATGGACTGGCCAGGCTTTGGGAGGGAAGGTGGAGAGGAAGGGCTGCCTGGAGCTCCTGCCATGTGACCTGGCTTTGGGCCAAAGCTGAAATTCCTTAGCTTGGGTGACATAGGAGGCCCTCCAGGGCCTGGTCCCTCAACCTCCATCCCCCTATCCCACTGTTTTGATCCTACTGAACCCATGCTCCCCTACCCCCCACTTGCCACCCTAGTGTGGCTCTCTAGCCTCTATACGTTTCAGTTCAGTTTCCCACCTGAAGTACCCCTCACTCTTCTCCCCTTGCCATTGGTCTGGCTAATTCCCTGCTCCTCTGCGGGGTCTCAGCTTAGATGTCACTGACTCCAGGGAGGCATCTGGGATGGGCAACTGGCCACCATATATGCCACCATGGGGACTCTGTGCTGACCTTGAATACAGTATCTGGTTGTCTCTCAATCACTCTGAACTTCTGTGTCTCAGGGACAGATCCTATCCACTCTGAGCATCCTGAACACAGGAGGAGCTCAGCCAGCATCAGATGGAAAAATGGATGGAGAGATGGATGGATGGATGGTTGGGTGTCTGGATGGATGGATGGATGGACGGATGGATGGACAGACAGATGGGTGGGTGGAATGGACAGATGGACAAACAGATGGACAGATGGTCTGCTCCCTGAGACCCAGCAGATCTCTTCATGTCCCTGAAGCTAACTTGGCGGAGGGTGACCTAGAGATGGGCAGCCCCTGCAGGTGGTCAGAGGTGGACTCCCATATCTGGGTCAACCTTCTTAAAGGGGTGCTCCTCCATCTTAAGATGGTGTGGAAGCAGAGGATCATTAAATTGTTGCTTTGTTTGTTTCCTGGGGACTCTCCTGAGGGGAGCAGGTATAGTTTGGTATAAAGAATGGAAGAGGAGGGACGCCTGGGTGGCTCAGTTGGTTAAGCAGCTGCCTTCGGCTCGGGTCATGATCCCAGAGTCCTGGGATCGAGTCCCACATCGGGCTCCTTGCTCAGCAGGGAGCCTGCTTCTCCCTCTGCCTCTGCCTGCCACTCTATCTGCCTGTGCTCACACTCTCTCTCTCTCTCTCTCTGACAAATTAAAAAAAAAAAAAAAAAAAGAATGGAAGAGGAAATGGGGACTTTTCACTCTGAAATCAAATACTCAGTCTGATAAGGAAACTGGGGCTCAGAGATAAGAGGACAGGGTGCAGACATCACCCTGAGTATACTGAAGACCACCAGGAAAACCCGCCACACAAAATCTCCTCTCCTTTCATTTCCCGATCGCCACCTCTTCGGCCTCCCACAATCATTTCTTTAGAGCCTGAGGGTCTTTGTTCTCTAAGAGTTTGCCACTAAATTACACAAAACCCGGGACGGCGGACATCACATCTCTGGCAGCCGCTTCATTCGTTCCGCACGGAGCTGCCAGGCCCTCCTTCACGGTCAGCCCCGGGCTCCACCATGGGGGTCCAAGAATGAGGCCCCAGACCCGAAACTTCAGGGAATCTGCTTAACACTCCGTGACAGCAGAGCCGGAGAATTTAGTCAGTGAAGATACTGGGCAGCCCCCAAATAAAACTTTATGTTTTTACAACATAAAGTACCCAACAGCAAGCACATTGCCCCAGCTTCAGGGAAGTCAAGGGAGGGGCAGGTCGGGAGTGAGTGCCTATCGAATGAGCTAGAGTTGCTGATTTGCCATCCACCTGCCACAGAAAACCGCCTAACAAAGAAAGAGCAACTGAAAAAAAGAAGATGGGGGGGGACAGAGAAAGAGCAACTGAATGGTACTGCGGATGTGAAAAAAAAGAAATCGGCGAGGAGAGCATTTGATCTGAGCCCAGAAGGATGAATAGAATGTTTTAGGTGGGGGATTTGCTTCAACAAGAGAAAGCATTACCTTGTCCCTGTCCCTGCAGCAGACGATGAGGGTCTCAGAGGGAGAGGATTCATTCCAAGAGGAGGACAAACAGCCCAGAAAGAGGCACAGGACCCCAGAACCACAGCTGCATGTTGCCAAGTGCAGACTCTGGACACAGTGCTCTGGGCTCTCCTGCTCAACGGAGTTGCCCACTGGGGCCCAGCTAAGTATTGCAAAGAAGGACGAAGTGTCCAGCAGGTGTCCAGCAAGAGGTCCCCAATGGAGAGAAGACAGCAACTGTGAGGCGGAAGGCCAGTGCCCCAGAGCCGGCCCCATCTCTTACCGACACACCCCCACAGACAAGAAGTGGTGGCTGGGGTGGGCGTGTCCTCAGGGCTCATCACTGAGTTCCCCCTCTTAGGCCGACCCCACGAGATACCTTCCCAGCAAAGCCCACAGCTGGTCCCTTGGCTGCCCTTAGATTGGACACAACATCACAGACTTCTACTGCAAGGCCAGCACTCCCACTGTACCACCAAAGAGACACAGTAGTGAATGGGCTGGACACAGTCTCTTTCCTTGAGCGGCTGACATCCCCACGGGGGAGGCAGGCCAGGGATGTGAATTAGAGAAGGGCATTCCGATGCCCTGGGAGTGACAGCAGGGCTGTTCAGACAAGGCGGGAGTCCACGGGAGGCTCCCCCGAGGAAAGAACCCGGTAAGGGATCAGGGATCAACAGGGCAAAGATCCTGCCCAGGCGAGGCACTCAGGGCTTATCGAAAGCAAAGGCGATGCCACATGTTCCTGGGTGAAGGCACACAGCAGGGAAGAGCTTGGTACAGCCAAGGAACAGAGAGAGAGCAGGCTGGAGAGAGCGGAGGGCACGCGGCACACGTGGCATCTACTGTGAGCTAAATTGTGTCCCCTAAAAACTCCTAACCCCAAGTGCCTGTGACTCTGATTTTATTTGGAAACCTAGTGTTTGCCAATGATGACATCACTAGGGTGGACCCTAATCCAGGATGACCAGTGTCCTTATAAGAAGGGGAAATCTGGACACAGACAGACATACGCAGAAGGAAGACCACGTGAAGACACAGGGCAAGGACGGCCATCTGCAAGCCAAGGAGAGCGGCACGCGATGGATTCTCCCTCATGGCCTCAGAAGGAGCCAGACCTCTGGCCTCCGGAACCGTGAGCCAACGAATGTGCATTATTTAAGCCACTCGGTTCCCGTGCTTCGTTACGGCTCCCCTAGGAAACTCACACAGCTTCTCCCCATCACACGGGGCTGGGGCCAGGCTGGGGCTGGGCCACGCGGGACTTACTGGCCACATCAGGGCTCTAGAGTTCCATCCCAGGAAGAGCTGGCGGCCACACGGGGTCTCGATATGTGATATGTGATATGATCAGACTTGCACTTTGACAGAATCACCCTGGCTTTCTGTGGGGACAGTGGCTGGCGTGGGCTGAGGGTAGAAGGAGACCAACTGAGATAAGGGCAGGGGCAGATGTGACGGCGAGTAGAGAGAGAACTCGGGGATGGTGCCCAGCTCTGCCTTCAGCATCGGGGAAGATGGTGGGGCTGAAGATGGGGCAATCTTGGTCTCACTTTCAGCATCGGGCTCTGAGCTGTTCAAGAATAAAAGCCTCTGAGGGAAGAAATCCGAATCTTCTACCAGCCGCTCACTTCAGACATCTTTCTGAGATCGGTCTTGGACAGAAATGAGAGGGAATTTTCTGCGCCCCTTGTCGGGAAGGGAGCAGGGTCTCCACGAGCAGAGCTGGGTGCAGAAGACGAAAGAGAAAGCCCCTCCCCTCTGCAAATCCCTGGGCCACTCTGGAGCCCAGAACTTTCTCCACAGCCTTCCCCGAGGGCCCTGCTCTGCCAGCTGGCAACCCCATGGGTCCTTCCCCTGGAGCAATCCTCAGAAGCCAGATGAGTGACTGACAAGCTGGAGGACCAGCCTTGTCCCCAAGGAGAAGGTGACATCAGGCAGGGAACCAAAGGACAACAGCATTGCTCCCCTAGTTGGATCCTCCCACCCCATCAAATCCCCCCGAGACTCGGGGACACAGAGTGACCCCCCCACGAGTGCCCTGACCTCACCACTCCCCTCCCTCAACCAGGGAGCCTTCACTAAGCCTGAGTGCCAACAACCCAGTACAGGGAGTTGCCTGAGAAGGGCTTCCAGAATGAACACGCTGGCCTCCTGTCTCAGCTGGGGAGACCCTCCACCCCAGCCAGCAGAGTGGAAGAGGGGGATTGTGCCCACTTTTTCTTCCTAGTGGCCCCGGCAGGACGTTCTGGATCTAATAATCCTGAAACCCAGCAGGGTCCTTTGGGAGATTTGGGAATCACCCCATTATAAGGACATAACCACCAATGCCCACAAATCATCAGAGAAAAGTGAATTAATGGTTGATGATCATGGCTCTCATGTCCACTTTCATGCACGAACTATGCCCATGACCCTAAGCATTTTCTAATTCATTCAACACTGACCGCTTCTGTGGGGAATATGGTTGATCTCCGGTAACCAGAACATCCCATTAATGAGAGCATCTAACTCCTGACAACACTGGAGCTTTATTTAATCCACATTATTCACCTGCTGCATGTTGGAAGTCACTGCTTCTTTGTCATGTCTCTCTCCAGTATCTGCCAGGATGTCCTCCCAGATCCCCAGTGGGGCTACTTACACACGTAGCTCAGCCTGCTCTTTCCCATTTAAACCCTATCCTGGGCCAGCCCCGGGAACAAAGCCAGACTGTCTAGGGGCAGAAATGCACACAGATCTTTGCTTCCCACTGCACTCAATTCTCCAGTCACTGTGATGGATTCGTCTTCTCTTGGGAGGTTTTTTCCCTCAAATTGTGGACACCAGGTCCTTAGGAGTCCTCTGGGTGCCTGACACCCCTGGCAGATTTGCTGACTTTTCTTAGCTGTTAAAAGCAAGAGAGTGACTGCAAAACAACCCATGCCCTTGACATGTCCTCTGGAAACAGATTCACTTTCTTTGAAAGATAATTTTATGAAATCTGTAATATTGCATCTCATACATTAATCAAAAGTGTGGCTCTGAGATTTTAATTCTGTTCCTGATAGAAAACAATGGAAATTGTATCATCTGAGAGCAGAGAGTTCAATTAAATCCCTGGGCCCACATGGGGCATCTCCATATCACCACGTCAGGTGTCCTTTCCTCCACACAGAGGGAGGCAAGGCCTGTGCTGCACTCTGGACTCTGTGGTGGACAGATTCCCCAATGTTCCCAGTCACCCCTGCCTTGTGGTGCTCACACCCTCGTGTGATCCCTCCCCTTGAGTGTGAGGAGAAGGTGTGCTTCCCCTCTAACCCTCAGGACCCAGCAAAGGTAATGTATGGGACGTCGCTTCTGTGGTTAACTTATATAAGGTCATAGCCCCTGTCTTGCTAGAAGACTCTATCTCCATCCTGACGCACATGCTTTGATGGAGCAAGCATTCATGTCAGAGGGGCCCAGAGTCAAGGAACCGAGGGCTTCTGCCCCAGATCCTGCGAGAAATTGGTGTCAAACTGTCTCGTCTTGGGAGTAAACCAGGCCCCCGGCTGAGCCACCGTGTGAGACTGCGGCCCCAGCGGACGCATGGCTGTGGCCGAGTAAGAGACCCTGATGCGGAGGACTCAGCGGAGCGGAGCCTAGACTCCTGGCCCACGGAACTAACGTGTGCCCTACTACTACACTAAGTGTGTGGTGATTGGCTACACAGAACTAACACAGAGTCAGATGGATTGGGGGGGTTCCAGTCCTCATTCTGCCATTTACTATCTGCGACCTCAGGGAAGAATATTGTTCAGTGTCTCCAAGCCTCAGCTTGTTCATCTGTAAAATGGTAATGAAGGTCACACCTATCTCAATGAGTGGCGGTAAGGACAAAATGAGACAAAGCATCAGAAGGGTTTAGCCTTCTTCACATCAGCTGTTCTCAGTGAGGGTTCCCTGAAGGAGGAAGCCCTGGGCCTACAGGTTTCCATGGAATGTAAGAAATTAACTTCCCTCCTGTGCATCAGAGCAGTATGAGCCAGAACCATCCTTGAAAGAATTGAGAAAAAGGCCCACACGTCATTTTCTGTATAGCTTACACCTCTCTGGATCCGCAGGTGAGAAAGGCGGCCAGTGCTCAGCAAATGGCAGCTTCATCTTCCAGGACTGTTGTGTGTCCTACCCGCTGCCCTCGCTCTCCAAGGCTGGAGCCTCGCAGGGTCTACTGCGATATCAGGGGGCCTCTCCGGAGCCCCCTTCTTCCTGCTATGGAAACCACGGTCTGCGCTAGCCACCGATGAGCCCAGAAGACAGATCTCAGGGTGAGCTAATGACAGCGGCATTTCTTGCCAATAACAAGCATGTTCTCCCATGTTGGGGGCTCAAGGGTTCCCGGCGTTAACTCTTCCAGGACCCGAATTTGACAGGACATAAATAAAAGTAATGGTGCCTCTGTTAAAGGCCATGCTTTCCCAAGGATTTTGTAGGTTTGGAAAGGAGGGCTGGAGTGGGGAAGTCAGGGTCCTGGTGTTGAGGGCTGTGGGCTCCTGGGCACCCGGAGGGGCTTCTCCAATACCTCCCCACTGGTCTTTGTCTGGGGCCCAGCTTGAGATCCCAAACAACAGCCAGAACCAAAGGTGGGGTTTGGAGGTGCCTCAGCAGCTCTTGACTGATTTGAGGGGTAAGACACTGCACCAGGGAGTCATTTTAATGAAAACAGATCAAGTACTAGCCAGTCTTCAGAGAAAACAGAAGGCACTTAACCCTTTAATTTCCAAAATTTGAACTGACATCAGGGGTCCTTTAAGAGCCCTGGGAAGGAAGGCAATTTCCTGCACTCCAGACCCCAGGCTGTGTGCAAACTGCATGGGTATCTGGGAAATACAGAAGTTCCTGGCTTAGCAGATCATTTCTCACCCCACACCCAGATAAACTCTGCTCACTGCACATGCCACTCTCTGCTCTTCAACATAAACGCCAGCTTCTGAAGCCATCTTCTAACAAATGCAGCTTGTTAAACAAATGGGTCTGTATTCAGGGAGCCTGAATAGCGGGTTCTCCCGTACGTTAGCTCTTCAGTCAAGGTCTCCCGCCTCCGTCCCCGACACGCAGATGGTTCTGGGGCCGCCGAGCTACATCCCCCACTTCTGCCGTTCAGTGCATTTGCAGAAGCGAATCAAGTGCCATTTATCTAACACACAGCAATGCACGTTTTTCCACAATGAAAAATTTCAAACAATGTGTGAAAACATGGGCATAAACAGTTCTGATTCCAAAAACCACCTTCTGATTCTAATCAAAAGCGTCAAAGCCCTAAGAGGGATGCCAAGAACTTGAAGTCTAATTCTGACCCACCTGACTCCAGAACTTGGAGGACGCAGTACCCCCAGGACAGGAAGAATGGTGGAAAGACTCCGGAAATGAGTTCCAAGCAGTCGGAGATGGTTGTATCCGTCAGTGGAGACCCCCGCCGGCATCAGAAGATGTGAGAGATGCCCTGGGACCTGACTCACCTGTGTGAGTCAGCCCGCCGTCCAGGCAGGAAGTACAGAAAGCTTTTTTAAGCCAACACCTTGGCTGAAAATGCTGGTAAATTAATCAGCCAACTGCCTAATAGGACCCTCAGGGGCTGGGATGCAGAACAGAGAAGTTTTGTAGGAAGAGTAAAGAGCCAGGAAAGCTCAAAGCTCCATGTGAGGAGGGCAGGCCCAGTGGGAGTGATGGGAAGCGGAACAGCAGCACAAGACATCTGGGGGAGCAGCCCACCATGCAGAAGGGGACAGTCAGGGGTTGTAAACATGAGGAGGGAGTTGAGATACACTGCTTTTTAGGTACAGTGAAAATGGCCTGTGCCTGAAGCCCACGCTTCAGGCGTGCCTGGCCTGCCCAAGACTGGAGGGTAGTAGACTGTGTGCTAGAGTCATTTTGTGCCCACACAGGAGGGCCAGCCGTGAGTTTTTCAGGGGGCTCTGAGCTGGGTGGGCTGTGAAGCCGCCTCTACTCTGAAATCAGCACAGTGGGAGTCTGCACCCCTGGAGATCTGCAGCAGCCACAGGCTGGAAACGCCAGCACCCACATCAGGGAGCACCCATCAGTCCAGGTACCACGGAAAGTCATTACGCTCTCGGAGTGTGCATTTCTTGACCCATCAATTGACTTTCCATGCGTACCAAGAGTCGGTTACATTTCTTTCCAAGACTGTTTGTGCCAGCTGTACTTTTGACTATAACCGTATAAATAAATAAGGTATAGAACAATGAAACACAAGCATAAAAAGAAAGATGGTTCTTTCTGTGAAAAGTCAGTCAGCTCAGAAAGATGCATGGAAGCCAGTGGCTGGAAGAACCTGCTGATTAGAGGGGACTCATTCAACTATACGATATTGGAGGGGTCGTCAGAAAGCTCTGGAAGGAGTCTGTACCCAGATTGCATCACAAGCGTCCTTAGGTCTTCCCTCCACCTTGAAGAGATAAAAATTGGAATTGGTAGGCAAAGGATTACAAGGGGATCTGTGAAAGAAGATGGACCTCCCCCACCACAGTAGGCCCCCACTGGGGAGAACCAAAGTGGTCTTGGCCCAAAGTCAAAAGATTAGTAAGTCAATTCCTATCTTTAAATAACTTTTTTAAATTAACTGATTTATGACTAAGCCCGGCTGGGTCAAGAGTCCAGCACCAGAAGTCATCTGCCAGAGAGGATGGGGGAAGGTATGGGAGCAGAAGGCAAGGAGCAAACTACAGAGAGAAGACCCAGCAAACATGCAGGGCAAGGGAACTCCAAAGCAGGAGCCACCATGGTTGACTTCACGTGCCAACTTGCCAGGGCCACCGCCTTCACAGATAGTTGGTCAAACGTTATCTTGAGTGTGTCTGTGAGGATGTTTTGGGGTGAGATTAACATTTCAAACAGGAGACTAAGGAAAGCACGTTGCTGTCCTCATGTGGATTGGCCTCATCTGATCTGTTGAAGGCCCGAATAGAACAAAAAGACTAAGCCTCCAGCAAGTACGGGAAAACTCCACCTGCCTGACTGCCTTGACCTGGGACATTGGTTTTTTTCCTGTGTTCAGTCTGGAACTGAAACACTTATTCTTCCTGGGTCTTGGGCCTGCTAGTCCGTTTTCCTAGGTTTCCAGCTTGCCCAGCAGAGGTCTTGGAAGCTGTTGCCCTCCACAGTCACATGAGGCAATTCCTTATAATGAATCTCTACACACACACACACACACACACACACACACACACACACACACACACACACAC
>NW_019154122.1:15237974-15310995 GCF_002288905.1 Enhydra lutris kenyoni
CCTATTGCTTCTGTGTCTCTGGAGAGGCCTGACTGACACAGAGGGCAACTGAGAAGAGCAGAGAAGCCTTCCCTGACTGCTAACCCTCTCCAGCTCTCCGCCCCTGCCCCTGCCCTCCCTCTCACCTTCATCACCACACCCTCCTGTGGCTCTGCCACTGTGGTCTGGGGATGCGCAGGCCCCACCATATCAGAGATCTGAGGGTCTATAAGAGCCTGATTCACCACACTTGGCATATGGCACGTTCTCCTTGGAATGAACAAGAGAGGACTCTGACAGAAGGTCGGTCAGTCCATGGGGTCAAATACTGCCAAGGTCAAGGGGAATGCTCACAGAGGGAAGTCCTCACACTAGGTATGTCAATTGGTTATGGCCCTGGTGACAGAGGCTTTAAGCAGCAAGAATGAGCTGTGAAGAACTAGAAACAGTTCTGGACTGAGCCAGAGGAAGGCCCATCTAGCCACAAGGCCAAGGGTGCCTGTGGTTATATCACCGTCTTACCCTCCCAGAGAGTCCAACTGAGAGTACAGAGAAGTAGAAACTCCTACATCGACATGACTTCCCTTTCTCCAGGCATTTGGATGCAAGAAGCACTCACTTCTTTCTATTATATTTTTGAAGCATAAAATATATTGCTACAGCGAGAGGATATCATTAAAGGTTAATTATGAGAAACTTAAAGGTTATTTTTGCATATCTCACCTCTTGGACAAAAGCTGCTTTCTCATTACCATGTTAGAATATAAATTAATCTGAAAAGCATCTAAAATGCCACGGACGCTTTAACTTTATTATGAGGAGAGACACCACGAACACACATGCGCGGGAGGTTGGCCCATAGCCCTCCATCCTCCCACCGTCCTCCCGGTGCTCTGAAGCCATTCCTGCCCCCAAAACCTCTTCTCCAGACCAAAGTAGTCAGGTCAGGACCACTCTTCCAGAAGGAGCGACTGTCTCCTCTCTCTTCCAGGCAGCCCCGTCCAGCGAAATGGGCCACAGGGACACACTTGAGCACGAGGCCCGGGGCACACATGGGAAACCCAGGCAGAGCCCAGGTGCTGGTGCGCAGCCCACGACCCCTGCAATCCCCCGGCCCCAGAAGCCATCGAGTCCCCCAGCCTCCTGTGCTTCCTGCCCCCCTCTGTGGCTTCTGACAGAGAAGGATGGTTCCAGCCTTAATAAAGTTAGACTGAGTTTCACTGAATAATTTATTTGCACACACTGCATTTCAGAAAGTCGCTGCTTCTCTTGCTGATGCTACACCTTCCTGGGGTGAAGTGGGGGTCCAGTGGGCAAAGCAGGAGGGACGGGACAAGCATGTCCAAAAAGGGGCCATGAGTCTGCCGGGGGGAAGGCTCCACTGATGGGCGGAGGCAGAAGGGCGAGGACAGCAAAGCAAGCCCACCCCGAATCCCTACCCCACCCCCACCCCATGCAAGGAGGGGAGTCCTGGAAAGGGAAAGGAGTAAACGAAGTCCCCGTGCGGTTAAGCAGCACATCCCCACTTCCCGTGAGAGCAGCGGCCTGGAACCAGAGCAGCGGCTCTCCCCGGGGAACAGGGCCGTCGGGGACAGCTCAGCTCTGCGGGACTGCAGCCCTGCCGTCCGTCACTCAAGAGCAAGAGCGGACAGGAAACTTTTGGCCCCTGGAATGTGCTGCCACAAAGAGAGACAGAAATGGGGGGGCGGGGGCCCCAAAGCTTATCAAGAGCAGCCAACACCTGCTGGGCATCTGAGGAGAGAAGGAGCTAGAGCTGGAGGAAAGAAGACTCCGTCTGGACCAGAAGATTCGGCTTGGTGCTCAGCTCTGCCACTGACCCACCCAGCAACCCCGTCTGAAGAGGGACAGGAACATCTGCCTCGGCCGGTTAGCTGAGGAACGCAGGAGAGGGCACAGCCAAACCCCTTGCGGGCTGGGAGAGAGCTAAACTGCAAAGATTATCGACAGGTGTCTCGAGAGAGACAAGGAGAAAGGCCAGTCCGCCTGTGCTCTGATGGACACACGGCCCCATATTCTCCAGGTAAGAGAAGGTCTGGATGGAGCCAGACGTGCGAGACGGACAAAAGGAGGTGGCGACCCGCAGCTCTGGAGGGCAGGCCTGCAGCGAACGTATCAGCCCCCAGTCCCACAGACACCCCCACGCAGGGTCTGGCTTGTGCGCTGACGGAGATGCCAACCGCCCAGCAGAGAGACGCCCGCACACGGAGAATGAAACAGACCGCTGCCACCGTCACGGTAACGGCCCCCCGTCTCCGACGGCCTTTCCACACATGATCCCGTCCACCCTGTGCAATGACCCCGGAGAGGGGTCCGCATCAATAAGCCCATTTCACAGGACAGATGACTGGGCTCAGAGAGATGAAGCCTCTTGCCCTCAGGTCATCAGCCGTCACACGTCCAACACCGCTCTCCAGCTCACAGACGGCAACGTTAAAAAGGATCCGGCTCTGTCTGTCTCCCAAGCCCCCCCTCTTAAAATCGCACTAGCCGGCCTGCTCAGGGGAGCTTCTTGATAGAAATTTCCAGAAAGCCAGGAAGAGTGGAGCCAGGGCAATGTGGATGTAGAGGCAGGACAGAGCTCCTCAAAGATGCCCATATCCTCACCCCTGGAACCCGTGACGGCGTGAGGCCACAGGGCAAGGGGCACTGGAGGTTGCAGACAGAACTCAAGCTGCTGGTTCACTGACCTTGACACGGGGACAACAGACCAGATTATCGGGTGGACCCTACGTCATCACAAGGATCCTTCAACGTGGAAGAGGGAGGCAAAGAGGTCCCCCAGAGACAGGGTCAGTGCACTTCCCCAAGCATGGCCCTTGAGGCAGAGGAAGGGGCAGCAAGCAGACACATGGGGGGGGGAGCCAGGGAAGCAGACCCCCCGCCTCAGGCCCCCAGAAGGAGCGCAGCCCGGCAGACATCTCGCTTTCAGCCCATGAGACCGTGTTTGCACATCCGACCGACAGGACTGGAAGATGATGAACGTGCCGTTTCAGGCCACAAGTTCATGGTGATTGGTTCTGGAGGTGAGAGGACCCGACTATGGGAGGGACGTGCGTGGACACAGCAGTCACCCAAGAGTCCCTGATGGGAGGGGCCCAGAGTCACCCACTTCCTGCTGGTGCAGGAGGATGACCACCCCACAGGTAGCACATAGAGACCCAAGGATCGGCACTGTCCCTCTGGGATCAGAGGACAAACCAGCCGCCCTGAAGAGGCAGGAACCCCACCCTTCTAAGAACACCGTCCATGTGCCCCAAGTGAGCAGCCGCTGTCGGTAAAAAACGGCGCTGGCCTCCAGGTTGCTGATTAAATATTACAACAAGAGGCCCCACGTGCCCCTGCAGCGGGGCTGAATAATTCATAGCGGGCTTATTTGAATGAAGCAGAAGGCAAGGAGCTGAACTGGGTCAGGCCGGCCCGGCCTGCTCAAGCAATGCAGCTATTAGGTCATTGTAAAACAAAAGGGATGAGCTGCTGAAAGGATTAATTATTGGCTTCTCAGCTCTCCTGAAGCACAGTGCCTAAAAATCATTGCAAATCGATGTCTATTAAACTGCCTCTGAACATTCCAGCCCTTCAGGAAAAGAAACTTTAAAATAAGGAGGGGGCAGGAGAAATTCTAATGGGCTGGGATGAAGGGTTGCATGGCCCAGAAAATGTGCTCTGCTCCTCGTTAACAGAATGCCCCAGCAGCTACAGGAAGCGACGAAGGGGTAATGGCAAGATCTCAGAAGCAAATTAAGCCAACACCTAGAGCCCAGGAGCATGTTCCAGGAAGGAACAGAATGAATCACTTGAAAGTCAGATAAATTGAACGCAGAAACACCTCGGGCCACCTCGAGCTCATTTCCAGAATGACCTGTGCTCCCTTTCCAGGCTGCCACAGGCTGGAGAGTCACCAAGGTCAGATCTGCCCCCATAATGAACCAGGGAGAAGCCCACCACACCAGCAAAAAGGCCAGGTCAGGCCAGCCCCACACTGGGTTTCAGACCTTGAGACCTCCCCAGCCTGTGTGCCCCCTGCATCCCCTCACCTGGAGTCCTGAGAGGGGAGGACTGGGCAGCAGACGGGCCACCCGATGTCCCCAAACGCTAAGCTTTCTCACTCTGGCCAACAGGAGGACAGTCCACCTGCACTATTTAAAATCCTGCAACATCTCAATCAGTGGCGTGCCATGCCATCCCACGGGATGTCCTCTTATTGGCAACTCAGCAATGGCAAATGGATGTCAATGCAACTAGTAGTGGCCCTCTGAAACAGAGCTGTGTTAAGAAGGCTTCTGAGGCTGAATCCAGCTCTTAAGAAAAGGGGGTCATGATTAGTGATGCCTGACCTGGGCCTTGGTGGGTCACACATACATGCCATCTCTGAACCCAACTCAGGCATCTTAAGGAGAAGGAAACTGAGTCCCAGAGAGGCAAAAGCACTCTGTCCAAGGTCAGACGGTGAGTGTCCACGCCATGATTAGCTCCCCAGTCACACTATGCCTTTCTTATCAGTCTCCATGTGAGACAGGATTGTGGTGGGCAGCATCTCAGTTTGTCCCTGGTGATCCTTGCCTCCTGGAATCCTTGCCTTGGTGATGCCCTCCCCCACTGTGAAGTGGGCCTAGTGACTCTCTTCTAAGAAACAGAGTCCAGCAAAAGTGACAGGATGTCATTTATGAGATCAGATTCCAAAAAGACTCTGGCTTTGGTCTTGCTCATCCTCCCATACTGTCTTGCTAACCTACTCTGATGGAGGAAGCAAGCTGCACTTTGGAGAGACCCATGTAGCAAGGAACCAGGGTGACCTTGGCTAATGGCCGGTGAAAAACTGAGCTCCTGGCCCAAAGCCGAAGAAAGACTGAATCTTCCAACTACCATATGCGTGAGCTTGGAAGTGGCTCCTGCCCCACTCGAGTCTTCAGATGAGTCTGCAGTCCCATCTGACGCCCCGGCTGTCACCATGAGAGACCCAGGGGCAGAGGCGTCCAGCTTAGCTGTCCTGCCTTCCTGACCCACAGAAATGGTATTTGTTATTTTAAGCCACCGAGTTCTGAGTTGTTACATAGCAATAGATAACTTAGTAATCAATAAATATCTTTTACATGGATAATCAATGAATTTGGGCTCTGAGTTCGGCCTCCTACGTAACCGCCTTCCATCTAAAATGCCCTTCTCTGCTGACTGCTGTGACATGAAATCCACTACCACCTCTCCTCTCAGAAACCGGTTTTTCCCAAAGAGCACTGCTGGTAGTTGACAATGGCATGGGTCTTCAGACCATCATTCCGTGCAACCACAAAAACAGAAGCAAAGAACAATCGGTCTGTATGCGTACAGAACACAGGGCCATATGGGACTGCCTTCTGGATGGATTCCTGGCAAGATCATCATAGTGAATATACCAACACCATGTCCCACGAGGGTTCAGCGTTTCCTTGTTTACTCCTCACAACAGGCACTGTTGTAATTCCCATTATACAGATGAGGAAACTGAGGCACAGGGGGGTAGTTAACTTCCTGCTAATAAGTGGCCAAACTGGGATTCAAATCCGGTCTGGCTCATAACCACCCGGCACTTCAGCACAGAATTCTCTTCATTGACACCAGGGTTTGTCCACCTCAGTGCTACCGACATGTAGGGTTAGATAATTCCTTGAGGGGGGAGCTGTCCTGTGCACTGCAGGACACTGTAGGATGCTTACCAGCATCAGTGGCCTCTACCAGTAGATGCCAGTAGCCTGTCTACTCCCACCGTGATCACCAATATGCAACATATTTATGTCTCCAGGTATTGTCAGAAGTCTCCTGGGGATGTCCAAACTCTCCCCAGTGGACAAGCACTGCTCTCCAGTCTGGGAAGAGGTGGACATGATCCCGGTGGCTGACCAGGGTGACCTTGCAAATGGCCCCACTCACGGTCCTGTGAGGTACACAAGGGCGGAGGAATGACACAGGCTTTCGAGTCAGACAGCCGCTGTGCATCCCAGCTTGGGAAGTCCTTCCAACCTCCCTGCACCTACCTAGACACTCGATAAAAGGGGGCCGTGGTTGTGTCCGCCAGGACAGCTCTTCAGCATGGAGAACAGCTCTGGCTCCTTATTCAGCCTCTGCCAGGCTCCCCGCAGACTGAACACAAATGAAGACATCCCAGCGGCAGCCCTCCCCTCCGCGAAGCTTTTCTTTCTGGGCCTTCATTCCATCCTAGTGCAGCCCATGGCCTCTAGAGCCTTCTAATCACTTATGCCAAAGCCACCAATTAATTTGCTGTATCCGTGGTTTCAGGACGAGAAAAGACCAAGTGTCGCCCTCCTGTCCCCCACCAGGGCACACAATCCCCTCCCCCCAACCAAAGTTCAGGGTTTTCTGATTGAAATTCACCCCTACAAATGTTGCTGTGCTGTTTTTCCCAATGAAATCAATTGAATCCAATTGATCTTGGCCCCGTTTTGCATTCCTCCTACAGCTCCGTGTGTGCGCGAGCGCATGCGTGTGTGCACGCACACGTAGGCCAGGCTCTCCTGTGTGTGCTGTCTGGGAATTACTCTCCAGTTATCTCGGATATGCATGACCTGTCTCTCCAATTGGATTAGGGGCCATGTTTTCTACTGCCTTTGTAACCACAGAGTGCCTGGTACAAACCTATGCACACAGCAGGCACTCAATAAAGGCTTGTTGGTGGATGCTAGAGATTACAGAATTGCCTTTCAACAACCGCCTGTCCTCGCCCCACCTGCCATCCAGCATCCCCGCTGAGACAGGCGGCCCCTGGCGGTCTCCACACCAGCCCCCGGAGGCAGCTCTTCAGCTGCCTGTCGGCAATAGGATCTCGCCCTCCAAGTTAGCAAGATCACCAGCCCAAACCAGAGAGAACCCTGGAGCCTGCCTGAGTCACAACCGGGAAGTCGAGATATTAAGCCATCCGCCTGTTGGAAGCTACTTTCCAAGCCAATTAGGGATAATTTTAGGAGAGCAGGTTCATGAGATGTAACATCAAATGCTCTCCTCTGAAATGAAGGCTTCCTGTAGGATTGACTTCTCCAGAGCAAACAAGTTTTGCTGGAAAATTATAATGAACACTTGGTGATGCAGAGAACCGCTCCGTCGGGCTATAACTACTCCCAAGTGCCCCACTACTCAGGGTGGTTAAGAAATTATTTTAAAGCCCTAAGATGCTGAAGTTGAAAAAAGCACTCCAAAATGAGTCAAAAGGACCTGGGCTATGGTCTCAACGTCGGTGTCTAATTAAGCTGAGCGACCTTGGGCGGGTTACACCATCAGTAAGACTCAGTTGCCTCGGCCTTGAGCAGAGGGAAGTGGATAGGCAGGAGAGGGAAGGACTCCTGTTCTCTCTCTCCCCTCGCTTCCCCCCTTCCCTTTACCTCTGTCTTTCTGTCTCCCCCCACCTCACCCCCCCTGCCTCAGTATGCTACAGGCACTCCCCACTTTGTAGGGCTGTTATGAATCTTGAGATCCCAAGCTGGACGGAGCAGCTTTGCAAGGTACAGTCTGTGAGGTCCTGAGGAACGTTCAGTGCTGGTCTGTGGGTTGGGGCTTTATAGCAGTTTCATGAATTAACATAAACCAGGCCTCAAAGGAATCAGATAGCTGGAAAACACAAAAACTGAAGCTGGAAAACACAAAAACTGAAGCTATTGATAACCGGTGGCTGAGGCCATTGCTGGACGGGAAGTCACAGCACATACCTCCTAGAACTCCAGGGGAAAGGCCAGGTATTTTAAAACTGACTCCGAGATGTTTGCATGGACCACTCTTTTACCAGAATGTACACCCTCATCACGTCAGGTTTGGGTTAATATTAAATTAGGTTGTAGTTGGTGAACAAGTAACAAACAGCTCAAAGCAACATCCAGATGCTGGCTGGGAGGGACCCCAGATCTGCCCTCTGCGCACCCCTACTTCCCCGTGCTCCCATCCATGCCCACCAGAAACTGGGAGCGCCACGGGGGAAATCCCCAGTGGACTCGTGGAATGTTCCTAAACTAATGGCAATGTTACTTCTGTGAATTCAGACACTTATCCAGGTGATGAAGCCTTAACTTTCTGGCGGGGGAGGGGGGGACTGACTAAGCAATGACCTTAACTTAGTAAATTAATTCCAAAGCACAATTGTTTTCAATCTTCATTTGAAATCAGCCTTCGTTAATCTAGATTTAATGGCATATGAAATGGAAATTCCCTTAATAAAACAAGTTATGAATATTTATCATCCCATTTTACCTGAAAATTGAATAATTCATCAATTAACTCTACTATTAATTATTTAATGCAAAATTAACAAACTGCAAAACTCTGACGTATCCTTGCAGCCCTCTGGCGCTGGAGAAATGGCGGACCATGGGTCACTCCAGACATAAGCTAACGGGACACAGGAGTTAAGGTTGGAAGTTTCTACAGGAAGCAAGAACCACTTACTCGTAAAGTAAAGGGATGGATTTTCTTCTCAGCTTGGAATTCTGTACCACGGCCAAAAAGGAACTCAAAGTTTGGCCATTGTTTCAAGGGAATATTTCTCCCGTGCGTCCCCTCTGTCATCCGTCACTATCACACTATTGTCAATATTTTTCCACCGCGTAGATGGGCCCGTGGTGTGAGGCTATCGTGCCCAGCAAGGCACCCGGGGACCACGGCCACCCCTGGAGCCTCGGTCAGGCCCCCAGTGCAAAGAGGAGCGAGTAGGCTGAGAGGAGGCAGAACGCAAGGGACCGAGGCACCCGTGGGGGTGACGGCAGCCGAGGCAGGGGTTACTGACATCCTAAGGGAATCGAAGCTTTGGGCTCGGAGCTGCTGAGCCCCCCATCAGCCAGGGTGGCTGAGAGTTCTTCCGACTCTCTCAACGCCAGATCATACCTTGTCCCCGGAGAGGACAGCAGCTAACGGGACACAGCAGGTTCAGAGGGACAGTCTTTCTGTCACCAGCGCAGATACCTGCAGAGGCGAGGGAGAGCTCCGGGTTTCTGAGCACCTCCATCCTTGTCCTCGCCGTGCGTGCTCCGCTTCTGGGGCAACCGGGATGGGGCCGTTAATCATCAAAACCCTCCCCCAGGTGTCCCCTTATCCCCAGATCTTCTGCCCTTATCCCCAGATCTTCGCCTGGTGTGTGGCCCTCCGCCCGCGCTCCCCGCCCTCACCGCCTCCCAGGACTTCATCCAGTCCCACATGCCCCTCACGCCACGCCCCCAACACACGCACACTCACACACGCTTGCACACAGGCACACAGATGCTCACACGTACCTATTCGCACACTCACGCGCTTGCACACACGCACACAGACACACACATATACACATGCACGCACTCACACACTCAGCCCCTCATCTGTTGGTCTCTGCCCGCCCAGTCTGGCCTTTCAGGAAAGCAGCCCACCCATCCCTCCCTCCCCGCTCTGGAGGGGCAGCAACCCCCACCCGCACTTGTCGCTCCTAGCATTCCTCCAAACCACCCTTGTTTCATCCTGACTCACCCCCACATCCCCACAGGCCAGCCCCGCACCGGCGCACGGCGGGCCATCAGAGCCCTTTCCTGAAGAAACAGGTGAACAGAGCAGACCAGCAATGACATGAGGGACAACACGGTGTTGTGCGGCTCGGAATAAAAGGGCTCGTGCGTAACCCTGTGGTCTCCCCCAGCAGAGCCCCTTCAAGCCCCAGATGGGAGGAGTGGGGACAGCATCCCCCAAAGTTGGTGGATGGGATTAACTCCTGGGAGGCTGTGACAGCGGCAGCAGAAGAGCCACGGGTGTGCGTGAGGGAAGCTTCATGGAAACGGCGCGTTCCACAGCCCAGGCAGTGCTTCTGGACAGATGCGCGTGCGCCCCGTCTCTTTCCTCTCCTATGCCGCCGCACACAGTCTCCTTCTTGCCCTGATTTCACGGCCTTTCTCCACGACTTTCCCCTGAACCCTGGCAGGGGTCTGGCTTCCCCGGCACCGCGGCCTGGCCGCCCCCTGCCCCTTGACCCACAGATCCCATGCCACAGAGGCAAATCGGTCCTGTGCCTCATGAGCCCCCACCAACACGTGCCCCCACATTCCCACTGACCTCGTCGGGGCTGCGATGGAAAGAGCAACGCAGCGGCCCAGAAGCCACCTCGGTGAGGGCCGCACCGTTTGGCTGAGCCAGGACCCGCTCCCCGACTCACGCAGCTGCCCTCCCCCTGGGCCTGGGTGCCCCCTGCCGCCAGAGGCCCCTCCGACGAAGCAGCTCAATCCACGGTGAGTTCCCCACTCAGCGAGGTCAGGGCAGCCACTACAGAAGAATTTATCTCTTCTTGTAGGAGAAATTGTATTTCATCCCATCTTATTAAACTGGTAAAAGAAAAGAAGGAAAATTTTCCCAGAAATATTGCTCGTACAAAAGAGAACAGGGACTAGAGGTCTGTGAGTATATGTGTGTGTACACGTGTGTGCATGGGAGTTGTGCATTTATGTATGTCCTATACATGTGTATATGTGCCCAAGACTGTGTGTTTCTGTAGGTGTGCGTGTGTAAACGTGTGTCCGCACATGCACATGCCTATACCCGTCTGTGCATACGTATGTCCGCGCATGTATTAAATATGTACACAGATGCACCTGTGTCTGTGTGTGTCTACAGGTGTGCGTGTGTGTACCACAGATGTGTGTGCGTGTGTGGATGCCTAAACATACACACACCACACAAACCAACAGTGCATGTGGCAAGTGGGATATGCAGGAGAGCTGGAGAACCACAAAAGGTCTTCTTCCTTTGTTTTTGGTTATTCTCCATTTTTTTTAAAGCTCCAGCATAAAGGACTGTGGGGGCTCTAAGAACAGCAAAGACAGTCACAGCTCCTAACCAGACTGAGAACAGTGGGAGAACCTCCCGCCCAGAGTACCCAGCTAATTTGGGAATTACTCCTTACACAGAAGACCATGATTTGCAAAGAATGGTCTCTCCCCAGAACGTGCCTTCCCACCCGGCAAAGCCACTAGGCACGGGGGCGGCTCCCTTTCCCGCAGCCAGCAACAATTTATTAGATCAGAATTGATCTGCAGGAAACACCAAAGACACCAGCCCGGGCCGTTAAGGAAACACCAGACAATCCTAATTTTCCGCGTGCAGGAGGGACTGAAGACAGGAAGAACAAACGGGCAGGAGCAGAAACAAAACCGACCGTGGGGGGCGGGCACTGATAAGGACCATAAGTGCCGTCGGCAAGTGTGCGCACAGTGCCAGCACTGTCTCGCTCGCAACAGTCCTCACTGCCGGGTTATCCTGCACAGACACGCTGGCAGGAGCCCCCGGGCCAGCAGTCTCCATGGGTGCCCCAGCACCGCACCTTGCACCACGGGGACCCTGATGAGAGCACCCCGCCCGCAGAACCCAAGGAAGACATGCTCATAGCCACAGAGAGCTAGAACGCTTTGAGGCACACGGTCAGATGACCAAGCGTGGCATACCACACGGCCCCCAGCAGCCCCCAAACCCCTAAAATTCTGCCCAGCGAGAGGCCATGCCACACCCCTTGTGCTGACACCAGGAAAGGCTCTAAACCGAGGGCAGTACAGTGAAGCAGGGGAGGCACGTGTTGGGGGTGTGGTGTCTGCACGCCTCTGGCGGCAACCTTGCACACGAGGGGTGTGTGCCTCTCAGCAATGGGATTCCCTGGGCCCTGAGTGCGTTGCGCATGTACAAACCTCAAAACGACATTATGAGGCTCTTCTCCCCGAAAAAGAGAGACAGAGAAAAATACCATGAGTGAAACAGCAAGGAAGACTGAGTGCGCGCGTGAGCCGCAGAAGCAGGGCCGGCTCCGGCGCAGCCAGCCACAGAGAAGGAAAACAGGTGCAGACCCGCAAGGATGGGGCGACAGGAGCAGAGCTGGGACTGGGACAGAGATGTCAACACATTCCAGCAGAGCAGAAACAGCCCAAGGCCACGTGCCCCACAGGGGACACCGAGCACAGCAAGTCCACTTGCCCGTGGAGCCCAGGCCAACTGGCAAACTGCGAGAATTAGGTGCCAGAGAAGGCAGAGGTTGGAAATGAGGTGGGAGACAGGGAGAGGTCGCAGGTCTGTGCAGGGAGCGGTCAGGCCCTCCCAGGGCCCCACACCGACCCCAAGCCGCCAGGCAACCACCTGGCTTCTCCACCGCTATTGGAGACACATTTCTTCTCTGGAGAGAGAGACCCTTAAAAAATCCCGGGACTTGAAGGCAGTGGAGGAGAGGCAGGAAACAGATGCAAACTGGGGAAACTCACTAATGCATGGTGGCATTGCAAGCCCCTTCCCTGCCTGGTTCCCAGACTGGCAGCACCTGGGAGAACCCAGCCCATGCCTCCAGACCTCAGCGCCCAGAGGGGCTGAATCTCAGAATTCCGCAACCAAAGCCCTTGGGGGGGGGGTAAGGAAAATGCAGCAGGTGGCAGGGGGAGAGAACTGAATCCTCATTTAGCATATGAGGAAGTCAAAAGACAATCGCCCAAACCTGACAAAGCAAGAAAGAGCAGAGGAACACACGGAGAAGACCGGAGATAAATCTTAGAGCTGCGGGAATGACAAGTGGCGGCTCCTGGGACGCAGGCCTGCGCTGAGCGGCCGAGGTCTGCTGCTCCTTCTTCCAAGCCCTTTAGGGCCTATTGACTTATTAAACTATGTGCATGGATATTTTTGACAAAAAGGAAAATAGGGAAGGAAGCGGAAGTGGGACCAGGAGCAAGCAGCTGCCTGTCCCAGGGAGGACAGACATCAGGGAGGACAGACACCAGAGAGGACAGACACCAGGGAGGACAGACACCAGGGAGGACAGACACAAGGTCCATCCCGATGAAAGCTGGCCCAGCTGCTGCTGAGCACAGACGAGCCCATCCCCCGCTCCCCCCTGCCCACCCACAGAGGGGACAGCAGCGGAAACCTCCCAGGGGAATCAGGGTCGCAGGGACCTGGGCAGCCCCCCTCCCACACGCAGGGATCCCCGAGAGGCGGCCTCCGCCGGCGCCCCCAGCTTCGTCTCCTCTGCAGTCCGTGATTCCGGAATCTGGGACAGACCCAATTCCACACAGAGGCTAGGGATTTCCCCACCACTGTCGAGACACCACACGCTTTATCCATCAGGATCCAGGTCACGGCTAATTCCCTTCCTCACCGGGAAAGGTCTCAAAACCACAGGACCCTGAGGCAGATGCCTCCCGGGAAGGTCCCGGGGCGCGGGGCGGATGGGGCCTCGCAGAAGTCTCAGGCAGCAGACACCACAGCTGCGAACCCCCTCGCACGCCGCTCGCTCTTTGGTTAATGATGACAGTTTGCACTTGGTCAAGGATTCGCTCAATATCTTAGGCAAATACCGAAATGGATATAACATGACACATCGTTATGTTAATTTGATAGCAGGCCCCCAATTCAGCAAAATGCAAAGGTCGCCACACTGAAATGACTGCTGACCCAGTTTATTTTTTCCTTGCAGCCACGAAGAACAGAACCCCCGAAACCACACAGGGAGAAGCGCTGCTCTCTCAAACTCCGCCCCCCAACAGACCCCTCCACGCACGCGCGCAAACACACGTCCAGCCAATCCCTGACCCCCGCCCTGCCCAACTAGACACAGAAAGCTGCTATGGGAATCTTTTTTTTAATCGCCAAATACAAGCAATGTGAAATTTACCTTTTTTACCACTTTCGAGTGTGCAATTCACGGCACTAAGTTCATCCACAATGCGGTGTAGCTGTCACCGGCATCCGTTCCAAGAACGTTCTCCTGTCCCCATGAAATGCTCACCCTGCACCCCCGTCCCCCAGCCCCTGGCTCCCACCCATCTTCTCTCCGTCTCTGTGGGTCTGACTCCCCTAGGACTTCACAGAGTGGAGTCACACGGGGTCTGACCCCCTGTGGCAGGGACACTCGAGGGAGCAAGGGTCCTCGAGCTGCAGCCACGCTGCGGGAACCGTGTGTCAGGACTTCTCCGGGGTTTACTTCTGTGAAGTCTTTAATCACCCAAAAACGGCCTCCCCAGGTGACTTTTGCAATTCTATTCTGGTCTCTCAAGCACCCTCCCCAGTAACAGGAGCTGGCCAGGGATCCCACGCCCTGCAGGGGGCCAAGGGTCAGCCCCACAGGCCACTCACGGAGGCCCTGGCACAAAACAGTGCCAACTGCACGGGGACAGGCCTGCGGCCGGATCCGGCTGGCTTTCCAGCTGCAGCCCCGAGCCCACACCCGGGTTCTGCCCCGAGCCTGCACCCTGCCCTGCGCCCCATCGAAGTTCCCCTGTGCACTAGCCATTCAGAGACAAAAGAGGCAGCATGACCCAATGGCAGGGGCTCCCGTCTCCCCGCGGAGGCAGGACTGCCGTACAGATGGCGGCTGAACTGTCACACAGCTGGTGATACAGCACATGTGGGCCGCAGAAGCTGACAGCGACAAGGCCACTACAGGTTGGTGCGTCTGCGGGGCCTCCCAGAAAGAGGTGAGACTCGAGGGACGGGCAGACTGGGCTGGACATGGAGCATTCTCGGTCTGAAGGCAAAAAGTAGGGGACACGGAGATGTGTTTAGAGAGCAGGAAGCAACCACCTAACTAGTAGGTGCTTTGAGGTGGGAATCAAAGGGAAGTACTGAAGAAGACGGTTGAGGCAGGACAGCAACCTTGAACGTGACACCAGAGGGGGACTTGTCACATAGGAAATCTCCAAGGCATTGGAGGGGAACAATGGTGCCACGAAGGAGCATTGTAGGGCAGCTGGTGCCAGGGAGGGGGTCCAGCCCAGAGAGGGAAGCGCAGCAGGAGGGGTTCCCCTAATCTAAGGTTGACAGTGGTGGTACAGGCGACCTGGGGGACTGCAGATAGGGGCTACAGTCCAGAACATAGGCAGAAGCACTCGCTACCTCCATGCAGGGACAAGAGTCCTGGGGTGGGGGGAGGACATGGTAAGAAAGAGCAGAGGACAGAGGACTCGGTGGCCACCCTCCCGCCCCGCCACCACTGGGAGCACAAGAAACAGTGGACAGTGAGGTCCAGGAAGATGAGAAAGGGACAGTGGGGTGTCTCCGGGTGTCACATCGGTCTTCTCAAAACTTGGGTCTCACTTTCCTTCTCCCTCCTTCCAGAGTCCCTCCCTAGAGTTGGCTGTTTTACTGCTCATTGACCAAGAAGCACTCAGCGCTCATTATAGGAAAATTCTATTACTAGACCTTTAGTGCTTCAGTGTTAGGTGCTATCTATATAAATCTAATTAATTAATTAGATAATTAATAGCATCTTCCAGCTTCCTTCTAACCAGTATACACAGGATTCCTGGGAAGGAAATGCTTCCAGTTCCATCCAGAGCTTTGCATGTCCCCGATTTACAGGGAAGGCTGCACGTTTCCCGGGGAGGAGCGATACATTCTTGGGATTGCTGAACTCTGCAGGCCGCCTCCCTGGGCCCTGCTCCACTCCGCAGTCTGCACTACGGGCAGGGTGCTGTTTTCCCACACTGCCTGCCGCAGGGAGGCTAAGTCCTGTGCTGGAGGGCAGCATGGGAACGCACCTCATGGACGCACCTGAGCTGTGCTCACCGACACAGGGAAGCTTTGCCCGGCACCTGGCTCTCCCAGGTGGCTCAGAAATCTTGGCGATGGGAGGTGGTAGGGAATAGCGAAACCCCGCATTGCACCACCTTCAAACCCCACACCCACACAGTGGGACAGCACAAAAGCTAAGATGACGAGCTTTGCAGGAAGATAACCATGGGCTTAAGTTCCAGTTCCAACATCTGCTGTGCAATCTTGGACAGATCGCGTACCCTCTCAGCATCTCGCTGCCGGGCAGGGCAGTTGAAAGGATCTAAGAGCACAGCACCAGGTCAGTTAACCGATCCAGGGGACACACAAAACAGAAACAGAACAGAGCAAGCCCAGATCTCTTCCGTCACACACTCAGACACGTCTTCTGTCTCAGGCTCATTCACACCACAGACACGCACTGAGGCCCGACCGCATGTCCAGCACGGTCCCAGGCCCTAGGGATACCCCACGAGCACACCAGCACCAGCGGTACTGTCACTTTGGGGGAGAGGAGGTCAGATCAAGAATAAAAATAAAAAGAGGAAATACATCGTGTGTCCAATGGCGGCAAGTGCTCCGCAGAAACATAAGAAAAAAGAAGAAAGGAGGTCTGGCGGAACGGAAAGGGTGTGGTTTTAAATAGCGTGCTCAGGGAAGACCTTGCCGAGAAAGTGACACCAAATCAAGGCCAGAAGGAGGAGCTGGAAGAACATTCTAGACCGAGGGAGGGGCTCCTCCTTCCAAGACTCTGAATTCTCCTGGTGGGGTGGGGAGTGTGGAGCTCCCCAGGGCCCCCAAATGGTATTATTACAGTGCTGAGCACACAGCAAGTGCCAAATAGAGACGTCCTGAAGGGTGATTTTTCAAACTGCCATTTCCAGAAGGTCCCAGTGGCTGATAATACAATATGGGCTGTTTAAACATTCAACACTCAACCCGCCACCGCCCCCGAGGCCCCCAACCCTGGGAGCTTCCTTGTAGCACACCTCATTATGAAACAGGTGAGCGGGGCTCCCGGGACCTTCTCTGTAATTAGGACAGTATCTGGGCAAGGGCTATATTTATAACCCCCAGCCATCAGCAAGCCACCGAGACAAGGCGGGTCCCTGTGCAGCTCCCTACACCAACATCTATATGTGAACTGATTACCACAATTAATTTAATAGGGATTCCTCCACACAAACAATGTATCATTTTATTAGGAAACTCTATAAATGTCAGTGGTGCAATTCATTTTTATTAATTTTCCAAAATGAAATTAGCAGTGGCGGTGGCACACAAGTCGCATTGCCTCCTCATTCAGTGGGGTATTGGTGTCATTAATTCCTTAGTACCAGGAGGCCGGTTTGTATGAACTCAGCAGTTAACTGCACCAATTAATTTCAATACCAGGGACGGGAGGGGGGCACCCAAACTCAACTCAACAACTAATTTAGGAAGGTCCTTGAACAACCACAGCAACTTTTCCCTCCTCCTGGGACGAGAAGCCTTCAAGTATAAACACGGAGTGGGTATTATAATACTAATAGGAAACGTTCTGTCTTTACCCTCTGCCTTGAGGAAAGAAATTCGTCTTCCCGAAGCCTGGAGAGACTCTGGCACATGTCTCTGAAGTTGCAGCCTCCGGCGGGCTCAGGGACTGCCCCTTGCAGACAAGAGGAATGGGGACATCCGCAGGCAACCACACGGAGCCTCCCAGTCTCCCTCGAGCCTCGTGATGGCCCAGTGAGGACAGGGGCATGGAGTCCATCTCATACATGGAGAAAAACAGAGTGGCTTTTAATGAGGCGCTAAAATGACTTTCTACAAGTCCCAGAGTGATCAAGGGACAGGGCTAGGCCTCAAAGCCCGGCTTGTCAATATCCAGCTCTCCCCATTCCCACTCAGCTGCTCGCATGCCCCTTGTGCCTCGGGACGGGAAGTCTCCTGGCCCTATTTATACTCCAAAAAGTCAAGTGAGTCAGGCATGACCGTGAGTGACATTCACTTCTCAACTGAAACCCAAACTCTGAAGGCTGAAACACGAGGCAAAATCCCTGCTTGAAATGTTTTACCGATCTGCAATCGGGGGGTGTCCTAAAACACAGCACGTGTCTGCGTATCTGAAATCGGATGTCTGGCCCGGGACGCGTGCCGGAGAATCTCACTCTCTAGCTAGAGGAAGCTCTTTCCTTCCACTCAGATTCAAGGAGGGTCCTGCTGAGGAGTGAGGGACGCACAGATGCTGCGGGCTGCTTGAGACGAAGGCGCTGCTGGGAGGCAGGAAATAGTGCAGAGACAGAAATCCGACAGACTCCCTTCCCCCACCCCACCCAGAAACCAGGGCAGCAGTTCTCAAAGTGAGGCCCCAGACTGGCCGTGTGCTGGCTCCTGGGAACTTGTTGGGAAAAACGGGTGCCCAGGCCCCACACCAGGACCAGTGAATCGGAGACTCTGGGGGTGGGGCCCCGGCGTGTGCATTTCAGCAAGCCCTCCAGCGGATCCCGGTGCCTGCTCAAGTCTGGGAATGTCCGCCCTGGAAGAAGATGTCCCCAGAAGAAAGAAGAGCCGAGTGTGTCAGGCTTTCCACAGCTGGGGACACGGCTGTGTTCCTCAAATAGCTGACGCATCACCATTCACTCAATCACTCCAACCCCACCCACACTCCGCGGAAGAAAGTCATTCCGGGCCCTGCTCTTACTGGGCTTGGCCACAGGAATGGCTTCGGCTAATGGATTTGCGAGCGGGTGAGACCTAGGATGCCACATCCCGCAGGACCCTCATTATGCCTACGCGGGTTGCCTTAGGCTTTTAAGCCCCTGCCATGCTCCATGACCATACGTCCCAGGCTATGGATGCTTCCTCAGCCCAGGTCCCAGAACAAAAAGACCCATGGAGCAGTCCTAAACCCAACCAAAGCCACAGCAAACCCACAGATCGTGAGCAAGGGGGGAAGAAGTCTGCTGTTCCGAATCACTGCATTCGGAGCTTGTTTCTTAGAAAGCATGACTGCAGCAGAGCTGGCTAATGCGGACCGCCTGGTTTTAGAGCAAGGGAATTCATGGCCCCAGAAGACTGAGGCGTTGTGAACATCCTGCAGCGGGACACGGGCTGGAGGGGAAAAAGAATCAGTGCCAACCCTAGCCCCACCCCTGGCCCCACCCCTGGCCCCACCTGTGGAGATGGGAATCTCAGAACTAACTTCCTCCTCAATATCCTCCGACCTCTTCCAAAATGGACCTTTCTGTCCTCATCAAAATGATGCTCACCAGTAAAAACTGAAGCCTAATAAAGTTGTGCAAAGTACCGTCCAGAACGAGTAAACAGTCTAGAGGCTAAGACCCTCTTTCCTCCATGGCTCAGAAAGGCTAGCGGTGGAGGACCTGGCCAAGGGGGCAGAGGACACACAGCCCCGCCCCTTCCCCGGGTCTCCGTTAACCTACCTGGAGAACTGGGCGCTTGCGCCCTGACTGAGACCGAGCTTCTGCCTCTGAAGTCACACCCACCGCCCCATCACCGTGGGAGCCACGCTCTGGCTGACACGCGTCACACCAACGAGTGCCTGGCCCTGTCACCACTAACGGAAAGGGGGTGGCAATTGCTGGCCATGGATTTCCAAGGCTCTCACATGTAACATAGCAACAATGATACCGGCGGGCAGGGGAGGAAAGAAGAGGCCGCCCTTTAAACACACCCTAAGCCCCAACGGCACCGTGGTTTACACAGCAGCGTCAACCCCCCCGCAGGACACAAGCCGACCTCGTCGTCCCTGATCCCCCACGGCCCCGAGCAGTGGCAGTCGGAGGTTCAAGCTCATTCACTGTACAATAAACCGCAATCGGAGCCTCTGCTTCCAACTTGGAAGATCTTCTCACCACCACCCAAATTAACTCGACCTTCAGTTGGAAAGCACGTTGGGATGAACGTGCACAGTTAAGGTAGTTTCCCATATAAAAAGTGGGCTTCTAGAGAACACTGGGGGCAGGTGGGGACATTCCCAAGATAAACCTCCCCTGATGTTCCCACCTGCCAAGGCTTTCAAAGCCACCAGTTGGGGGCCCAGTGTTAAGCCATCCCGTTAAAAGTCCCAACTCAGGTGACGGCAGCCGCACTGTTTTTAAGCTGATTGTGTTCACGGCCATGGCCGTAGGTCTGCTCATGAGACCTCAGTGTTGCGCACTATCAAAGGCATCATGGCACACTCAACTTGCCCATGAATTGACTTGCCAAACCAGGTAGTCAATGAAAATCAATCCATTTACCGTACATTGCTGAAAAGCTGCGAGATCTGGGACATTACCTTGTCTTAGGGGAGGTGGTTAGCCATTCTTCGTGCTTCTCAAATGTTATTAAATAAGCTGCAATTTCCTGAAACAGAAGAATAAAACAATAATAACAACAATTAGCTCACATCGGCTCCCGAGGGGTAAGAAAGTTCTTATTCCTTCCCAGCTCTCGCCTCCCTGGCAGGGCTGGACCCCCATCTCTGCTGGAAAATGCTTGCCGTGGAGGGTGCTTCTATTCTGAATTTGTTAAGCCCTTTCCGTTCAGCCCGCCATACAATAATAATCAACGCACTGGATTTCAGAAGATGAGTCAGTCGCAAGGACAAAGCTATTTCTCTGTGGGAGGAAAACATCAGACACCATTTCAGATACTAAATGTCATTAATTTGAAGGAGGGACAAACACGTGCCAACAACAGGTCCGCACTCATGCGAGGTCGTCATTGGGATGTTTCGTCTGTCTTCTTCTGAAGCCAGACTCATTTTTCACCACTGTCACGGGAGACGTCATGTTCCCGCCACCTGATTCCCACACCCCTGCACCAAATCACGCAAAGATTAAAAAGGAAAGATAAAGCCATGTTCCAGAGCGAGAGCGAGAGAGAGAGGTTAACCTTTCTCCCACTGATAACTTAATCTATTGAGTTGTGCTTCTGAAAGAAGAACCATGTCAGCAGAGTTTAAGGCAAAGATGGAGAAAATGTGGGCACCTGAAGATAAATTAAATATTTATAAACACAACAACATCGCTGCAGATAGAATTACTGATTTATTAATAATTTCCATAAAAAGCCAGTGGGCGACATCAACATAAGTCATTGCTCCAGCTCTGGGGCATGATATGGCCCATTACTTCCAGCTCCAAACGGATCTGCTAACATGAAATTGGCAGGGATTGGGAGTTAAATTAAGGCCGGACTAGTACACGTTTCCCTTGATCTTGGTGATGATACGACACAGAGCTGCTGTCCCTGACTATCAAAACATGCAGAGAGGGGCCTCCGTCTCAACTTCCTCTGCAGCTGGGGTGCCCAGAGGGCTCGTGGTGATGCAGCAGCCCATCCACCCAGAGGCCCTAAGTCCCCCTCTGCTGTGAGCCTCCTCCAGGCCTGGACATAACGGGACTGTGACCTGTGACCTGTGACCTGTGACCAGAGACGCTCAACCTGCCCTTGAAGCAAAGAGGAGCCTCTCAGTAAAACCAGGTCAGCAGAGGAGGTTAAGGCAGAAAACACCACCCACCCAATGTGGCCTGAAGACCACAGGCTCAGGCAGAGACCAGGGTCTCATATCATCACAGACACCAGCCACTACTCCCAGGTGGCCAGTGAGGTGACCCAGAGTCCATACCGCCTCATTCCAGAAGCCCACATCTTTCACCAAGAACCTGGCAAGTGGAAACCCGGGTCCCAAATGGACAGGTTCTTCTCACTGACGGCCACTAAAGAGATGGATCGACGGGCACCTGCTTTCTCTCAACTCTGGGCCTTTTCTGTTCCATACTCTGTTTCTTCTCCTTAGAAAACGCCTGCCCTGAGGCCTCACCGGAGACAGACAGCTGGCCCTCCTGACTATCCCGGCGGGGTTGGCTGCCCATCCTGCGTGGTCTCTTGGCACCGCACCTTCCAGTCCCTGTGATTTGTCCCTTGGCGTCCTAATTGCTTGCTTCCTTGGATGGCAACCCCCACTGGATCACGAGCTCCTCGAGGGCAAGGAAGATGTCATCAGTGATGTATCCCCAGGACCTAACGGTGTCCCGACAGGTGTTGGTTAGGCAGATGGATGAGTGGGTGGGTGGGTGGGTAGAGGGGCGGGGAGGAGGAAGAGCAGGCGTGAGGGAAACAAATGGGCAGGGAGAAGTGAGCCCGTGTGGCCATGCGCCTGTGTTCTGCGGCTGTCATGTGCTCGTGTAGGTTTGTTTTTGGGTGACGTCACAGCGGCGTCCTAATGCAGCGGCTCCTAAATAATCCCTGACCAGGGCTTCCACGACCTCCCCGCGAGGCAGCAAGGTGACGCAGTGTCACGGTTAAGAGCACAGGCTTCGGAAGCAAACGGACCTGGCCTGGGGCACTGGCTCTGCCACTTGTTAGCGGTCTGGTCTTGAGCCCATTGTTTACCCTGTAGAAACCTCGGTTTTCTATGAAATGGAGACGGGACCACCTCGTGGGGCTCTTACAAGGAGCAACAACTCCTAATACTCTGGCCGGCCCCACCGGCACACAGCAATGCCCCCCACACACACCCCCGCCAACCACAGCTAGTGCAGTGCTCATTATGGGGCCCTCATGGTGTGAGCTGCCGTCTGGAGGCCCCCGATGAGGGAGCAGGTACCAAAGGGGTGCGGCCCTGAAGCTGCCAGCCCTGCCAGGCTGACCTCCACCCATCCTCACCTTCCATCCCTCCCCATCCCTGCACCCCATGCCCGCAGGGAACAGTGACATCACAGTGACCACTGAGAGCTAGCTAGAGTTGATCTTTCCCTGGATCTATTGATGCCCATTTCACTTCACAAAGCACGGACAGCCGGCAGTGGCTGGAGTCAGGGGGTGGGTAAATTGAGCCACTTATGTGTATCAGTCCATCTTCCTGATTTTCAGAAAACCTGGCATCCAGAAAAATAGTCTGTGCCAACCTGAACCCCTCAGATCCACGTCCTTACCCGGGATTATGCCGAGAGCTAAGTGACCCTTACTGGCCCAGAAAGATGGGGGCAGAGCACATCCCAGCCACCTCCAGACTTATCACCATGTTCTGAAGACCCGGACACCCAGAGAAGACCTTCATGAACACCCCTCGGCCAGCATTCACCCCCAACCCAGCAGGACCCCCCCCGCTACTGTCCTTCAAAGAAACAAAAGCCCTGGACCTTATTGCCTTCAATATTTACTCTACAAATCCTTGTTGAGCTCATTGTATGCTAGTCAGTGAACAAGACCAGTTTGACCCCTGCTCTTAAAGAACCCATGGTCAAGCAGGTGATAGAGACAGCATGGTAGAGCAGCGTAAGCCCCATTCCAGGATTATTTGCCCAGTCGAGTCCGTAGACACACCCAACGGGACATGATGGGCCTCCTGAGCTGTTGTACAAGCAAGCAAAGCCACAGGAGGTCACACTGATTTATGAACTAACCTTTGAGCACTGGCCACTGCTTCTCTACCCCAAGGTAACAATACCTCCACACAATGCCCATTGATGGGGCACTCATCCCCTCTTAAGAGCAGCATTTCTGAGCAAAGGAAACTTACTGCCCAGACCTAGGCACTTGCCTCTGTGGTGTTCTAATTGGTTGCCTGGCTTCCAGCTGGACTGCGCATGTCTGAGTCACCTGTCCACTCCCAGGCCCATGCTACCCAGTCCGCACAGCCTATTTCCCTGATGCAGGTCTTGGTCCACCTCATCATCGGCTGGGCAGACCATGGGCCAGACGCCCCCTTCCCAAAGCTAAGGAACATGTTGGGAAAATGGATATATGCACGTGCCAAAGAACCACATAGAATAATAGATGCTAAACAGTGTAGAGCAAAGTGAGGGTCACCAAAATCCAGAAGAAGGAGAGCCAGCCTGGCCAGGGAAGGGGACGGCTTTGGGGGGAACAGAGACCTCATCATCTGCGTCATCATTACCATCATCACAATGGCTAACGTTAGTAGAATGACGTCTGAGCCCAGGTACCGATCTAGGACTTTAGGAGGGATCATCTCCCTTAATCCTCATAGCGAACTTTGAAGCAGGAGCCATGCCTGTTTCACGGGAGGGAAAATTAAGACACAGAGCAGTTAGGTGGCTTGCCCAATGTCACATGGCTAATCTCTGTGGAACCAGAAGCCAAACCAACGTGGAATGGTTCCAGAGCCTACACTCTCCACTATAGTACAGAATTTATGATGTGCTTAGAAGGAGAAAAGGAAACCAGCATGTGGAGAGTCATGCTTTCTCCAACACAGTTTAACAGCCTCCTGCTTCCCCACTGACCCAAAGGCACTTCACTGTCCCACCACCTTTCGGGGGACCAAGGGAAGCCAGGCTGAGCACCTGTCAGTGGGATTCCCTCTTTCCAGCAGGATCAAGTTCATTTTCACCCAGAAGCCCTTGTATGATTCATGGGACCATCTACACGTCAGGAACGGGGAAAATCCCTGATTTTCAGAAACCATTTACTTAAAATATCTTACAATGCAGAGAATAACAAGAGGCAACAAGAGAGACAGTTAAGCTGAAGAAGGAAAGAGGTTTAAGAAAAGAAAAGGAAGAAAAAGCTTTGAAGCCCGACGGTCTGGCCTTTCCCTCTTTCCCTCTTTCCCCAAAGCTTCACCGACCTGGGCTCCGAGGAAGGCAAATGGAGAGAGATCTGGTCTACCTCATTTTTACGGAGCAGGAAACTAAGGCACAGAGAAGGGAAGGGACTTACCCAAGGTCAGTATTCGTGGGCTGACCTGAGCTGGAAACCAGGGCTCCTGACTCAGTGCATGAATGATCTTATTGACTTTCAAACTCAAGTCTGGCCCAGGAAATGTATGGAACGCTCAAACAAGAAGAGAGCTTGCCCCCAAAGAAGTGAAAACAGGAACTCAAACAAAATCATGTACGTGAACGTTCACAGAAGCATTATTCAAAACTGCCAAAAGGTAGAAGCATTCCAGTGACCATGACAATGACCACGACAACATAGACGGGTACACGAGACGTGCCACAGCCCACACAGCAGAAGGCTGTTCAGCCACAAAAAGGAATGCAGTTCTGATACATGGATGAGCCTTGAAAACTTGCTGAGGGAAAGAAGCCAGAAAACAAGGCCACATGTTATAGGGTTCCATGGGTACGAAATGTCCAGAACAGGCAAATTCATAGAGAAGGAAGGTAGACTGGTGGTTCTCCAGGGGCTGAGGGGAGGGGACAATGGGACTGCCGATGGGTATGTGGTTGCCTTTTCAGGGGAGAAAATTGTCTGGAACTAAATCGTGGTGGAAGTTACCCCAAATTGCGAATGTACTAAGCGCCACTAGTAATAAAAAAGAACAAGAAGAGAGGGTAGACATCCAGCTAGGTGTGGCACTAGGGTGCAGAAAATGCCAGCCCCCCTGCCTACAAAGTTGGACCTGGACCCAAAGAGCTACATCCCAGGCCCACTGGCCTCCTCCAGCTCCCTGGTGCTCCTGGGATCTCTTTCTTCTTGGACCCCAAGCTCTGCAGCAATGCTGAGAAGAAGGGCCTGACTGTCAAGATGAAGGAATTCACTGCAGGCTCCAAAACAAAGACTGTCCAGCTTGCAGATTCTAAATGTTCACTTTGTCCTTTGGACATCCAAATAGAAAAGCTGCCACCAAGGTGTAGTGTCTGTGTGTGGCAGGGCTCTGGGGACAAAGAGGGGGAGAGTCCCACAGGCCCCTGTTTCTGCTTGGGGCCAGGTCCGGTCCCTGGAGAGCAGGGAGGAGGGTGGGCATCTCTCCAGAGCACTGACCCAGCCCCATCCAGGAGGGCAGAGGGGGCGGGACTAAGGGGCATCACAATCCACGTTTGGCATCGCTGCCTTGCTACACGCTGTGTCGTCATGAATCTCCACCATCCAAAGGCGTCACCACCTAATGGCCAGGTAAGGCCGGGCCTGTCTGCCTGCCCCGACCCCCAGCTGATGGGGTCTGACGGGGGACTGCTAAGTCCCTCTTGGTGGCAAGTAGGCTGCAGTCATCCAAAGTGGCTGCCCTGAGATTGGCTATTTTTGCCCCTTCCCACCTCCGCCCCTGTGAGCTGATTCTGCCCGCGCCACCTGCCTGGCCCTGTTCGTAGCCCACCTCCTCCAGCGTGTCTTCCCTGCTGCCTCACTCCAGGGCACTCCAGCTTCCATAACCTTCTCAGCGATGCTTGCACCCCTCCTGGCCTCCCAGCACACAGAACCCTCTGCTGCTAGCGTTTCTGGGCCTGCTGGCTCTCCCTTCCTAGTTTTGCAGCATCCGGGGAGGGTCTGAGTCTCTGAGTCTCACCACTGTAGAGCCGCAAACAATTCTGCATCCGGAGGCGACAGCAGACCTAGTGAGGGGGATGAAGGAATCCCCAGTTCTCTTAACAAGGACGCAAACAGAAAGAGCCCACGTCTGAGCCGATCCTGCTGCAGGTGGGGGCTGTGGAGGTGAACAGGCGAGGGCGTGGTCGCCGTCAGGGCCCCGGGCCCTGTGTGCAGACGAGTCACTGTCCGCTCAGCGCGCCGCCGCCCAGAGGCGGCACCCGGCCCTCCCGTCGGCCCCGAAGCAGCCCCATCGGGCAGAAACACAATGCGAGCCACAAACACGAGTGAGCTGCAGGTGTCGTTTTCGAGTATCTAAAAGCTCTGTTTTCCCAAAAGTAAAAACAAACAGGAAAGATTGATTTTTAACCCTATCGTTTGTCCGTATATTTTCTATTTTAACCCAGTAGATCCAAATGACTATGATTTCGCTAGTTTACAGAAAGCAGTCGTGAGCTAGTCTGCCTTCTTTCTCGTACTAAGTTCTCAAACCCCAGCGTGTGTTTTCCAGCACAGCCCGTCTCAGTTTGGAACAAGTGCTCCACCGCCACAGGCACCAGCCACAGCGGACGTGCCTCCCTGGACACAGACATCAGAGGAACCTGCAAAGGTCAAGACGGCTCGAAAGCCGAGTCCTCTGTACCCACAGAGCCGCGGGGGCCGCCAGTCGGTGCAGGTGTGGCCGCAGCAAATGCATCCCTGGAAGCCGGTCCACCTCCGAGGTGAGGAGCCGCGTCCTGCCTCTGGTGTGTGCGGAAGCTGCATCTGTTTGGGAGAGGATGTGGGAATCTCAGAGCCCAAGCTCGCGGTCACTTCCATTCCCTGTCCAGAAGGAGCCTCCCGCGGCAGACGCCCCATCGGATCACCCAGCCCAGAGGAACTGGCTTCCCCTTCAACAATTCCACCTGGAGCAGCCCTCAAAAAAGGGCAGGAGTCCTTCCCAGGTCTCCCCAGAACAGTCCATTTCTGATCTGGCTTCAAGGAGTGGGTCCAATGTTGGGAGAGAGTAGAGTGAGTCTCGAGGGGTCATTAGTGCTTACTGGGACAAATTAAATAGACAAAAACAAAAAAACTATATAGAGATATGTTTTGTTTTTATACACCTGAGGCCAAGTAATAAAAATATCTGGGGTCTACACAATCTTAGATGTTTCGCATACCGGAAAAATGAATCTTCAACCAAGGGGTAAGTTTTAGGGTTTGTGTTTTATGAGACTTCTGCACGAGGGTTTTATCTGTAAGGGACCAGAGCTGGGGGTGGGGGGGAGGGGAAGCCAGGACTCTCCTAGCAGCTGGCCCCAGCATCTGCTGGAGCCACAAAATGCAATTATATTGCTCCCAAACGAGAAGTAAAAATATCTTCTTTCCAATATTCTTGGTTTTAAGACTCATACTTAATGTCCTCTGGGTATTTCAATGGTGCCAGATCTCTGTGTTATGTACTTTATTAGGGATGTGTGAATGTCATATTAATGACTTCTAACCAACATGTTTATAGTGGAAGCACATTTTCCCAGAACCCACTGCTCACTGCACTTTACAAAAAATAATTGGCCTTAATTTAAATAAATAACCATTCCACAACCCTCTCCCAGGGGCATCTCTCACCTGCAGGACACCTCATGCATAAAGCTAGTGGGTCTCCTCCTCCATGATAAATATTCCAACCCTGGGTCCAAGAGTGCAATGTCCTTCTCTGTATATTTCTGTCCCCATCCACTGATGTACTTCCCAAGTACCCAGCAGGCCAAGCCAACACCATCTATAGGATGCTCTGGGTCCTCGCCTACAGATCAAAGACAGCACCCCAGATCATGCTTTCAAGATGACTAGAATACAGAATACAGCTATCAACAACTAGAACACAGAATAATGGTTTCTATTTTTTCATTGATAGGAGTGGTAACATAGCTCTATGCTGACAGCTTATAAGAATGGTGATTAATATCAGGGATCCAGGGGCATCTGGAGGACTTTCCATAAAATGGTAAAGTAGCAATTCAGGACAAATTCCTAACAGCCCAGACTTCTGCATTAAGGCCTGGCCCAGTGGGCTATCTTATTTAGATGTGGTAAGGCACTGTCCTGCCCATCAAAGTGCCAATCCAAGCAGAAACAATGAACCATTATAAAAACGTTCAGAGAGAGATTGGGTGAAGAAGCAATCCACCCTGTCTTTCACTCATTTCATTATCCACTCATTGGTTCAATCTTCTAATGAATTATTGAGCACCTACTATACACCAGGCACTTTGTAAGGCCCTAATGATACAGACATATGCGTAATGGTCCTGGGAAATACAGCTGGGAAGACAGAAGGGGCTGCAGGATCCAGGGCTCTTGTGTCAACTACAAAACAGATGATGACGCCGAACTAGCAGCACGGATCATGTGTCCATGCTGAGAAGAGAAGTGACGGTCTCATGGGGCAGCTAATATTTAAACTGGGTCTTGAAGAATGAGTAGGAGGTTGCCAGGCTGACAAATGGTAAAGGCATGAGGAAAAGGAAATTGCAGGTGCAAAAGAAGGAAGGTGGGAGAAACAAATGCTTTGGGGGAACTTTGAGCAATAGAAAGTAGGTAGAGTCGGCAGGGCACAGGGAATGACAGAACCCAAAGCTGGGCGGGTAGGGAGGCATCAGACTGGGGAGGAATTAAATTGACCAGTGAATGGAGCTTTATCCATAAGAACCAGGGGAGTCATTGAGAGCTCTCGCTTGAAGGGGAGATACAAGAAGAGCTGTGCTTTAGAAACAGCACTCCGATGGTGTGATGGTGGAGAGGGACAGCAGCCCAGGAAGGAGAGGATGGGACTGGGATCCTGAACTATAATGCAGGGGCGGGAAAGGGGAGCAAAGTTGAATTTTTTCAAAAGTGAACATTTCAGGATTGGGAGATAGGCATTTCCTCTTTTCTTGAAAACTAAGACCCACGTTCTTGCGGAGCTTCCACTGGATGAAGCTGAGGAGCAGCTGTCCCTTTGGAAGGGCAGGAGCTCTCAGATGTCCACCTTCACCACCTGGCTGGCTTTCTTCACTCACAACACCTACATGGACCTTGTAAGCGCATGACTTTGGGGCTCCCACTCTGATGTTTCTGGCATTGAAAACTAAGTGGATTATAAGAAATAAACCATAGAGCCTATCTAGAAAGAAAATACATTTAGAGCAATAGATTCCAGAACAGAGATCTGGTAGGGGCGCTGGGTGGCTCAGTTGATGGAGCAGCCAACTCTGAGTTACAGCTCAGGTCATGATCTTCAGGTCGTGGATGTGAGACCCCGCGTCAGCCTCTGTACTCAGTGTAGGGTCTGTGTGAGATTCTCTCTTGCTCTCCCTCTGCCCCTCACGCTCGTGCTCTCCTTCTCTCTCTATTTCTCAAATAAATCTTGAAAGAAGAAGGAGGAGGAGGAGGAGGAGGGGAGGGGAAGGAGAAGGAGAAGAAGAAGAAGGAGAAGAAGAAGAAGAAGAAGAAGAAGAAGAAGAGGAAGAAGAAGAAGAAGAAGAGGAAGAAAGGAGAGGAGGCGGAGGAGAAGGAGAAGAGAAGAGAAGAGGAGGAGGAGGAGGAGGAAGGAGAAGAAGTGGGGGACAGGGAAGAAGGGGGGATAGGAGGAATATGTTAGCCAGAACAGTCACTGCCCCTTAATACAATAGTTGGTGTTGAAGCTGGACCTAAGACTACCCCACCTGCTGTGTCAATACCGGCCAGCTGTCAATGATTATCTTTTAGCTCCAATTTCACCCTTCTTTGTCCTGCTTTGTGGCACTGATGACGGGCCCTGTAAACATCTCTCCTGTGCCAGCCTAGCAAAATCCTAAGCTTCATCAACAGAGAACAATGAAATCACCCTGCAAGATGATAGTGGCAGGAAGACGTCTCCTTTCTGGTTTCTGCCCTCTATCGATATTATTATCATTATCACTATTATTCAGAGCGGGAGCCCAGTGGCCATGCCCATGAGCTCCAGCAGCACCCCACAGCACACTCCCTCACTGGCAGGCTGCAGCTCTGGTCCTCCCAAGGCCCTCAAGCAACAACGAGTCACCTCTGCAGACCAACAGCAGCCCACACACTTCAGCAGCCAGCATGTCCCTGTGTTGGCCATGTGCTCTGAAGAGGTCTGAATTTCAGCCCAAAGGGTGGAAGGAACTCTTCTGGTCCATAGATTATTTATGGTCTACTCTTCCTCAACCTACAGGCAGTAGCTGCTCTTCCAATGGTATCTGGTACTTTCAGAACCCTCAGAAATCTCTTTATCCTTATTGGTAGTCAACCACCCTTTCCTAGTTAACAATTCTTTACACTAAATTTTCTCTGTTCAAATAACCAGTATGGTTTCTGTATCCTGACTGGACCCTGACTGATAAGACTCAACCACTGTCCTGAAGTTATTGATGACCTCACTGCTGTGTCATCCTAGGAAACATGCTAAAGAGCAGAGGGTAATGAAAAGACACCTAGAGGAAAAGCATGTTTTAGGGAAAATGTTCAAGTTACCCCAGTGAGGTATCACTGATACCTGAAAGTATCTGATACTGAAAGTACCAACTTTCCCAGATGCCAGTCACACAGTAGGCAATTTGAAAGGCATTGGAACAATGTGTACCCTTAATTTGTGAGATCTAATCTGCCTTTTGGGGGAGAGAAAAAGCATTTCTTGTAGAGTAGAAAAATGTCACTCCATCTCCCTCTGGCTTCGTGAATTGGGTCAAATGACTTGACATTTCCTTACCTGTGCTGTGGGATAACATAGTGTATTCCATAGGGTAATATGAGCAGATTCTAGGCACATGGTAGATGGCTGGGGTACAACATTTTTAATCAGCTCTGTCGAGGTATGATTTACATACAGTAAACATTTGTTATTTCTTTTCTTTTTGATACTAGCCATTCTGACTGGTATGAGGTAATATCTCATTGCAGTTTTGATCTGCATTTCCCTGATGACTAGTGATGTTGAGCAACTTTTCATTTGACTATTGGCCATGAGTATGTTGTCTTTGAGGTTGATCCATGTCATTGTGTAGTAATCTATTCCCTTTTGTTACAAAGTATTATTCCATTATAAAGATTTGTCACAATTTATCTATTCATTCAACTGTTGACAGACATTTATGCTGTCCAATTGTAAGCTGTTATGAAGAAAAATTCATAAGGAATTAACATTCATTCACAAGTCTTTGTGTGGGCATGTGTTTTCAGTTCTCTTTGGTAAAATCTAGGGCATGGAATTGCTTGGTCATAAGGTAAGCATGTGTTTAACTTTATATGAAACTATCAAACTGTTCTCCAAAGTGGCCACACTACTTTATTTCCATCAAGAATGTATATGAATTAGGGTGCCTGGGTGGCTCAGTGGGTTAAAGCCTCTGCTTTCGGCTCAGGACATGATCCCAGGGTCCTGGGATCGAGCCCCACATCGGGCTCTCTGCTCAGCAGGGAGCCTGCTTCCCCCTCTCCCTCTCTGCCTGCCTCTCTGACTACTTGTGATCTCTCTCTCTCTGTCAAATAAAAATAAATAAAGAAAGAAAGAAAGAAAGAAAGAAAGAAAGAAAGAAAGAATGTATATGAATTAAAGTTGCTCCACATCTTTGCCAACACTTGGCACTATCAAGCTTCTCTATTTCAGCCATTGTAGTGGGTATATAACTACCTCATGGCAGTTTCAATTTGTTTTTCCCTAATAAATAACAATATGTAACATTTTTTCTTGTGCTTATTGACTATTTATATATTTTCTTTCATAAAGTCTGTTTTAATTTTTGCCCAGTTTTTAAGAGAGTTGTCCATCTTTTTACTGCTGAATTGTAATAGCTCATTTTGTATTTTGGATATGAGTCCTTCATAACGTTTATACATTATGAGATTAGGAGTGGTTTTCTTCCCATTTCTGGCCTAGTTTTTAATTTTAATTTTCTTAAAGATCTATTTCAAAGAGCAGAAGTTTTGTTGTTGATGATGTTGTTGTTGTTGTTGTTTTGAAAGAGAGAGTGGAAGGGGGTGGGCAGAGGGAGGGGGAGGGAGAGAATCTTAAGCAGGCTCCATACCCAGCGTGGAACGCAAGGTGGGGCTTGATCTCACAACACTGAGATCATGACCTGAGCCAAAATCAAGAGTCTGATGCTCAGCCAGCTGAGCCAGCCAGGCGCCCCAAAGAGCAGAAGTTTTTAATTTTAGGTTTAAGTTCAATTTTTCTTTCTTTTCTTGCTTAATTTAAGAAATCTGTGTCTACTCCAAGTTCTCTGCTTTCTTTTGGGAAGGTTTAGACTGTGTTTAATGTAATTATCAACGTAGCTGAGTTTAAATTTACAGCCACACTCTTTGTGTTCTCACTGTTCCATTTATTCTTTATTTCTCTTTCCTCTTTTTTTTCTCCCTTGACCTTCTGTTGGATTAGGGTTTTTTGTTGTTGTTGTTTTTACTTATAGTAATCCATTTATCTCCACTATTGGCTTCCTAGTTTTGCCTCTGTTTCATTTGTGGTTGCTCTAGGATTTACACTATGCATCTTTAACTTAACAGAATCTACCTTCAAATAATACTAGACTTAAACAGCATACTCCACTTTGCCCCTTCTTTCATTCCTGGTATTGTCTGTTGTCAAATACTTTACTCCTAAGTATGCTCTAGAGCCCCAATGCAGTGATTTAAACAACTGATTATCTTTTAAAGAAATTAAAAATGAAGGAAAGTATCTTACATTTGCCCTCACATTTACCATCCTTAGCACTCCTCATTGTTTTGGATAGCTCCAGGTTTTCATCCGGTGTCATCCTTCACACGAACTTCCTTTAACATTTCTCATGGTGCAGGTCTCCAGGCAACAACTTCTCTGATGTGTATGTGTCCGTGTGTGTGTGCGTGTTTGTGCGTGCCTACTGGAAAACATCTTTGCTTCACTTTCTTTTTTTTTTTTAAGAATAATTTCACTGAATATGGAATTCTAGGCTGATAGGTTTTTTTTTCTCTTCAGCACATAGAGATTTTGCTCCACGGTCTTCTGGCTTGCATGGTTTCTAATGTGAAATCTGCATAAATTCTTATCTTTGTCTCTTGTAATGCGTTCCCCCCCCCCACCATCCCCTGCCAACCTCACCTCTGGTTGACTTTAAGATTTCCTCTTTATCATCAGTTTGAAGCAATTTGATTATGGTGTGCCTTGCTGTGGTTTTCTTTGTATTTATCTTGCTTGGGGTGTGTTGAGTTTCTTGGATCACTAAGTTTATAATTTTCATCAAATTTGGAAAACTGTCAGCCATTATATCTTTAAATAAGGAGTGTTAGGCTTTGCTCTGGAAGGCATTTAAGTTACTTGTAAATCAACCTGATCCTCTTAAGACTTAATCTTTGTAAAGGTGGGTCTACAGTATCTCTTACTCTAGGAATGCTTTAGCCCTACTACTATTTTTTTTCCTTCTGTACTACATGTCCCATTTGTCCAACCTGCTCGTCAGAATTTGAATGCCTCCCAGTCCTGTATGAGTTCTGGGAATTTTACATCTTAAAGCCCTAGCTGCTTTTAGCCCAATCTTGGCATATTTCAACGGTTCAATATCCACCAGATATTTCCAGAGTACCCATGCAGATTTCTGGAGCACTTTCTCCACAAGATTTTCTACTCTCTGACATTCTGCCTTCTGGTATCCAGCCATCTCAATCTCCCCAAGCTCTGAAATCTGTCTCTTCAACTCAGCAAGATGACTGTACTCTGCTTGGGGTAACCTCCCTAAAAGCAAACTTGAAATGCCTCCAAGCAGAAAAACCAAGTGGTTGTAGGACTCATAATATCCTCCTGGGAACCAAAGTCCTACCTTGACTATTGCATAACATCCAAAAACATTATTCAACATGTTTTGTCCAGTTTTATACTATTTATGTAAGAGGACAAATCTGGTCCCAGTTACTTCATCATAGACAGCAGCAAGTCTTGCCATGAATTTTTAGATTTTTAGATTTTTGTTTTGTTCATTGAGAGATCAGCAATCTGATGAGTAAAGGACATAGCCAGGGTTAAAACTTTGAGGGCACTGTTGTTGCCTCAGAGAGAAGTTATCCTGAAGTCTATGCAGACCCAAGCTCTCTCTAATAACAAAAAGTGGGAGGAAGAGATAATGCCTGATACAATTGAAACGGATTCTGCTTTAACAACACCCCCCCTTCACTTCTACCGTTGGATGAAGATGTAAACTTGCTGATCTGACATATTCAGTTCAAGAATCAGAAGAGCCTAAAAGAGCACAGATTGTTGTTATAAGTCCTTCCAGAACAGTGATATAAACCTGAATATGAAACAGAAGCAGTGTTGCAAGAATTTGGCTTCTTTTTCAACCTTGGCAGGATTCTATGCACAGAAAGTGTCACTGACAGCCACTCACTGCCGACTCCCATTAACAACTAGGGACAAGGGACAAGCCATGTAAAAATATCGTGCATCTGCTGGTCTTTGTGTACCCACCTCCCTTTAAGATAAATTCTGAATCCCCAGCTGTGAAAATCAGGAATTTACAACAGGGTGTGTGTGTGTATTCTTGTCCTACCAATAGACAACCCTAACTACAATGCTAAAATCTACCTCTGGTCTAACTCTAACATTAGCCAACAGAGCCCTTTGAGAAATGGGTCTTAAACCATTCAAAGAGGTCAGAAAAGGATCTGAAGGTAACAGTGATGGTTCTGGTGCCTAAGGACAGAGTAGAGGTGGGTATTTTGACTTGCTCTTGGCCCTCCTGCCTCCAAGCAAAGCAGAGCCACTTAACTCTGAACAACTAAATTTGTGTGCAGAGCAAACACTAACACTCATCCTAAACCCCCCCCACCCCAAATCCAATAAGACGAATAAAAACAGAAGCAAGCCATCTTAGAATTAACACATCCATGATACAAGCAGAAACCATTGATCAAAACCTCCTGTCTTCCCTCACAGCTGACAGTTCCAGAGCAGCCTTAACACCCCATAATGGAATCCCATTATCTACAAAGGAAACTCGTTCCAGAAGAGAGCCACAGACAAAGAGAGACTCAAAGGAGGCAGGCAAAGAGGGAGACTCCAGCGCTTGCCTCTGCTCCCATAGGAGAGGTACAACACTCAAGCTGAGAGAGACGTGAGAACAGCAGCAAGGCAGAGGCTCTTGCCGTAAGTTATGGAATTGAGAATGAAATTAAGGAAGAGTCCAGTGGGGAGGAAAGCCTTGAAAGCCTACTTCTTTCCATCTGTGCAAAAGCAAAACAAGCTCATTTCATGTAGGAAGAAAATTGAGTCAACAAATATCTGTCCTTAAATTCCAGAACTGCCTGAATTTGGAAAATACAGGGATTTCTGCTAAAGTAGGGAGCAAGTAAGATTAATTAGCGAATGCCTCAAATCCTTAATTCACACTTCAAACAAACAAGTTAATTGTGTAGCTAACAGAGTGTGACTTGATTATAGGCCACTGGTGGCCATTAATAGATGAAAGGTGTTTGGATTTCAATAGTGTTTGGATTTCATAACCCGCCTTCATAGAAGAAGTTAAGCTTAGTCACCACCTCCATTTGCTAACACCTGTGATCATGAATCCCACATGGCAAGGCAGCACCCCAGCTTTGAGCTTTTGGAATTAAAGAGTAAACAGGAGAAGAATTCATGAATTTTCTAGAGGTAATTGTTCTACTCTACTTTGAAGAGCAGTTGAGTTTGGTCTCAGAAGACCTTAACATACGCATAAACACAGCCTTCCTAGCTGACGCGCAAGTCAAAGGCCCACTGCTATGCTGCTTCAGCAGGATGCCCTTTGAGAGAGCAGAACAGGACCAGGCTCCAACCTGCAGATGATACAGGTTGATCAATCGCGTAGACATACTATTCCCAAAGACACAAACATAGGTCCGTATGAGGCCTTAATTAAAACTAAGAATGGGAGATGCATCCAAAGCCTGACGATTGGGAGTCTGTATAAGTCTTCCCTTTGACAAGGTAGGTCCTACCCTCAGAATCTCAGATTACTTTAAAAGGAAAAAAGAGATCTTCCTCTTCTCTTGTTTCTTGATAATATTAAGGAGTAAGATGAACGATAAGGAGCCCACAAGCATCACAGTGTGTCATTTGAAGAGCAGTATAGGCTGCAGGGCAGAAAACACAATCAATCAAACATATCTTCCTGAGAAGGTTGTGATGTGATAATGCATATAATGTCTAAACTTTTATTAAAAGGGACCTTGCTTCTCAAAGGGTCACAGTATGGCAATATCAATAGGAGGAGGACAGAACTGGCCTTTTTTTCTGGTCATATAAAAAAGAAAAGGATTCCAGTGAAGGGAGGCCTTCACTGTCCAATGTGATGACAGTCTGCGAAGCATCCCCAGTGAGTCTGCAGCTAGCTGCACCCCCCAAGGGGCAGCCTTGATGCAATATCCTTATCTTCACTTGTTCAGCTCCATTAATTCCTTGGAAACCTGGGTCAGTCATTACGGGGGATAGAAACCATGGAGAAGACCTAGGCTCTCTCTTCAAAAAGCTTTTGATCTTGGAAGACTAAGCACCTAAACTAGAAAGTGGTGTGAGGCTCTAAGACCACTGAGATCCAAAGTGGGCCACGGGAAGTCCAGGAAGTCCCGGCCAAGTCAACAGAAGCTGGTGGAGTCGGAATAAGAAACCAGCATGCAGGGGCAGAGGACGGCGCGGGGCTGCTCTCCGTGGTCCTGAATCAACCAGGGTAGCTATTTCCTACTGCATGTCATAAATTAACCCATCCGTGAGTCCTTAAATCAATCTAGGGTGGAATTTCTTTATTTCTTTGGAATGGAATGGAATGGGGTGGGGTGAAGTCGAGTGGAATGGAATGAAAAATATCAGAGTACACCATAGGTAGCGTTGTTTCTTGAAACTTCTGTTCAGATGTTCTGGATCATGACATGAAATGTATTTCTGGATGTCAAGGACAAATGTTAGGACATCCCCACTCTAGGGTACAGTTGATTCTTTCCATCCTTGAACATAAGATTCCTGTCCCCAGGAATTCTGATGGAAGTTGCAACTAAGAAGCAGTGGTAGAGGAGAATGTAGGATAAAAATCAAGAGAAAGAAATAAATAGAAGACCACAACTGCTAAAAGATTGTAAGGGAAGGTATGGGGAGAGACTTCTGATTTTTACATGAGTTACTCAAATTGCTGGGATTTTGCCCCTGCAAAGTTGAAGTAGGAGGCATGTCACCCACCTCCACTCCCAACACTACAGGTGTTTCAAAAAGAAGGTAGCTGCATGCCAAACCCAGGCAACCCTGGCTATTTTATTACCAGTTCTTTCAGCCTTTGGTCCTTACATTCAGTGAAGGGCTTTAACTCTGCCTTAAAGGCTTTACTGTAAACTAGGGATGATGACCGTACCTATGTCAGAAGGTGGCGATGAGGATTAAAGGAGTTAATTTATGCCAAGTACTTCAAACAATGCTATATGAGGGTTAACTATTATCATCACTTTACTTTGATATAAGTTCAGATAACAAACTCAAAGATTTCATATTACATAGCCATTAAAAACAAGCATGAGAATTTAGTGCTTAAAATACAATATTGAGGAAAAAAACCTGAGAAACAAAGCTGTGTAGCAGTATACAATTTCAAATACGTTTCATACAAGTAAGCAGTATAACAATCTCAATTATGTTTTAAAAGAGTTCAAAAAAATATTGGGAAAAAGTCTCCTGAAATGTTAACTGCAGTTGGATTTGGGTATGAGGCCTTAGATAAATTTCTCTTTTGTACATTCCCTTCAACTTTCTAGTTTTTTCTACAATTAGTACGTGTTTTTATAATCAGAAAAGAAAATACTTCAGAGGCTCTAGCTCAAAGTCCAAATGGCTTTCATCTTGAAATGTGCCATTCTGCAAAGCAGGCAATAAAACAGAATATAGGCGTGAGCACGGCACCACGCCTCATTTGCATAGCCATGCAGATAAGCCAACCATTTAACAGGACTGTAGTGCTTCTGACTTTCTGATCTTTCTGTGCCATTTCACAGCTGCTGAAAGTGTTGGGAATTGACCCAAACTTTTGATTTCCTTCCAACCCCAGGAGGGCAGAGGATCAGAGATTACCTGAAACAACCCTGGATGCAGACACAGCAGCTCAAGCCCTCCTGTCCACACCTCAGCCACAGAAGCCAGGCAGCAGCACTGGGAAACACGCAGGAACCCTACTATGTACCAAGAGCTGAGAGTCCAACAGCATCTCATTTAATCTTTCCCAACAGCTCTATGACAAACGTATTATCATTGTCCCTTTTCACAGACAAGGAAGCTGAGAGTTTAAAAAGCACAAAAGCCAAACTATGGAAAGAGCCCAGCTGTCCATCAACAGATGAATGAATAAGGCAGATGTACCATACACACACACGCACGCACACACACACACACACACACACACCAGAATATTACTCAGCCATCAAAAAGAATGCAATTTTGCCGTTTGCAACAATGTGGACAGAACTAAATAATAATGCTAAGTGAAACAAGTCAGTCAGAGAAAGACAGTTATGTGATTTCACTTATATCGCATGGAATTTAAGAAACAAAACAGGTGGTCATAGGGGAAGGGAAGGAAAAATAAAAGAAGACGAAAACAGAGACAAACCATAAGAGGCTCTTACCTCTAGGACACAAACTGACGGTTGCTGGTGGGGGGATGGAGTAACTGGATGACGGGCATTAGGGAGGGCACGTGATGTGACGGGCATTGGTGTTATGTGCAACTGATGAGTCACTGAACTCTACCTCTGAAACTAATAATATGCTATACATGAATTAATTGCATTTAAATTAAAAAATATTTTTTAAAAGTGGCACTACCATTCCATCCTTTGCTCCCCTTCAGGGCAAACTTTCAAAGAGTGTCCAAACTGGCTGCCTCCAACTTCTCCCCTCTCACCCTTTCTTAGGCCAATTCCTATCATGTGTGTACCCCCACCATTCCATCAAGGCAGTGCTAGTCACCATCACCAGTGGCTTCCCCACTGCTAATGCCAGTGGCAATTCTAGGCCTTCATCTTGCTTGTCCTCTCTGCTCCCTCCTTGTGGAAACACTATCTCCACTCAGCCTCTCAGACCCCCATCTCTTTCTCTCTTGGTCTTGCTTCTGCTTCTCTGACTGTTAGTCTCAATACTGTTCACTCATTCCTCCTCTCCCTCCCTCTAAACACTGGAATGCCCCCAAAGTTCTGTCCTTGGACCTCTTCTCCACCCCCGCCAACCTCCTGTCACCTCATGGAGACTTACAACTCCAAACGTCATCTCTACACTGACTACCCCAAAATTACTACTTTCAGCCTGGACTTGTACCCTGAACTCCAGACTCACACATCCAGCTACCTATTAAATAACCACCCGCGTACCTGATAGGCATCTTAAATTCCACATGCCTCACATGTGAACCCTTGAGCCCCTCACACACCCACACAAAAAACCTCCTCTTCCTACGGTTTCCCCATCTCGGCAGATGACAGCTGCACCCTTCCAGGGGCTCAAACAAAACACCTGAGAGCCATCCTTGTTTCTTCTGCTCACAGATTCATGAGCAAATCCTCTTCATTCTACCTTCAAAATATGTCCAAAACCCAACACTTCTCTCATCTTTCTTGCTGCCCCTTTGGTTCCAGCTGCCAGCACCTCCCACCCAGAGGATTGCAATGGCTTCCTAGCTCGTCTCCTGGTTCATACTAGTGAGGAGCTTCCTTCAAGATGGATCCCACCTCGCTCAAAGTCAAAGTCAAGGTCTTCGCAGCAGACTACCAGCCCTGCATCATCTGGCTCCACTCCACCTCTGATCTATACCACTCTGCTGCAGCCACACTGCAACCTTGCTACTCAGTAGACAGACCAGCATGCTCCTGCCTCAGGGCCTTTGCATTTGCACTTCCATCAACCTAGAAGAGATCCTTCTCTCAGAATTCCACTTGGCTCATTTCCTCAGTTCCTCTCAGTCTCAATCCAAATGTCCCCTTGTCAGTAAGGACTTCCCTAATCACAGTATGAAATAGCAACATCCCCTTGTGTACGGCCTGTCCTCATCCACATGATTTTTTTCCCCATGGTATATATTCCCACATGATATTCTGCGATACACCATACATACTGCTATACTGTTCATGCTGGGTTTTTTTTCAATTGTCCCTCTCCGTTCTTACCACCACCCTCAATGAAATGCAGAAATTTCCTCCATTTTGATCCCAGTCCCTAGAACACTGCTTGACCCAGATTCAGTAAATATTTATTGAATGAACAAGCAAACAAACAAGCCTGTTCAAGGCCATCTGGCTAACAAATTCTGGTGGCAGGTTTCAGACCTAGACCTTGTGTCTCCAGAGCCCACACACGTCCCATCTGCATTCTCCTGCCTCTGGTTGCCAAGACATGTTGCCTGACAACCTTGCGAAGTCCGAAATACTGTATGCAGCCGGGGAGGAAGTTGGTGCAAGGCTCCAAGTGGCTAAAAGGACCAAATATTGGAGATAAGAGGTTTGCACGAGGAAATTCAGGACATATGATCATGACCCTAATACCATGCATGCGTCATGTAATGCAGCTTGGATGAGTTCAGTGTTGACAGAGGGGTCAGGGAGCTGATCTCCACGCAGGCCAGACTGCACGCAAAGCCTCAGCAAGCATGCGACGAGGATTTACCTTTGACCTCAAGAAAGCTCAGAAGACACAAGGCAGATGCGCCACCACAAATCCATCTTTACTATCAGAGAAATAGCCCAAAACCCTGATCTACTAACAGAGCAACTAGCCTCTGCTTCATACCTCAAAGACTGTATCGATAGTCACCTCCATCCTCTCTGCTCATTTCCTGACGACCCCAAGCAGGATGGCACAGGATATCTGCACCACATTATGCCCCAAACCCTTTGCTTTAATTGGTCCTAGCCATTTCCACTTTTAGCTTCTTTCACTTATTTGGTTTTAAAAGTCAATCTCTGCGTGATCCAATAGGAGCCCAGAGAATAGAGAAGATAGTGAACTAATCCACAGCATTTGTGTTTAATGGTTAGATATTAACTGACTTTTTTTAAACTGTGTAAATCGGTCCATTTTCGGTCTTTATAATCTGTTTGTTCTCATTAATAGTGGAGCAACACTCATCAACAACTCTGTACTACATATCACCTTGTAAAACTATAGTCCATTTATTTTTAAAAAATAAAATAGATTTATCACAATTTGAAATACAGAAAGTCATTAGAATAATAATTAAAAACACAACTACAAGCACAATAAAAGTTCCATGATAACAAACCACATTTTAATGTATACTAATTCTCCTAATGATTTACTCTCTACATCTTACAGGGTCAAATCAATGTCTGTACAAAAAAAAAATTTTTTTTTCAATTAAATTCTATTCACTGTATCTTTCAAGTGAGTCTATTGTTTGCTTTTGTTTCCTATCAGGCCATTTGTCAGTTGCTCTAGCCCAAGATTACAAATAGGAGGGACATGGCCCCGTCAAGGTCAGAAGAAACACATCCAAGTCCTACCCAAGCCACCTTCACCATCTCCTGTTCATTTGTCATTTGTGACCTTGCTGGAGGAGGGGAAGAAAAGGGGGAGGCACCATTCCACCCCATACTCCGGCACGAGCTGTGGGCCTGTGGTCTCCGACTGGCGTGCCCTCCCCTCGCACGCTCAGCCGGCACAGGCACCTCCATGCAGGAGCGGAAGCCACTTCTGCCGGACATGGCAGCTGGCAGCTCAGACTGGCCCTTGTTAAACTTTCTCTTGCCCAGAAACACACACACACACACACACACACAGGCGGTCCTCCCCTTCTGAAGTGCATCTTGGCTGGGTGCTCAGAGCCAAAGAAAAGACCTCTGCTCCCTAGTCCCTTGCACCAAGACTTACCAAGTCTTTACCATGCCCAAGTGATTTTTCTAGAATTAACATATGCATGCTCACACACACACACACACACACACACACACACACACGATTTCTATGCTTGGAAACAAAGGCCGGTACTGACACTTTGATGAGATGGAAGGATGGAGGGTGGAGGTGACCAGGGAAGACGCTTCTGCCTGTCCCCTCGTTGCCACCAAGAGAGAAGGGCATTGCCCAGTGATGTGCTGCAGCCAATGTGGAAACAGGGGTCCTGGTCCAGGCCTGGGTCTGAGCTGACCACCTCCTTTGTTGCCAGCACTAGGGCTCACTAGGTGTGACCTGCACAGCAGAGAGAAAGCTGACTTCTCAAAATGCATTTTCTGTACAAAGCCCAAGGAGCATTAGCACACAGAAAGGGAAACGTGACCCTGGAGGCTGGCTCCAGAGTCACAGGGAGCCAGCAGTGACCACAAGAACCAGAACCACACCCACTTTTCAAGTGAGGGAAAACATGTTACTGAATGAAAATTATTTACTTCAGCACCCAACAATTAATTAATGAGGAATTAATGAGGAAGCTGAAATAAGACCAGAAGCGGCTATTTAATATCTTGTTCTTCTAAGTCCAGAAAGTCTAGAGAAACCTACACATCTCCTTTCTGGAACCTTCCTGGCCGTGATGTCAGCACAGCCTTCTTGAGATGCCCCCACGTGAGCTGCACTGATTTTGCTGCCTTCCTTTTCACGGACACAAAAAAGAAGGGGTGCCTGCAGCCCCTGAGCTGTACCATCCGGAAGCTGGCCATTCCCGGCATGTCTGGGCCCCGCCTACCGCCGAGCCCTGTTTCTCCAGAGCACAAAGGACGCATCCGACCAAGGAGCTGCACTTCAACCCCAAGGAGCCAGAGCATCAGGAGAGGATGAACGAGCAAGACTGGGGGAGGCCCAGGAAGAGAGCAGGAAGTGGCAGAGGTTCTCATTAAGCAAGACGGCCTCATGCTGGTGCTCGGCTTTATAAGTCTCAGCTGCACAATGCTGTTTAAAATATAGGTGCAATTTGGGCCTGTGGTTAATACTGTTTAATTTTATTTTGTACTCTGTAATATTTTCCCAAGCTGGGCCTAGAGCACGTCTGGAGTCTCACTCAGCCCCAGACCTGGCTGGCCTGGCAGAGGCCCCCAGCCCGGCAGATGCGTGCAAGTCCCCAGGCGCCCCGCTGGCCGCCCCTCTCCCCACGCGCCCCTCAGAGTACACGGCCTCCGGGCAACGCCGCCGGCCAGGCTCCCCCCACTGCTCCCCACGGCCGCGGACGCGAGATCTATCCTGCCGGCTGGCCCGCGATCCAGCTCATTTGTTTGCGCCTTTGACGGCTACATATTGCCTCCTCGCTCCGTGGCAGGCGGTCTGCATCCAATTTTTGGTTTGGAAAATAGGATCACTGCGATCCCAGTGGAAGGAAGCAAACCTCCAAAAAAGAAATTGCAGATTCTAATCCCAGTTCCACCACTCCCAAGCTAGGTGACCCTGGCAACCCACTTCACCTCTCAGCGTCTCCTTTCTGTCCTCAGAGGGTCTCTGTGAGATCTGGGGTCTAGGGGAGATGAAGCAGGAGAGCGCCCTGCACAGCCATGGCACAAGACAGGTGCTCAAGAAATGACCAAATGATCATCATTTGGGCTAACGTTGACAGCTTTCACCAGTTGCTTTTGGGTTAAGGGAACAGTCAGGAAAGAAAGAGTTTCTGCGCAATGGGACGCTGGGGGCCTCGCGGGGCCAGTGAGGGTCTGAACCTTTGCTGCTTGCAGGCGGTGCAGGGACCAGGCCTGCCACCCCTCCCGCAGTGCCAGGGGCTCTGCAGCGAGAGAATGATGAGGGACCACACATCCCTCCATCCTCCCTCTCCATGAAGACGGGGCAATAACTCCACTTGGCCGAAACATCCCATAAGTGCTAGTAAGTATAATGAAGAGAGACAAGAGAACGTTCCTGCCCAGCATGCTAAGAAATAAGAAAGGGGCTCTGTCTCAGGGCAGTCCCCGGAGCGGCCAGGAGGGTCCCCTTTGATGGAGAGGGCCGGCAGCTAATCAGGGGCTGGGGAGCTACACAGGGGCCGATGCTCTGTAGCCATGAATTTTTCCGAATCCCAATAAAGTGCCTTTTACTTTATTTGTCCAGATTATTTATAAATGGATTTCTCAATAAAAAACAGAGCTCAGGCTGTGTGATGGATTTTTCTTGGCACCTCCCTCGAGACACTTTCATCCTCACTGCCGCCAGCCTGGCCCAGTAGTACCTGCCTTGATCAGCCTGTCCTCCCCCTCGGGCCACTGATCAGCTTTCAGTGATTTCTCAGAAGCCCAGGGGTAGTCACTGAATTTAAAGTCCCATCCTAAAAACTCAAATTCAACTCAACAAGCACATACTGATATCCTACTGTATGCAGGAAACTAGGCGGGCCAGGCCCTGTGCTGGAGAGAGGGGATGGAAGACAGAAGCAGAGATTTCCTTAAGCAGCTGGCAAGTGAGAGAAGAAAGCACTTTTGCACAAAACTGAGTCCAAGACAAGGAATCTCGGAAAGGGTTAAAAGGAGGCTGCTGTTGACAGCGCGTGGATGGAGGAACGAAGTGTCTGTATCCACAAGGATACTTCTGGCTGCAAGATTACAGAAAATCAATCTCAGTCTCAACCAAGAAGGGAAATGGGTTATCCCATATCCCAAGAGATCTGGAGGGATGGAGGACATCAGCAACATCATCCGGAACCCGTGTTTGCTCTTTCGGCCGAGACACCTTGACCTCGGGCTGCACCTGTGTGGCTCACCCACGTGGCAGCAAGGGGTCGTCCCGGCAGTTCCCTCCGGTCATCACGTTCCCAAAGCCCAGAACCCCCTTGGGAGAGCTAGGAGGTCTCTCCCTACACATCCCCCTGGTGCTAACTAGTCACGCCTGCCCCGACACCAAGCACTCAGCGACGGCTCAGACTGATCAGTTTTACTGCCCACAACTGGGGCGAGAACTGGCCTGTCCCAAAGATTCTGGCCCCTGACATCGCTAGCAAGAGAGGGAGGGGCCTGCGGTTGAGCGAACAAGGAGCTGCCCCGCCTGGAGAAGCTGCCCTTTGTGTCAAGCTACCAAAATCTACACACACGTAAGCAGGGGGCTTGCCAGTTGTGTTCTTTGTGCATCCTCTGCAAGTCGTGCCGTGCCCAGCAGCCAGTGGACACTCAACTATTGGACAAATGAGAGAACGAATGCTGGGATGACTCAAGGGACGGTCTGCAAATAGAATAGAGGACATCCAGACCCCCAGGCGGGTCTCAGGGAAGCAGGACAGCAAATAGGATCGCAGAGGTAAAGGACACTGATGTGTTTCCCTAAGCTATGAACCCGGGGTGCTTCCCAGATGACAGGCTAGCCCAGCAAGGAAGCAAAACTCTTTCTCTTAATTTCACCTATGATTCCAGTGAAACGAGCCCCAGATGGTCCCCGAGACATCGCTAGGGTGTCGTGTGGCACAGATACCATTAGCGTCAGGAACAAGACTTCCAAAGGCTCCAACCTTTTATTCAAGAAGCCAAATGCACCTTCAGCTAGTTTGCTTTTCTCCCAGTAGGACTTCAGCTTCAACTTCCTGCGTGCTGTGGTTTGATACAATTCTACCAAAACCAACCCGATCATGGGAAGCAGGGAAGTGAGTCCCTTCGCGGATCTTACTGGCACTGCGTACCAAAAGGAAGCTCGTCTATCTTGGAAGCAGTAAAGTTGGATTGATAGGCAATGAAGTCAAAGTGTTGATCAGAGACCAGAAAAATCTGTCGCAACTTTTGTCAGTGACATGCCCTCCTTCCCGAGAATAAGCGAGTGTGCACATACACACAGGTGTGCCTGTCCGGCTTAGCACGTCTGGTGGCTCCCAGAAGCCCACCCAAAACAAGACACCGCAGGTAGAGCCAAGGACAATGCTGGGGAGGCTGTCACCCCCAGAGAGAAGAGGGACCAACTGGGAAGAAGGATACATTTGGGGTGCAGCCGAAGGCCAGAGAAAGAGGGGGGACCCCAGGCAAGGGTGGGGCCAGAAACGGAGGCGGGACAGGAAGCCAGCCGTCAGGACACTGACCAGCGTGGAGTCAAGGTCAGCGGCCCCTCCCACAGAAACCAGTCTGTCCTGGGAGGGGCACGACAGGCCTCATTCCTTCGTCCAAGACCTGTGATGCCAGGCTGCTCCAGCCAGTGCAAACACCCTGGACAAGGTCAAGCACACGCTGTGTTCTTCTCTACTTCCTCTTGCTCTAAATACCATGACACTTCCCAATGTCGGGGGGATGGGGCGGGACACACGGACACAAAGGCCTAAGGCCACCTGCTCTGTGAAAGGAGGAACATCCTTCTCCAGGTCGGGAAAGAAAGCATTTCCCTGGTTGGTCTTTTCTACACTCAGACTTCGGCTTCCACCAACCAACAGCCCAGGTCTCTCTTCCGGATCCCCCCAGCAGCGGCTGTCTTCCCCCTCCTGTGGCCCTGGAGAAGCACCCAGCCTCAAGCAGGTCGGGTCCCTCCAGAGCTGTTGGGCACCCATCTTCTCTGGCTTTCTCAAGTTTTCTTTCTTCCGCATCATCCGTCAGTCAGAATTCTTCTCCCACCCTCTCCGTTGGTTCGTTCAGCTCCCACCGCTTCTTCTCCTCTATTAGCTGCAGCACTTCCCCCAGGCCAGTCCGCTCCAGACCTCCAAACCCAGTCTGGCCTCTTTTCCCATGGCAGCTCCCCAGCGGTCCGGCGCAGAGCTGACCCCAAGCCCCCTGCCCGCCCAGCCCTCCTCTGACCCCCGCTGTCACCACGCCTTCCCCTCTCCTGACCAGGGGCTCCAAACCCTGCAGGACCCTGCCCGCCCTCCTCACTCCCACACCTGCACTCTCCCAGGACATCCTCGCTGGGCTCACGGCTTGGAGCAGCAGCTAGTTGTTGGCAGAGAAACGTCCTTGTCTGAGCTCCTGACTCCTGTACCCAACGCCTCCTTGGACATATAATAAACATCTCACATTTAACATGTCGAAAATAGTCTTGTTTTGCTCCTTAAACCTGCTTCTCCTTTAGCTTCACCTTCTCGATATACTGCACTGCACATCCCTTGGTTACTCAGAGTGAAAACCCACCAATTCTTTGGCTCTGAGTCTAAGGGGCATCTCAGATCTGTGCACTCCTCCTCATCACCACCACCAGGCCCCCCTGGTCTCACCGACACCAGCTCGACACCTGCTCACCTGCCCCCATCCCACCACACCCCCTCCACCTTCGCAGGGTTCCAGCAGCCAGGGCGGGTCTCCCTCTGCCCCGGACCACAGCCCTGGACCACAACGAGCCCCTTCCCATCCCAGGCCCTTTGCAACTGCCGTTCTTGTCCAGTAACCAGCACCTTTTCTGGCCTGTCCCAGGCCGCCTCCCTGCCTCCCTTCCTATCCCAGCTCCCCAGGGAACACCCTCATAGCATCCCCCCATCCCCCACCAGCCCACTACTCTCTTCCATAGCACTTCTTGCCAAGGCCATGGTCTTGACTATCTGTTCACTGACGGCTGTGGGCTGAAATGCATCCCCACCAAAAGGAAGCCTCCCTCATGATGGGATTCATGCCTTGATAAGAGGAAGAAAGAGACAGAGAGAGAGAGGGCTCTGCCATGCCAGGACACAGCAGGAAGGTGGCCTTCCAAAAGCCAGGAAGCAGCCTCTCACGAAAACCCAAACTGGCCGGCACATTGGTCTTGGGCTTCCTGGCCTCCAGGACTGTGGGCAATCCATGTCCTGTTTAAGCTGCCTGTTCCGCGGTATTTTGTTACCGCAGCCAAGCTGACCAGTGCACTGACTTCCTTTCCTGTCTCCTTCACTAGCATATAAACTGCAAGAGGCAAATGTCTCTGGCCCGCGCTCCGTTGCGTTTGCTCCCCACACTGGCAGGAGCCGACAGACAACAGGAACCCACGGGCTGTGACCGTCGCCCTGGCCCCCAGTTCGAAGCTACAACTTGCTGGTTTTTTCATGAGAAAAAAAAATGTTTCCTCCTTTCAATCTAACTGCAAATGCAAATTAGAGCCAGGATGTATTTCAGAACCAAAATAGCTTTAAAACCACAAACAGGGAGGAGGGGGTCATGCGGCAATACTTCTCCAGAAGAAGTCTTGCCCTGCAAGAGCGGGGAGGCTCTGTCCGCCCCTGCCTCCAGGCTGCAATGCAGCTAAACCAGCCTTTCCTGAGCTACTGCCACAGAACATTCTCTCCACAGATGTTCTCCCAAAATAAAGGGATGGGGATGGGGTGGGGAGGAGTGGAGAGGTGGAAAGTTCCTTGTGGTCAAACAAGTTAGACAAGCTCTGGATAATCTCCCCGGGGAGGCCTTGCCTCAGCACATGGATGTGTCTGAAGGGCCTTGAGGACAGATGCGCTGGTGACTTTCCTTCTGCCAGCATTCCAGCCCAGAACGGACCTGCTCTTGAAGTCTGAATCGTGTCCCCAAAAAGATATGCTGGAGTCCTAACCTGGTACCTGGGAAGGTGAGCTAATTTGGAAATAGGGTCTTCGCAGACGGAATCAAGTTAAAGCAAGATCGTCCCTGGAGGGGGGTGAGCCGTACAGACGGGACAGCTGTCCTAACATGTCTGGCCACGTGCAGAGGGAGGCACAGGGAGGGGGCCACAGAGGCGGAGCCCGGAGGGAGGCAGCTGTGGGCCCAGGAACGTCAAGAATCGACGACCCCCACTGGGAGTGGGGAAGACGCAGATCCCGTCTGCGGGCCCTGCCCGAGCCTTGCTTTGGGCTCCTGGCCTCTGGAACTCTGAGACAATGAATGTCTGTCACTTTCGGCTGCAGAGTGTGGGACTGCTTCGTGGGAAACACACCCCCACAAGCCTCAGAACCCGCTCCTCACGCCACGGCCTGGGCGACAAGCCTCCCGGAGAGGCCTCCCTGGGCCTTCCCACACCATCCCTGGACCCTCAGCGACAGTGTTTCCCCTTGTCACTGGCTGCTCGGGCCTTATGAGCTCATCTCACAGACGGTTCTGGGTCTCGCTCTCCATGATTTAATCCTGCCTCGGCTTCTCGTCCTTTCCTCACTTTTTGCACTAAAAATGTTTAACTGACTGTGTTATATGTTTCTTTATAATTAGCTTTAAACATATAATCTACCACACGGCTACTTGTTGAGCATCAGCTACGTGTCTGGAACCTAAATCCTTTCTCAAGCAAGGTGGGATATTAAAATGTGTACATTTTAAACATGTAATTGGACCATATAGACCACCATGTTAAACCCTTTTCTCGCTCAGCCTTGGACCCCCAGCTCTGCTGCCGGACATGCAGATCCCCGGTTACTTGGCTTGGGCTCGTCTTCCCAGCTCCCTCTGCCAGACCCGCCCCTGCCCAGCTGCCACTGCCCTACGAGGCACCCCTCCAGCCTCCCTAGCCAGCCCCGTGGCTCTGCCTCTGTCTGCCCCCCACTGTCACCACTTCACGAAGCCCGCCCATGCCATGCACTGCCTCAGAGCACAGCCTACATTCCCTACTTAGAACGGCCTCCCTCCCGCCCTCCCCAGTCTGCTCCACTTCTACTCAAAATCTGACCTAGCCTTCACCTCCTCCAAAATGCCTCTCCCAGCACCTAACACTCCGCACAACCCCTCCTGTCAATGTGCCCTTCACAAGGGTGACATTCCAAATATTAAGTGGTTTGGCACAGAGACGACTACTCAGAATGGACACAGGCCAGAGGAGCGGGGGTGGGGCGGAACTCAGGGAGCGGCACCTTCTTTACCAATAGTTAGGAAATGGTTTGGCTAGGTTAACAGCCTGGGAGCAGAGGCAGCCGGCAGCCCGGCTGAATGCACACTCTGGGCTACATGGGACCCACCTCGAGAATACGCATGAGCCGCCATGTCTGCCCTGCTCAGGACAGGACTGGATCTAACCCAGCTTCAGAGCCTTGGCACCTGACATCATCCCTGGCACAAAGGAGTTACTCAATTAATATTTGTTGAACTGAACCAAACTCTTTCAGGCAAAGACAAAACGGAAAGGCTGGGGATTTTCCCAGACTGTCACATCGCCTTGGTGAGCCAAATAAAACCTGTTCCTGGACAGTCTGTTTGCTCAGATGGCGAGTCTGTCAGGTTTCACAGCTTCAGCGACCTCATGAAGCTCTGACCTGAAAATAAATTGAGGGAATAAAAAAAGAAGGAGGAAGAACAAGGGAAAATGATCCGCTCCTTCTGAGGCCGCTCTTCTGGCAAGCACACTCCAGTCAGTTCCAAGAAACAAAAGGAAATCTTCCTTATGTCAGAAAAACCGACATAAATCTCCAACAATTCTGCTTTTCTGGCAACACGTTACGTGCTCCTGGGAAATTGGAACCCAATTCTAGAACAATTTCAATGCAGAAGGCTTGTCTGGGATTATACAAGAGGCCACAAAACTTTCCACATTCTGGAGAAAATGTATGCTGCTCTGGAAGGAACATAAAATCAGGGGTGTGAGGGCTCGGGGCCATAACCACTTCTGGGGTGACCTTGACCTGAGGCCTGCTGGCTTTCCCTGGCGGTCTGAAGACACTTGCGCCAGAGGCTAAACCGTAGTCACCCCAAGGAGACGCCGCCAGTGTGAAGCAGAAGTCCCCGTTACGGGATGAAGGGTGCCCCCCCAATTCATATGTGGAAGTCCTAACCCCCAGACGCTCAGCATGTGACTGTAAGGAGGTGAAGAAGGTAGAGTGAGGTCATACCCACGGGCTCGGATCCAGCAGGACTGGTGTCCTTAGGAGAAGGGAGACACACCAGGGACGTGTGCGTGGAGGAAAGATGGCGTGAGGACAGAGCAGGAGGCAGCCATCTGCGGGCCAAGGAGAGAGGCCTCAGGAGAAATCAGCCCTGCCCACACCGGACCTTAGGTCTCCAGGCTCCCAATCTACCAGAAAATAATTATCTGTGGTTTAAGCCACACAGCGTGTGGTACTTTGTTCTGGAAGCCCAAGAAGACTAACATGGCCCCTTAGAAAGGGAATCCACCCATCTTGGGTTTCACGCCCACAAGCGTCTGCCTAGGACACGTGGGACTCCGAGGGTCTCACGGAGGAGGTGCACTGACAACACGGGGCCTCAGGGCCGGACCGGGGGCAGGTGCGCTGGCTGAGGGCTGGACTCAGGGTCCAGTCCTGCTTCTTCTGCTTATTCTGTTACCTGGGCCTCGGGCCACTCCAACCAAAAAGAGGGGTAATGATACCATCTGCTTCTTAGTGTTTGGGGGAGACTAGATCCAATCATAGTTTGCCTATAGTCTGAGCTCCGAGCAGATGTGCCCAGAACAACGCGCGGCTCGACGAAGCCCGCCCATCGCGTTCTCTCTTCAATCCTCCTCAAAGCACACGACTCCGCTCTGATCGCTTTAGGCATCAGGACAGGAGAGAAGCTCCCTTGAGAACAGAAAAGGAAGAAATGGGGTGACATTTGAGGAAGGGTGACCACAAGGGGACCAGGACGGTAACCAGAGCAGAAGATTTCCTAAATTCTTGTAACTTCACCAGACTTGCCAGCGTCAGGCCTGCCATCCCGCCATCCACTTGACGACATCTTGACCCGAACCAGACTTGAGTCCTTGGGGTCAGTAAAGAAGCGAGGAGCTCACTGGAGCTCCTCCCTAGTCCGTCTAGAGAGAACTCTGCAGGGGGAGGGCGGGGGGGCGGGGAACACCCTGAGATGGAGGGAGGCTGTGGGACATCCTTGGGAGACCCAGGGGTGGACGCAGAGGAAAGCCCAGGAACAGAAGGATGATGCTCGACACCCAGGAAGGTCAGGGAGGACCCAAGGGTGCACCTCCCCGGCCCATGAACTCAGGCCCTGAGTCTAGAAGACCACAGCTTTCAGAGCCTACAGACAGACACGGCCCGGAGCACAGAACAGGAGAGAGCGCGGGGTGCACGCACACTCCGCTCTCTACACTCGCCTTAGCCACGAGGAACTGTCTGATTTATCAGAAGTATTTTTTAGTCTTCCATGGGGCCAGAAGACATCTACATTATATTTGCTTAAGGAAAAGAGGGGATTTTCATAAGCCCTGGCCTCTATGTTCAGACCCGAGGACTTGGGGGACTCCATCCATCCAGATGTCATCTCTGGAAAGGAGAGCCCAGCTTTGGGGGGTTCCGCCACCGGCAGGACTCACACAGGCACCCGTCCCCTCTCTACGGGCCCAGCATGGTTTCTGTCATCCTCCGCTGACTCATTCATCCCGCCGGGAATCCGTCTGAGCGGAGGGACCACGCGAACCCAGCCTCCGGGCAGCGGCGCCATCTCAGCAGCAAGTCCTGGTGGGGGCCCCCCAGGCAGGCCAGCGGCCCGTGAATGGGGTGCCTGGATGTCTTCCTCCACTTTTCCCCACAAAAGATCAGGCCCAGAACAGAAATGAGAAAACCCAAGCCACCCCCCACCAAGGAATACATGCTGAGCGTAAAATAATCAGCAAGGCCAGAAACTCTCTCCCCCAGTCCCAGAGGCAAGAGAGTAGGAAGCAGCTGATCGGGGTCCAAGGTGCCTCATCTTGGCAGCTTTGGAGGTATCAGGGCACTGGGGAATCCAGAGGCAGAGCCCCAGGCAGGCAGAGGTGGGTGTCTGCAGAGCTATTTCCATCTGGCAAGAGGGGAAGGAGGGTGGGGGCCCTCCCCACCCTCCCCTGCCAGGGCCACTCCTCAGGGGAATATCAGCCATGCTCGCCCCCGGGGTAATACCGACCTCTATAATGGGGGGGGGTCACCTCTGAGAAAGCCTGATCCTGCTGGCAGAGTCCCCTCCCTGCCTCTGGAGCAGAAGGCAGGCCTCGTTCTGCCCAATCCTGCCACCGCCAAGTGGCCTGCCCGGGCTGGGCTTCCCGGACCTAGGGTTCAGGGAAGGCGGACCCTCCCACAGGCAGTCTTCCTCCCAGTCCTGGCTCTGGGAAGTCGCTGGGGTCTGCTCCAGCTCAGAGGGGAAGGCTTTACTGTACCCGTGAGGAGCCGTGACTACCCCCAGGCTGGGGGGTCCACCCCACTAAACCCTCATCTGTATTTCAACCAGAATGTTACCAGAACCAACTGCCAGAATGGTTTCCAGAAAGGCCTCATGCACATGTAAACAAAACCACACTCTGCACTTGACCTGGATAGGACCTCACCCTCATGAGTGAGATTAGTCTAGTGGCAGCCAGACACCCTCCCAAGCACCCAAGGAGACCCCTGGTATCCTGGCCCCTTCTCTGGGAGGAGGGCAGACACAGCCTGAGTAGAGTAGGGCCCAAATGCAGCAAGGGCCGTCCTGCCAACCTGAGATCTGCCGAGCCTGCTGCATAGAGGTATTGCGAAATCCACTTTAAATCTATGTTTAAATACCTGTAAAGTTGGCCTTTTTAAATACTTTGTTCTGGCAGAGATATGAGCTCTTTCAAAGATCAATCCCCAGGACCACTCCTGCTAAAGCAGCCAGAGTGCGAGTTGGTTTCCACGCATCGCAGGACGCTAGGGAACTGGGGCAGGGAGCCCTGTGCCCACATCTCCACTTCCCAGCCTAGAAACTCAAGGGCAAAAAGGAGATTGCCTTCATCTCACAACAGGCCAACTTCCAAAGAGGCCTTGAATTGGAAAGAGACAGAAGAGCACCAGGAGCCCTGAACCCGGACCCCATCTTGGGCCTGGTGGGAAAGAGCAGAGAGCTAGAGGTCCCATCGGCTTTCATCCTACACTGGGCTCTCCGTCCACCCAGAGAGGTGCCCGCCCCAAGCCACGAGGGTGAACAGGAGAAAGCAAGGCCCAGGGAAGCCATGAACAATACCGAGCATCGTGTGAGCCTGGGAAGCCAGCTCTGGGGGGCCTAACGCTGAGTGCCCCCAAGGAACCTCCAAGGGAGGCAGGATTAGCCCTCTTGGTCCCCACAGCTTTGGGAGGGAAGGACACACACTTGCCTATGTCCACTCCCCTGAAATAGCACAGGGCTCCAGTCTCCCGGTCCTCTCCTGGCGTGGCAGGCCCCTCACCTAAGCCATCCTCCTGCTCATTCCACCTTATCTGCACCTGGCAGGTGTTTCTCGGAGATCTGTCTCCCCCATTCCCAGACTCGGTGCCCCTCCCTTGGCAGGGAAACCCCATCATGTCCATCACTGTGTCCCCAGCAGCAAGGACAGGGCCTGGGTTGAAAAGGTGTTCAGGAAGCATGGGCTAAGTCCACACACCCAGGAGTGCTTATGTCTGGTATTCTGCAGTACTTCGTGTGTGTGGCTCTCTGTTTTAACCGAGTTTATTATTATTATTATTATTATTATTTTAAAAAGTAAAAAGAGCTGGGAAAGTAATGACTACCAAATGCCTTCGAGATAATCGCAGGACAGCTTAGGCAGACAGATGAGCTCAGGCTCTCCCTCGCTCCCTGGCGGCAGCATGATCTAATTGCAGGCTCAGTTCCTTGCGAGGTTAAAAATAAATGAAACCACAAATGGTTTCCATGGTGATGTCAAAAGAGGCCACCAAACCATGCAAGTCTGCAAAATTCCATTTCCTGGCTGGCTGTAGGTGAGGAGTGATCCAAAGGCCCCTGAGCCGACACCCCCCGGGATGGGCCCTGGGCCCCAGGACCAGCTCTGCCTTCTTGGGTGTTACCAAAGCCTTTGAGGAGCAGCAGGAGAGAAAGAAACTTCAGAATAGAAGAGAAACGGTGCTCCTTGGGCCAAGTGAGCAGGGACAGGACCTAATTTGGAGCCCCCCTACCCCAGAAGGGCCCCTCAGCCCAGAGGTTGTTCTCCACCGAGGTCGTTTAGCCCTAACATCCTTCCCGCTGGAATTCATGGCACAGACGGAACACAGCCTCTGTATGCCTCATGGGCCCAGGCAGGTGAAGCCCTGGGTGGAACAGACTAAGCAAGTGGCCTGGGGTCTGCCGATGGGGGACATGGGGCAGCCCACTGTGAAGCCACTGCAGCCCCCAGATGAACACAGAGCCACCCAGGACAGTGGCCGTGGCACAGCAGGCATCTGTGTGGGTGGTGGCCACCTCCCACGGCACCCGAAACAAGGGACTGTGTGGACAGACATGAACAAATGCCAACAGCGCCTAACATGTGGGTCGTGTATTGGAGTTCAGAGCCCCTCTCAAGTGCCTCAGTTTGTGCCCAAGGAAGGGGGTGCTCAGGGACCCTGAGACCCACTGGAGCCACTGAGAGGCAGAGCAGAACTATCCCAAGGCTTCAAGGTGCCGTGTGCAGGAAGTAGAAGACAAATAAGCACGTGATGTTCCCTGGCCACTGGCTCACCCATCAGTGTTGCCAGCAGACCTTCAACTCAGAGAAACCCGGGGAGGCAGGCTCTTTGTGATAGGAACTAAGACATGCGGGACAGCAGCCTCCCTTCCCATCTCTCCTCCCAGGGGCAGATGCGGTTCACCCAGGAACTGTCCATGCATCAGTAGGTGAGCCCCTGGCTCCCTGCGTAAGCCTGGGGTGAGAACAGCAGTAAAGGAGGTAGGCTGTGCTTCAACAGCGATTCCCTGAGAGGTGGGAAGGGCGGACAGCTTGTGATGAGACCGTGAGCACAAGGACCAACTCCCCCACCGGGACTCACTGCCACAAAGGCGGTGGGAGCACATGGCCAGTGGGAAAGACATCTCCTCTAAGGCCAGTGAGGGCAGTGGCTTGCAGGGCCCACAGGAGGGGGACCGTGCCAGATGCTGCATTCCTAAGAGCCATCTCATCAGGAACCCTCAGTGCTCCTGCTGGCAGTGTTCATTCATCCGCTCCACAAATGTGCACTGAGCTCCAACTACTCGTCAGACCCTGTTGTAGGTGCTGGGGACACAGCAAAACAGAGAGGAATTCCTGTCTATAGGAGTGTGAAGGAGCCATACAGATACTTGGGGAAGAGAGCATTCCAGGCAAGAATAGCCTGTGCAAAGGCCCTGGGGAGAGAAATGGTGAAGTGGCCTGTGTCTTTGAAGTGGGCTGAGCAAGGCGAGAGAGGAGAGGCAAGCTCAGAAGGACATGGCTTGGGAAGGTCCTCTGGGGCCTTCTTGGTCACAGTAAAGACCCTGGTCTACCTTGAGTGAGAGGGGAGCATGAGAGGGCCATGAGCGAGGCATGTTGCTCACGCAGCTGTCGAGAATGTACTAGAGGAAAGCAGGGGTGAAGCAGGGAGACCCACTACAGAAAAGCAGAAGGGAGGCTGCTGCCATGAACTCTTGGGTCTGAACCTGCGTGGCAGTAAAGTCAGAGGCAGGGAGTAGAGGAGGGTTTGATGTGAGGGGAACAACACACAAAAGGAGTCAGAGCCAAAGGCGGAAATGAGTCTAGAGGCTGTTTGTTAGCGACGGGAGCACCTGTGGATGCTGATGGGCAAGAGCCAGGCGAGCAGGAGGTGAGGGAGGGAAAGGGGGGAGAAGGCTCACCCAGTGCAGGGGAGAGGAAGGAAAAGGGCAGCGCAACAGGGTCAAGTGCACAAGGGAAAATGTCCCCAGAGAAGAGCATGACCAGCCTGTGCTTCCAGCTGCCCCAGCAAGTCACTCGGTGCGTCCCCATCTGGTCCCTGGACCTGTCACATCCTCAGATGTGCTGGATGGAGTCCAGGCCTCCTAACACTGAACCCCCTCATGCTCTGTGTCTGCCCCACCCAGGCCACCCCCAGACTCAGTTCTGTCTGGCTCCCCAAGCCAGCCGAGCATGGGAGCAGCAGCGGCCATGAGGCCGGCCAGCCTGAATGCCTCCCTTCCTCTCCTCTCCTCTTCTCCTTCTCCTCTCCTCAGTGGCGGCAGGCAGGAGGGAGGGAGGCTAGAGGAGAGGGGAGGAGAACACCTGGGAGGTGACAGCAGCGTGAAGAATGCACTCGAGGTTGGTGGCGGTGATCTGAAGGCCCTGAGGTTCCCTTAGAGGCAAAGGCTGGGGCGGACACAGGGCAGCAGGGGGTTCAGTGTAAGGAGCCCGGGATTCCACCAAGCACATCTGATGACCTGACAGGCCCAGGAACCAGATGGGGACACACGATAGTCTGAGCTGAGTTAGGAGGAGCGTGAGGCCATGACGGAGGTGACCAGGATCCCTGCCTTCGGGAAAGCTCGAATGGCAGAGCAGGAGACGGGGTGTTGGAAGCACCGGGAGGATAGAGCAAGAAGGACAGGCAGGTCTGGAAGAGCATCTGGAACCCGAGATCATGACAGCGGAGGTTGGGCTACCAGATCCCAGCAGTGGGTGTGAGTCAGGGAGAAAGCTGGAGGAGGAGACTTGGAGAGGGAGGACATGAAGCGGCCTGGGAAAGGGGATGCCATCATGCCATCACGGGGAGAGGATGTAAAAACATGGTAGAACAGGAGAGGTTTGGCCCTGCCCAGTGGAGGGTGCAGCGACCTTAGAAGGCCCCATGGAGGGCTGGGGAGCAGGACCATCTGAGGACGAACTGGGGGAGGGACAGTGATCTGGAAGAGGCACCGAGGACCAAAGGTGCATCTCCTGCAGGACAAAGGTGAGAGCCAGAGGCCCGCGGAGGGAGAAGGGGGAGCCTGCGGAGGGAGAAGGGGGAGCCGGCCCTGCGGGCGGGGTAGGGATGTAGAAAGCTTGCAACTTCCCAAGAGCACAGCAGAAAGCTCCAGGAGTTGGGGGAGCGGGGAGATGGGGTCAGAAAAGGGGGTGCATGGAGCTGCCTGAGGATCAGAGTCTGGGAACGGGGCAATTAGGGAGCTCTAAGGAGCCACCTGTTAGAGTGACTATGGACCCAAAGGGAGCAGCCTCTGGTTCGGGGAAGTTCTGAGTCTGTCCCGGCAAACAGAAAGGACATTCCATCAAAGAGCAAACAGCAGCTGAGCCCCAAAGCTCATCACCAGCCACTGTGAACCCCAGGCTGGGCACCCGAAGTGAGCCCACAGCCGGAAGCCCCCAGAGGTGGGAGGGCCAGACCCCAGCTGTACCCATCAGCCCCACACAGACACAGGATTGAGTAGAAGGACCAGTTTGGAGATGTCATCTGGGACGGGAGCTGCAGTAACACTGGGTAATCTCCCTTCTCTCGGGGGCTGGAAGGTCACTGGGCCGCCCACAAGCCTGCATCCATGCATCACCGAGAGCATGTGGCCTTCTCCCCACCACCCCAGCGCATTCGGAAGGAACTCGGAGTCGCCCTTCTGGGCTGACATTTTCAGCCCATAAGCAACCAGAGACAAGAACTTTCAGACCCGAGGAACGGTATCAACCTCCCACCAAACCTTCCTATCCATACGCAGGATGCTGACTTTGATCCTGGTGTCTCCGGGAGCCTCCCCCCAGCTCCTCGCCAGCCAAGACCGAAACTGGTAGGGCTGACTGGGGTCAACCCTCAAGCACATGCAACCCCAATCATCCCTCCCCGAACAGGCAGCATGACCACTACACCCTCGAGCCGAAGACAGACTTGACCAGGATTCAATTCCCAAACCGCATCCCCGGGCACTGCTTCTCCCAGCGCTCTTGCCCCCGGATCCCAGAAACATGCCACCGTTTCTGTTTCTCTGTGTCCTTAGGGGAGCCCCCGCCTCTCGTCTCGTCTCACCCACAGGACTAGAAGCTCACAGAGCAAGGGCTCCCTTGGGCACATGCCCCCAGCCTCCATCGCACGCTCTCTTCCATCCACCCTGCCCACCGCCCCCCCATTCCACTCTGCTACCAAGTTCCTCATACACAGAAATATGGCACAACTTTGAACGTGTCTGCCTGGGGGCAAAGGTCAGGGGGACATGCTTGCACTTCCCATAGTCTGGGTTGCCCTGACAGACACTACGGGCGGCAGTGGCGAAAGTGTGAAGTCTGCTCTCCCCTCCGTCTCCCCCAGGCCACTGCTGGGGCTCCATGCAGCCAAGGCCCGTTTCAGAGAGGGTCGATGTCTACACCCACCATCCCACCAGGATCCAGAGCAGCAAACAGCAGCAGGAGTGTGGACCCATCCATCCCCAGGGGCTTGGGTTCAGGTTTCTCCCTCCTGACTCATCCTGCCCCCAGGGCTGCCTCTGGAGCATCTTAGCGTCTGGGGGCTCATTATCTATAGACTCCTCCCTCCCTATCTCCCCAGTCAGACGAAAGGGGGAGGCTCCAGTCCTACTCCATTCCTCCACAGCCATGGAGGCAGGGCACTGGTCGGGAAGAGCAGCCCCCAGCCCCTCCCAGTGGCCTGAGTCCCATCCCTTCTCTGATCTCCGGGCCCTCCCCCTTGCCCTGTCCCGTTCACCCAGCTCCAGCCTGCCCATCCCCACAGCCTTCCAGAACCATCCCCTCAGGGACACAGCACCTGCTACTCCCTCAATCCCCAGATGGCCACACAGCTCACCCCCTCCCCTCCTGAGGCTTTACCCGAACAGTAAGGTCGGCTTCCTGACTGCCCTCTTTCCTGCTCCCTTCTCCCATGCTCCATGACCCCTGTCCCTTCACTTCCTCTCAGGGCTCAGGGCATCCTCTGAGACATCACCAAGTTCCCCACTCCCCCTGCTGACCACCTAAGCCACTCTTCCCACATGAATACAAACTCCGTGAAGCCAAAGGTGTGTGACTGTAGTAACCACTGCCCCCAGGACAGTGGGCCAGTACCCGACCCACACTGAGTGCCTAATCGACATCCAGGAGGCAAGTAAACACTTCGAGAAGCATCGCATCTTTCTGGCTGTTAATTGTTTCTTTGAAAACAAGGGGCACCACGTAAGGGTGGAGGGGAACCATGAGTGTGCTACGACTCCTCCATCCCCCGGAACTGCGGCTCCGTGTGCAGGGGTGGGGGGGTGGGGGGCTGGGGGACGCCCTGGAGAGCACCAGCGGCCACTTGCTCTGTTTCTTCCCAATGAACCTGCTCAGCTCCAAGTTCACGGCACGCTAGCCGTTCCGACCTGACAGCCCCCACCCCGGGCTGCTCACACTGACCTCTTCTGCATCCTCACCTCAGCCCAAGACTCGAAGCCGACACTCAGGGAGCACGGAAGCCCCACATGTGGAATGCGCCGTGCCTGCGGGCCGGGCAGCGGCCGGTGCGAGGGTCAAGTTAGCCACCGGACATTTGATGACCGTCTCCTCGCAGACGAGAGCAGGGGCCTGCGGGCTGAAACGAAGCCACGCACTGCACGTTCCTGAGTCAGCGTGGGTCTAGGGAGATTCAACCTCTCTGTAACTTTAATTTTAAGTTAATTCCTAAAGCTGGAGGAGATTTGCAACCCCGGCTGCCGGATCATGTTAAGTCTTGAAAGTCCTATGAAGAATTTCAAATGCATTTGGGGAAGGACTTATCGCAAAGCCCAGCGTCAACCGGCCCGCGCCCCCATGAAGACACAGAGGCCCATGCATGCACCGCACTGCACACGCCTTCTGGTTGTACAACTGCGTGTGGGACAGGCCATCATCCCAGCGACAGGAGAGCCTGCCTGCTTCCGCCTGCAGAGCAGCTGAGAGGGCTGCTCAGGTGCGGGCACAGATGGGGGCCCGCTGCACTCCCTGCAGAGCTCAAAGGGGGCACAGACCCACCCAAGGCACGGAGAGAGTCCCTCGGGGCGAGCGCTGCGGGAACACGGGAACACGGCTCCCCACAACCCAGCTGCCCGGCCACACCAAAGCACACAGCAGACTCTCCTTTCCCCCAAGAACACTCACTCCAGCAACTTAGTTCACTGATTCTATCAAATATTAAACTTTTAATTGTATTTTGTTTTTCAAACGACTCCCACTGTGACTATCTGGTTCCAGTTTGCCTCGCTCGTGATTACCTGGACCTTCTGAGCTCGATGCTATTTTACCTCGGAGTGACTCCTTCTCTTCCCTTTTCCACACTCCAAAATTTCTCCTTGTCCTAATAATTAATAGGCTCTGTTCCCACAGTGATTGTATTATTATCTTAATAAAGCGCAGCTCTGAGGGCCATCCAGCCGACCTCTTCATACCCACGAGGCCAGGAAGACTCCACCCTCCCCGCTCCCCACAGAAACTTCTCTGTGTCCGGGGCCCCAGACAGACCGTGCAGCTGTGACCAGCAGACCAGCAGACTGCCCTGCTCTCGGGGCAACTTTGCCTGGAATTCACCCACTGGCCAACCAGGGAATTAACTGGAGAGCAGGGCTGAGTGAAGCCCTAAAATCTTTTGTCATTGAAAACCAGCAAAAGTCACCTGGCAACACAGATTCCTGGGTCTGTAAAGCATCGACCCAGGTCACACGAGCTCGGGTCCCAGGGCAGCGTTCAACGTGGGTGGACACCCCTCAAACATGCCCCCTGCCCAGCTGCCTGGCACCTCACTGCCATCCCCACACAGACAGTGGGGAGCGAGCTTCAGGCTCTAACCCTGGTAACCTCTGAGGGAGGGGGCAACAGGGAGAAACTTGGGGTGCAGGAGAGACGGCGCAACGAGGTCCTGAGATGGGTAACCTTGCCGGGGACACAGGCCGGTCGTGCCACCATTGCCAAGGTCACAGAGCCTCAGGACACCTGGCAAGGGAGGAGAACGGAGGAAGAACGGGGGTGGAGAACAGAGAATGCAACAGGGGAATGGAGGAGATTGGAGGAGGAGCACATGGAGAAGACAGAAATCTGCTCTCGAGAGCCGGGCATGCCATCCCGCAGTTCCCTTTTCCCCTTGTGCATTTGGAAAACGCTGGCTCCTGACTACAGAGGGGGCTTGAATTGAACCTTTCCCTTCTCCCTGCAAGGAGAAAATGGATCCTTTCGAACATTTAGTCAGGATGTGCCAAGTTCTGCCGCCGTAACAATCAACCTTAGAATTTCAGTAATTTGTTTCTTGTTCATATCACACATCCAATGCGTGCTGCTGGGGCGGGAAGTTGGTGCCCGTGGTCTCTCAGGGATCCTGGCTGATGGAGCTGCCACCTTATGTGAACATCCGGGTTACCAAGTTGGGGGAAGGGCACATAGCAAACCACACGCTAGCTCTTAAAGCTTCTGCCCAGGAGAAAAAATAAAAATTTTTAAAAATTTAAAAAAAAAAAAAGCTTCTGCCCAGGAGAGACACAAGTCGCTGGCCAAAGCTGGGCCACGCACGACTTCGAAGAGGAGAGGTTAGAGCAGTCCTTCCATGGGCCCTCAGATGGAAATGCAGATACTGACAGATAGCCCTCACCCCTGTCTGTCCCAGGCCAGCAGCTGTGATGGAAAAGGTCCCATGACAGTCATGCATCACTTTTAGATTTCATCCATATACCAAGCCGGGGGGAAAAGCACTGCTGTGTGCATTTTTTACAGATGAAGAAACCAAGCCTCGAAGAAATGATATTTACTGAGGTCACACGTCCATTTAGTAAAAAGGGCAGTATTCAAAAAGTGGTCCCATGTGGGTCCAAAACACATAGCCTTCCCCATCCCACACTCTTTCTCCGCTGGAATTAATCCCTCTCTCCCATCTCCCACCATCCCTCCCACTTGACCACTAGGCCTCCCAGAGAAGCACCACGCCTTCTCCATCTGGCCAGCACAGTGTCAGGCACTCGAAAATGTCTGCAGGGTGGACACATCAACATCAGTTCCGTTCCGGGGATGTGTGAGCGAGGCCTGTGCAGCTCCGGGATGCTGTGGCCTTTCGCCATGAGCCCGGGGTTCCCACCAGCTCCCCATGATGGGAACCGCTCACGGAAAGCTCCTGCACGGCAGTCAGTATCCTCACAGGTGGATACCTCGTGCACCTGGCAGGCCACGTGGGAGTTCTCAGGAGACGAGGGGTAGAGGGTCTGCTGTCCCAGCCTCCTGGTGCTCTGGTGCGCGCTCAGACCCTAACAAGTCAGCCAGAAAAATCTGGGATGCTGTAAACAATGCTCCCAAGTTCTTAACCATGTGGGCTTTCCCACACTGGCTGCTGGCTTATTAAATAAAGTAAATTAGGTCTCAATTATTTGCTTACACACCAGGCAGGAAAAATGAAATTTTCAATTTAAAAGTAATACTGCAATGTATATGCAGAAGCAGATCCGGAATTGGACTTTCTGTGTGTTTCTGCCAAGAGAGGTCAGAGGCCAGAGGTCCTCGCAAAGGCGTCACCTCCCCGGCAAGGCACCCCACCACAAGAAGCCAGGCCTTTCAGAGAAGCTGGGCTCTGGGCACCTGGAAAGGCAGTTTAGGAAGGAACAGAAGCACCTAAGCCATTAATGTAATCTTGTCTTTGATTTTATTCAGGTTTAAGTATCACATCGCTGCCAAACGCCCTGATGACATAGCCTTTCGTACAGAAAAGTCTCAATCAGGCACATTTGAGGGCTCCGGATGTACATTTTCTAAGGGAAAGGGATTACCAGTATCAGGCAGGGCCTCGGTAACCCCAAGCCCTTATCAGTCACACGATCCAAGAGCAGATCTCGGAGGACATCTTCAAAGAAGAGTCTCCTGAAATCCACTCACGCTGCTTTATTCAGGTTCCACGGGCACGACGTTCTCTAAAAGCCAGTTTCATATCTCGGCTTGAAAGAACCAGGCCTCAGGAACGCCGGTCACATTCCGGTCCCCTCTCCAGAAACCCTTTTCCCTCAAGCGCATCTACAGCAAGCATGTAATGGTTCTAACGGAATAAAAATAATCTTTCAAATGTAGATATATTTAAAAGTTTAAAGAGTTCCAGGCTGGCCTGGGGGGCAACTTAATGTCGAGTCAGACATACATGAAGGGGATTTTGTGCAAGACGGAGACCAGCTGTTTTCTGTTTCAGCTGAGGGCGGAGTGGGTGGGAAAGATGCTTCCCGCTACAGCCGGTGGCGTCAGACAGGCAGGTGTGTGGCTTGTAGCAACCAGGACCGTCCCGGGAGAGGCCGGCCACTGTCCCTGGAAGTAATAGGTCAGAGTGGGTAGAGAGTGAAGGCTTCGGTGTTCTGCCACCTTCCAGCTGGGTGACCTCAGACTCGTTATCTTTTAAATGCTCTGAACTTTTTTGCATCTAAAAAATGGGGCTAGCATTAGTACTGGCTTCTTGGGGTTTTAGAAGGATTAAAGAGATAAGCATATAAAACGTTTGCTTGGCATCTGGCAGAGAGTTAAAAACAGGATAGGTTCATCTGTGCAGAGTTTTGGGGTATAAGCTATACTTTGCAAGGTCTCTTCATGCAGAAGTTAGCAACAATCGAAGAGACCGAATAATTATAAAGAAGGCTGCTTCCAGAGAACTCCAGAAACTGTGTCGAAACCGCCCCCCCCCCCCCGGTTTGGTTTTTGGCTTTTGTTTTTAGGTCCAAATGGCAGGATGACATAGGGACAGGAGATATGGCTGGCAGACGGGAAGAGGAAAGAAGGGTGCAGGGAAGAGGAGGGAGGGGGGAGAGAGGGGACAAGGAGCAGCTGGGAGGGAGCAAACCAGGTGGGATGTAAGGGGGACAGCAAACAGGGACAAGTGCCCTCTCCAAAGGCAGCAAAGAGCCAGAGCTTCAGAAGGTCACTCGGAGTCTCGGGCAACGAACTTCCTGCCTCCAGCCCACTGAGGCTCTAAAGGGCATGTCCTCAAGGTCAAGAAGCCCTCTGTCTTTCAGAGCCCATGGCAACATCTGTGCACGGGAGACCCATCACTGTTTGCTAATCATGGCTGTGCCTTTCCAGCTTCAGATCCTTCTGCACCAGCCGAAGCCCACAACATTCGAACTGTCAGTCACACCGGAAGGCGCACTGCCAACAGCAGGGTCCCCAGCAGCACTGCTCTGTCTCTCCGGGTCTCCCGGCCTCCCTGGCCGGTCAGGGAGGACCTTGTGGCCAGTCTGTGGGCTTGGATTCACGAGCCCAGACTTGCAGCCCCACCATCGATGCTGCCAGGTGGCCTGCTCTGCAGCCGCAGTGACGTTCCGCGTGTGTGTGTGTGTGTGTGTGTGTGTGAGTGAGAGAGTGAGAGAGAGAGAGAGAGAGAGAGAGAGCAAGCGAGCAACACCTCCACAGAGACATCAGGGGAAATCACAGCCGAAGGCGGAAGGCAGCAGCACGTCCTGGAGATCGCTGCTCCTGACCTCCTCCGCTGGCAGCCCAAACGGCCCTCCAGAGGACCCAGGTAACACATTCACCTTCCCTAAGACCCATATGTCCTCCAAGTGTTCCCAGGGAGGAGTGTGAGCACGCGCGTCCGCGGCCCCGAGCGGAGCCTGGCTCTGCGCCAAGCCGCGTGCGCCTCCGATCTCTCTGTTCGGGCGGCTCGGGCATTTGGAGCCGGAAAAGAAGTGAGTGCATGAGGAACCTCGCAGAACCTCCAGCCAGAGGACCCAAGTGTCTGCCAAATGGGGGCCACCCACCCTCCTGAGCTCCAAGGTTCTCCTGCCAGCCACCCACCGAAGACAAAAACACCTTCTCTGGAACACACGCTCAGATGCTGCCGCCAACAAAGGCAGGCGCTTCTTACTTTCCACTGAGAACGTCAACACACAGAGAGGACGGCCAAAGAGGACAGGGAGGGGGACGCCACGACCGGCTGAGAAAGAGTTCAAGCCCCTCTTCGGGGTCTAGATGCTTCCCCTGACGGTCCTCCCCAAGAAGAACGTTACTCTGGCTGATACTTCTCGAGCTCTAGCTACGAGCCAAGCACTGAGCTTCCTGCATCATCTCTTTTTAACACCGTGCAGCTCCAGGGGGACAGCACTGTAACTAACTCCACGTTACAGGGCAGGGAGGGGTGGGGCACATACACACACTCGATCCTAAGAGAGTCTAATCTCAAGACGGCTGCAAGAAATGGCCTTCGAAGATGAAGGTCAGGGTGTGCGGTGGGCGGGACAGGAGGAGAGCCCTCCTGCCAAGTGCGGGCCCCTGATGCACAGCACAGGGCCCCTGCCAGAGGCCTACACCTGGGGCCCTGGGAGTCAAGGCTTCCCCAGGCTCTGGGGAACCGGGGCTGCCCTGGTTGTGCCAGGCTTTGCGGGGGGGCAGGCCAAGTGAGAAGAAAGCAGACTACAGGCGTGCACGCCACAGCACGCTGCGGCACACCTAGGCCAGTCAGAAAACTGGGGGGATTTTGTTTGGTTTCATTGTATTTTTTGAGCCAACTACCAGCTTCCCACTCTCGGAAACACCTGCTTTCCACCTTATTACAGTGACCTCTGGTGGCCAAGAGCCAGGCATTGCAGGCCCAAATTAGAATTAAATGGCTTCATTTCCAGCAACTCCAAATAACAAAGGCCTTGAGGTTCTTTAAGGGCTTCCAAGAAGAGCAGAAGAAAGGAGAGTGAGAGATGAGAACTGCCACCAGCCCCGTTCAAGGTATGGGCCTGCCGTGATCGGACCCTGGGGGTAACCCAAAGGGAATGCTGAAGGCCTCTCTGAACGCCAGCCTGGGGCACGGCTCAGCCTCTGCTCCCCTCCCCCACAGCAGGTGGCATCTCGATACCAGGCTTAGAGGGCACAGGCTCAGGGAGGCTTTTTTGGACAAGTTTCAGCCCTGTCAGGGGACCTGCTAGGAGCTCAGAGGGAAAGGAGTGTTTCTAGAAGGCTTGTGATCTCGGTGCCGCCAGCCAGCCATGCTCCGGTGCCTTGGACCTCGCGCCAACAGACCTGAGACTGAGTCCAGGAGGAAGGGAAGCAGCTCTCCCTTTCCCCACCAGAATCACAATGCCCAGCCAGAAGAAGGTCTGCAGGGAACAAGAAGAGGCTTCTGACAAGGGGCCAGGGTAGCCCAGGTGAGGAGTGAGATGAGGCAGGGGGAGTCTTACGTGGAACAGAGAGCTGAGCAAAGTCCCCTGTGGGGTACAGTGTGGTGGGTATAAGGAACACAGCACTGCCCCCGGATGCCAGCAGTAATGCTTCACCCAAGCTCAGAGCCTCCATCAACCGCCCCCAAACCATCCCTGACAGACACTTTGCCATCCTAGAATCTCTTCAGAGGAAAGGACCTGACAACCTCAGAGTCATCCAACCTAGAAGCCTCTAGAAGTTTCCAGTTCAGAGCATCCAGAAACTGATCCTTCCATGTGTTATTTCAACCTCTTTTCTGGTCCATCCATGGTGTGTAGGCTTAGGCCAAATCCCCAAACACAAATGAGAGACTCTCCCTAGATCCCTGCAAGCATCCGCTTGGACAGGCTGGGCCTCCCTTCGGAACAGACTGGTTTGTATCCCGGTATTCTTTGGGCCTAAAAATGGATGTGGAATATCAATATTGTCTCAATTTTCCTTTATCTGCAAGGAGACATCAGCAAACCTTTGTGCCAGGGATTGTACAAGGATCATTAAAAGGAAAATGTCCATGGTAATCGTGCCTTTATGCATATTTCTTCACTCCAATATTCTATAACATAATAATGTTTCACATTTCTACAGAACTGTCTTTTCAGCATGTTTTCGCATTATGCTTAATTTCGTAAGAGTTTCTCAGCCCCACATAACGACACAGTTCAATGCAAAATCAGATATAAATCTAGCTTAAGAGACTCTCAACAGGAATTTCATTTAAAACTGTAAATGTTAAAAGATTCTGGCTCTGATTTATGTTACGTTGTGTGTGTGTGTGTGTGTGTGTGTGTGTGTTTCAAAGAGAGAGCTTGCCCGGTCCCCCCAAACCATAGATGCACGTGAACTCGCAGCCCCCACACCCCCAGGCCTTCAGGAGTCTAGCCAGCCGGCCTCCGCTCATCCAAAAAGGAAGCGGAGAGGAAGGCAGACAGGCCAACCTGTGGTCAGGGCGCTCACTCCCAATTCAGCCGGGGCAGCGGTGCAAAATGGGCAGAGTACCGCGATGCCATTAGCTATGCTGGCTCAGGGGCGACCTGTAAGCAACAGTGTTTCAGCTTCCTCTTGCCTCCCTTCTCCAAACCCCCGGGCTCCACGTTAGGGCCCTCTGTGTCCCTGCTCCTCCTTGTCCTGCCTTTATAAAAACACGGACAGAGATGGAAGGGAGAGGCAGAAAGTCGTGGGTCCAGAGTGTAACCCGCACTCTACCTGGCTGGGTCCCTGGGCCCCCTCAGTGGACCCCAATCCCTATTCACAAACACATCCTGCAGGTGGGCAAACAGACCTGCTGGTGGCTAGCGTGAGACAGACCAGGCTGAGGGCTTCGGGTGCTGTGAACTGTGAATTCACGACGGAATTCATGAATCTGGAGGAGGAATTCACATCCATTGTCTAAGCACATTTAAGACAATTTTAAATGTGGATTATTTACATACTGGGCTCTAATGACTCTGGAGCAACTATTACAGTCCGTCATGTAAAACCAATTTTACCGCAGCCTATCACACACATGCCGTGTTGAGACAACGTAGAATACACAAATTATTTACATCGTGAAAACATCTCTGTGGCCCTGGCATTATGCTATCAACAAGAGACAACACAGCAGCAGTAGATTAAATTGAAATATGCTGGCTGCTTCTGAAACTTTAAACTCTATTCCAAAATGCTAAAAGCCCAAAAATTCACAGTTAGCATTTTGGAACCCACCGTGTCTAAAATTTCACTTAAAAGGTGGAGCTATTGTGAGTTGCAGCCCAAAAAAAGAATAAGTCGCCACTTTGCAATTGTAAAATCCATTTATTTAAAGAAGATTGAAGCATCCAAACCCTCTGATAGCACTTAACATATTGAAAAATATGCACTGCAAAGCTCTAAAAATTCCTGAATTCCTCCATAAAAAAATGTTTTTGCCACTTCTAATGGACGCCACCCAATTCCAAGCAGGATCTGTAGGCTATACGCCCCCAGGAAAAAAGCAATTGAAATGACTTGACTATATATCTTTCCAGGAAAGTAAATTATATATAGGTCTGTATTCACACCCCCCACTCCCCTATGGTTACCCATTTTTCCTCCCACACTCCACAGCCCACAGAAATGAAGAGAAAATTATCCAGTGGGTTTAAGCACTTGGATACCTAATTGCAACAAAGCTAAGAGCCTCATCTTTCTACCTTTTAGAACTTTGGTTTCAGTCTGCAAAGCGAGTCCCATTAGCCAAGGTGACATGTGCCAATTAGCTTCATGCATTTCACAGAATAAAACGCCCCTTGAGATAAATCACCCCACATTCCCACATGTCTTCCCCAAATATCCATTTGTTTTTCAATATTTCGTTAAAATCAGTCTCTTGCGTCATGGTGCAGATATTTACAGAAGTGCTATTACTTTTAATTCAGAGACCTCATCAAAGGTATCAGAAAGCACCCCAGACCTAATTAAGGGCAAAACAAGTGTCTCCAATAGGGAAAGGGTCCCATTTTTGTCCCTTTTGCTGCATGGAATGCAGGGGCTGCCTGAGCATGTTGTACCCTTACAACAGAAGCTTCCTGTAACTACGTTTGATGATGATGATGATGGTGATGATGGAGGGGGAGGACGAGGAAGGGAGGTAGGAAGCGGACCCACAATGCCACGCTCTGGAACTATATTAAATGTCATAATTCTAACTTTGCAAGTCAAAGTACACCGCTCAGTAATGCCACTCCTAACAGATTATCCCCACAACTGGTTTGCTGTGATCCGTGTAGACCCACACATGTAAACATCTTTGTTTACTACTTAAATGGGTTCATATAATATCTGTATTATTATAAAACTAACTTTTCAGAAGAACTGTAAGCAAGTAATGGACTCTAGTCAGATACACATGCTGAAGTGTTTGGGGGGAACTGTACCGAAGTCAGCAACTGTCTCTGAAATGAATCAAAATATTAAGCTGCTGGCTGGCTAGACAGAGGAATGGATATGTGATAAAGCAAGTAAAATAAAATGTTAATTGTGGAAGCGAGTTGGTAAGCATACGGATTTCATTGCAATATTCTTTCAACTTTATTATATCTTTAAAATTTGCAAACTGAGGGGCTCCTGGGTGGCTCAGTTGGTTAAGCCTCTGCCTTCAGGTCAGGTCGTGATCTCAGAGTCCTGGGATCGAGCCCCATGTTGGGCTCTCTGCTCAGCGGGGAGCCTGCTTCACCCTCTCCCTCTGCCTCTCCCACTGCTTGTGCGCTTTCTCTCTCTCTGTCAAATAAGTAAAATCTTTGGAAAAACAGTAAAATAAAATTTGCAAACTGAAATGACTAAAAAAGAATAATAATATGGCACCAATCTCTTAACATGTTAATACATTCAAATCTCCTTATCCTTTTTAAAAATATTTTATTCATTTATTTGAGGGAAAGAGCGTGCACACGTGCAAGCCATGGGAGAAGCAGAGTGGGAGGGACAGGGAGAGAGAAACCCCAGCAGACTCCTTGCTGAGTGCAGAGTCCTACACAGGGCTGGATCTCACAACCCGGAGATCATGATCCCAAGATCATGACCGAGCCAAAACCAAGAGTCAGACCCCCAACCGACTGAGCCACCCAGGCACCCCGCTGTTTAGTCTTTCCAACAGCTGCACTGGATTCCATTTCATGGTTCATCAGTCCCTCACTGATGGACACTTAGGTTACTTCACAGTGCCAATGCCGCAGTGAATTCCAGGTCAGTGTGTCTTTGAATACATGTGACAGCTTTTTTACAGGGTAAATCCCAAAATGTAGAGTTGTTGACTCAAAGAGAATACAGTTTTACTGGCACTAACACCTACTGCGGGTTCGCTCTGTGCAGACACCGTGGTAAGCACTTTCCATGTCTTGCACTCACAATGACCTAATTAAGTAAGTACTCTGTAGCCTCATTTCAGAGTTGACGAAACTGAGGCACAGAGAGGGTAAATGACTTCCCCAACGACTCACGGCCAGAAAGCAGCAGTCCGGCTCCAGAGCTGGCACGTTTCACCATCATGCTTACAAACTATAGTCAAAAAGATCACACCAAGATATATTCCCACCCACAGTGTTTGAGAGTCATGGCTTCTTCAGGCTGTGCTGGCCTTGAGTTCTTTAAAACATAAAGAAAACATTGTCCATACTTCCAGATGCCGTGAAGACAGATGTGAAGACCCCAACACGCCGAGAAAGCCTCATGAACGGAAAGAATGGGTTTGGCAGAGAACGAATGCCTTGTTAATTAGCAGGGGAAGGTGTAATGTCCCACCTCCACGCGGGAGTCTCTCCAGCTACGCTAACCGGCTCTCTGCAGCACGTACCCTCTCCGGCTTCTGCAGGAGCGCTGGCAGGTAAACATCCCTACAAAACTCTCAGCCTTCTATTTTTAGACCCTGGAAATCCTCAACCCCTCTTCCCAGATGCATTAATGTAATCTCAAGGATTCTGCCTCCGTTTTTCTTCATCAGACAGCTGCAAGAGGGAAAAACTACACGAGTATGTAGACCATCTCTTTCCATCATCTACTCAATTAACTCAAATCAATCTTCAGACAATGCTTGATGTGTCCGTGGGATGTTATTATCAACAACCTCAAAAGGTTCTTTTGTTTCATCACCTAAAACACTATAAATGATCCCGTTGCAAACTGATCAAGAAGCCTTCTGAGAGCGGGCTGTAGTCCCAGCCCCAGACTTCCAAGGCCTCACGGAACGAAGCACAGGCGCGACACGATCAGCCGCAACGACAAGAAAGCTGCAGCCACTGGCAAGAGCCCTCTGCACATCGCAGGGCCTCAGCTTGGCTGAATCTCACAACACCACCGAACAGTAATAATACCTAATAACACTGCCCCATTATTGTTGCTATAGCAACAAACACAATGTAATTGATCCAGCTGGCTCACTTAGTAGAAACCTAACAAACTACCAAAAAAAAAAAAAAAAAAGTGGTTGGGAAGAGCTGAAGGAGACATAGAAACAGAATAACTTCACATGAAAAGCCCGTCATCTCGGACATCAGTAGAGGGGGGAGAGCACAGACCTGGAACCCAAAAGACCCAGATTCTAACTGTGACTTCACAACTGACTGCGTGACCTCGGGTGAGTTACACATCTCAGAATATGCATGGTCTCATTAGGACAATAATCCCATTTCGTAGGTGATCATGATTGAATGTGAAGCTTGGTCAAGTGCCGCAGTCCCTCAGTAAATGACGGCTGCGGGCACCCGGATAATCCCAGAGGGAGCTCTCCAGCCAGAGCTCACGGAGCCTGTTTCATGGAACTGGGAACCTACCGTCTACTGATGCATCTTCTCTTTCTGTATATTTCTCAATGGCAAGGTAGACGATGATGAATGTGAAGAATTTCAAGCCTTTCCAAAACTACAGAATATCATAAAAAACTACCTGCCCATCAACCACGCTTTCAAGTTTTCCTATTTTGCTGGATTTTCTCAGATTTATTTTTTGGAAATGAAAACTCAAATTACAGACTTAACTAGGGTTCCTGTCACCTCTCCCATCTCATCCTCCTCCCTCCAAGAGGAAGCCACTATGTCCATACTACAAATGTAGGTATCCACAAACACATCCATTTTTTTCCATTTTAAGCTTATATAAACGGTATCATAGCACACATCTCTTTCTGCAATGTGTTGTTTTTTCTACCCAGCTGTTTTGATCTTTATACATGTAGACACATATAGCTTTAGTTGATGCATTTTAATTGCTACATATTATTCATTATATAAATATACAGTTCATTTACCTGTTGTACTTCTGATACCCACTTAACTGTTTTCAAATTTGTACTAGTGTAAACACTGCTACAAAGAAACATTCCTGTCCATATAACCCTGTACCCAGGTAAAGAGTGTCTGTAAGTGATTGCAGTTCTCCAAGTGTGGTCCATGGGTCCTTGGGACATCCCCAAGTTCCTTTTAGGGGACTTTGAGGTCAACACTATTTTTCTAAATACTAAGAAGTTATTTGCCTTTATCTCTGTGTTGCAATTTGCACTGCTAGAGCAAAAGTAACGGCAGGGAAAACTGTTGGGGCCTTGGTACCAGTTAAGGAGGCAGCCACAAACTGTACTAGACATCGTATTCCTCGTCACCGCGCACTTTCCAAAACACACTCCGGCTCTACCTAAGAATTCCTTAATGAAGCAGCAAAAATGATGGGTTTTCTTTTTTTCTTTTTCACTTAAGTATAACCAGCAACAGTGTTATACTAGTTTCAGGTGCAGAATGTAATAATTCAACAATCCTCTACATGACTCAGTGTTCACCACGGTAAGTGTTGTCATTGCCCGTCACCAGGTAATCTCATTTCCATCTTGTTGCCTGTATTGCCTATGCTCTACTTCCCCCCTCTGTGACTGACTGACTCTGCAGCTGGAAGTCTGCACTCTTCATCTCCTTTATCTGTTTCACCCACCCATCCCTGCCCGCCTCCCCTCTGGTAACCGCCAGTTTGTTCTCCGTATTTAAGAGTCTGGTTTTTTGTATGCCTCTTTTTTTGCTTTGTTCATTTATTTGTTTTGTTTCTTAAATTCCATATATGACTGGAGGATGGTGTATATATGGAAATGGTCTTTCACAAAGCATCATACTCTCCAGCTCCGTCCATGTTGTGGCACATGACAAGATCTCATTCTTTTTTATGGCTGAGTAATATTCCTCTGTGTGTGTGTGTGTGTGTGTGTGTGTGTGTGTGTGTGTGTGTGTGTGT
>NW_019154122.1:15311005-15360211 GCF_002288905.1 Enhydra lutris kenyoni
ATCCCACATTTTTATCTATTCATCTACTGATGAATGTTTGGCTTACTTCCAAAAATTACTGGTTTTATTAAATATCAATCTTTGGTTACATGTCTTTTCAGTACCCTGTGTGACAGAACGGAAGGAGGCCCAAAGCACTTATGCTGCCAACTGAAGTACGTCAGGTGGCCGTCCTGGGGAAAAGCGTGTGTGTGATTGGTGTGAGTAGCTAAACTATCTACTTGTTCCATGGAACACCATTTTTACTTGAAAGGATGACCGACGAATTATGGTTATTGAGATGTGGGTATTTGGCAAGACTTCTCCTTCTGGCCAAGATGGAGTAGCACGAGCTGGATGTATCCTCTGGCTCAACACAACTAAAAAGCTAGACAACATAGAGGAGACACCAATTTTCTAGACACTGGACATCAGGCAATGAAGGACAGCAATCTCAGAGAGATGGGAAATAAACAAAGTGAGACCTATGGCTGCCCTAGCTGCTTACAAGAGAATGTCTACAGGTTCTCTATAGACGTATAGGTCTATAGACATACAGGTCATGGCACAGGAAGGGGACCCAGGCAGAGCCCAGCAATCTCCCTGAGTTGGGGAGAATGGCTAGGGACCAAGGAGGCCAAAACAGGAGGAGGTCAGATGCAGAATACCAGAGAAAGGCACACAGAGAACTCCAGAGCTATACAGGGGATCCCTCCCAAGTCTTCAGAAAATACAGATTAATGCATGTATATGAGGAAACTGTCTGAGGTCATATAATGAATCATCCCAAAGAATTAGTGAACAATCACCATCATCCACTAGATTCATCCCAGAATAGGGCCTATTCCCACCAACCAGAATGAAAAACCTCATAATATCTAGGGCATGGGTAGAGTGTTTAGTAGAATTTTACCTCAGTCCTAGGGAAAAATTAGCCCTAGACTCAAGGCTGCTGTGGATCACCTAACAAAGCTCCAGGGCAAAGCTCACGAATATTTATAGAAATGAAAATGTGTACCCTACCCAACAAAGTGAAATTCATATGTCTGGGAGCAAACAGAAATTTTCCAAGCCTGTAAAGAAGAAAGAAAATATTACTCATAATGAAAAGAAAAATCAGCCACAACCAAACCAAAAATTACACAATGAGAAAATTAGCAGGTAAGATTGAGCACATTAAGAAGAGAAAAGACATGGAGGGGCACTCAGGGGCTAAAGCCTCTGCCCTTGGCTCAGGTCATGATCCCGTGGTCTTGGGACTGAGCCCAGTGTCAGGCTCCCTGCTCAGTAGGGAGCCTGCGTCTTCCTCTCCCCATCTCATGGCCTCTGGCTGGCTCTCAAATAAATTCTTAAAGAAGAAGAAGGAGGAGGAGAAAGACGAAGAAGAAGAAAGAAGAAGAAGAAGAGACATAGAAATTTTAAACAGACCCAAGTAAAACTTCTAAGGAAGAAAACTGCAATGAAAACTTAAGTTGCAATACGAGATTAGAAAAAAAAAGAAAGCCTACTGGACAGGAGTCACAGAAAATCAGACTTCTCCAAAGAAAATATTAGTGAACTTAAAGACATGGAAATAAAAACTAACCAAAGTGAAAGCGGGGGCGGGGGGGATGAACAGAGCATCAATGACAACTTCAGTCTAGTATGCATAATGTTTCCAAAGGAGAAAGGACAGAAGAAATTTTGAAAAAATATGGCCAAAAATATCAAAATTTGATAAAAATTATAAATCCACAGATAGAAGAAGTTTGATGAGCCCAGTCACTAAATAAATAAATAAACAAACAAATAAATAAAACTATACCAAGGCACATAATAATTAACTCAATTAAAACTAGTGACAAAGACAAAATCCTAAAAGCAGCCACAGAAAATGGACACACTGTATACAAAGACATAAGGACATGTAGACCTGCAGGTCTCTCACCAGAAACAAGACAAGACAGAGGATACATCCAGCTCGTGCTACTCCATCTTGGCCAGAAGGAGAAGTCTTGCCAAATACCCGGAAGACATAGAGCACTTCTATAAAGTTCTGAGCAGAAAAACTGTCAACCTAGAATTCTTCCTCCAATGAAAAGATCTTTCAAAAACAAAGACTTCTTCTCAGAGCTACAAAACCTGAAAAAATCCATGACCAGCAAATATGCATGACACGAACTGTTAAGGGAAGTCATTCAGGCACAAGGAAAAATGTAGGTCCAGGATGGAAACCTGGATCTGCAGAAGGAAATGAAGAGCACCAGAAATGGTGAATATGTGGGTAAATATAAAGACTATTGGGGCCCCTGGGTGGTTCAGTCAGTTAAGTGGCCGACTCTTCATTTCAGCTCAGGTCATGATCTCAGGGTCCTGGGATTAAGCCCCGTGTTGGGCTCCATGCTCAGCAGGGAGTCTGCTTGAGGAGTCTCTCCCTCCACCCCTCCCCCTGCTCAGACTCTATCTCAAATAAATAAATCTTTTTAAAAATATAAGCTATTGGATTACTTAAATCTCTTGAAAAGACAATTAACTATTTAAAGCAAAAATAATAATTAATTATGGGGCTTACAACATATCTAAAGTAAAATGTGTGAGAAGAATAAGGAAAGAATGGAACAGAAATGGAACTAGACTGGCATAAGCTTCTTACACTAGACATGCCATGGTTCAATACCACTTGAACGTGCACTGTGATAAGTTAAGCATGTGTACTAAAAACTCTAACAACCACTGAAATAACAGAGTTAGAGCTAATAAGCCAACAAAACAGAAAAGATGGAATAAGAATTTTTTTTTAATTTGTCAGTTAATTGAAAAGAAGGTAGAAAGGAGAAAAGGGAAACAAACAGCAGATGGGAAAAAAATAGAAATCAAATAGAAACCCAATCGTACTGACAATCACATGAAATATAAATAGGCTAAAACTTCCAATAAAAGACAGAGATTATAAGATTGGCTTTAAAATCAAGATTCAATTGGGGCACCTGGGTGGCTCAGTGGGTTAAGCCTCTGCCTTCGGCTCAGGTCATGATCCCACGGTCCTGGGATCGAGCCCTGCATCCGGCTCTCTGCTCAGCAGGGAGCCTGCTCCCCCCCCCCACCTGCCTCTCTGCCTACTTGTGATCTCTCTCTCTCTGTCAAATAAATAAAATCTTTTTTTAAAAAAGAGATTTATTGAAAGCAAGATTCAACTATATGCTGTCTACAAGATGCTCACTTTAAAGGCAAAAAAGAGACTGAAGGTAAACAAATAGAAGGAGCTACACTGTGCCACCACTAACCAGAAGAAATCTGAGGTGGTGATATTGCTATCACACAAGGTAGATTTCAGAACAAAAAGCACTCCCAGAGGTAGAAAGGTTCATTTCACAATAATGAAGGAGTCATTTAATCAAAAGGACATCACAGTCATAAATGCTTAAGCACCTTTTCATGTGTCTGTTGGCCATCTGCATGTCTTCTTTGGAAAAATGTCTATTCAGGTCCTTGACCCATTTTTTAATTGAATTCTTTTTTTGGAGGGGGTGGTTTGAATCATACAATTTCTTTATGTATTTTGGATCTTAAGCCTGATTGGCTAGATCACTTGTAAATATCTTCTAACACTGTGTGTCAACTATGCTCAAATAGTAGCTTTTTAAATAAAGTTAAAATACACAATAGGCACAAGTAAGTGTATGTATGCTTCTATGTGTGTATACACACCAAACAAGAGGTGTTCAACATATACGAAGCAAAAACTGATGGAAATACAGCAGAAATGGACAAAATCCACAATTTTAGTTAGAGATTCCCACACTCCTCCCTTAGTTGGAAAATCAAGCAGATATAAGAACAGTATGTGGAAGACCTAAACGGCACTATCAACCAACCTGGCCTAGCTGATGGTTACAAAACATTCCGACTAACGACAGAATACACATTCCTTTCAAGTGCACACAGAACAGTTATTGAGGTAGGTCATATTCTGAGCCATATAACAGGTCTTGATAAATCTAAAAGTTAAAGAACTCAAGTCATACAACTATGTTCTCTGACCACAATGGAATAAAATTGGAAATTAACAAAGACGCATCTGACAGATTTTTTTTTTAAGTGAACATAGTAAGACTCTCACTTCAATTGATCAGACTTGCAGGCAACGACAAAATTGGAATTTTCCAGAAAAATAAGAATTTGGGAAAACTTGCATTTACCACTGTGATATTTTTTACTTTGTTTCAGATTCTACATTGCAATTAACCTCTAAAAAGGACCACTTGTCAAGTTTCGGTATAATATCCAAGAAGAATATTCAGAATTCTCTGAAAAGACAATTAAAATACTTCTCGCTTTTTTAAATTATGTATATGAGGCTTAATTTCTTCATACATTTCAAATATTGTAACATTGAAGGCAGAAGCAGATGTGTGAATTCAATAGTCTTCCATGAAGCTAGACATTGAAGAAAGTTGTAAAAATGTAAAACAGTGTTACTCTTCTCACTAAATTTCATTTGTTGTTGGAAAATACAGTTACTTTTCAGTAAATGATGTGCATTTATATTCACATGAAATGACTTTATTACTGTTATTTTTAATGAAGAATACAAATTGTAATTTGTTTTATTCTCTTTTTTAAAGATTATTTATTTATTTGAGATAGATAGAGAGAGAGAGCATGAGCAGGGGGAGGAGCAGAGGGAGAGGAAGAAGCAGATCCCTCGCTGAGCAGAGAGCCCGACATGGGGCTGGATCCCAGGACCTCGAGATCATAACCTGAGCCGAAGGCAGACTCCTCCGTAACCAAAAGAGCTACCCAGGCGCCCCTGTTTTATTTTCTGGTGCAGTAAATATTATAGCTCTCATCCAGAAGCAAAATGTCTTTGGGGTCCTCGACACCTTTTTAAGAGCATGAAGGGCTCCTAAAACCAAACAGTTCAAGAGCCCCTGCTCCAGAGAAGTTGACCGCTCAGTCGTAGGCTACACAAAAAGATGTTTCTAGATGTTTACAAAATCACCAGGAGATGACTGAATAGACATGGACAACTATTAGAGCCCTTGATTTTATAGCAGCAGTAATGCTGATTAGAGTAGCGACAAAGGCTTCTGCGTAGTAAGCCCTACTATGTGCCCGTGGTCTTCTCAAACTGAGAGCCTCGCTATGCGACAACCACTATGGAAACTGAGTGTGATTCATGTATGACGGACAAAGGAATTGAGGTTGAGGTTGAATTAGTTGTGCTAGACAATGAAGGAGTCAGGTTTTGATCCAGATCTGTCTGACTCCAAACCAATAACACCTCCCACGTTCACTGCTCTGAAACTGTGTCCTGACTTGCTGTCCTTTTACTCACTCTCTCGTCCTCAGAATTTGCCTGACAGCACATCCCATAGCATCCACGTATTGTCTCTTTCTACCCAATCAGAATGTAACTCCGCGAGCTCAACAGAGATTTCAGTCTGTCTTCCCAAATCCAAGACCTTTCCTGGTACCTTAGACATCAGAGCAGGCAGCCAATAAGTGTTTGCTGAACGGGTGAATGAATGAACCATCCATAATAAACAATTCTGTAATCTATGGTGCTTAGAGCTCCAACTGCACTCAATTAATTTTAGTCCTCATCAATTTTTTGCATAAAAAAAGTTCTATGGGTGGGGCGCCTGGGTGGCTCAGTGGGTTAAGCCGCTGCCTTCGGCTCAGGTCATGATCTCAGAGTCCTGGGATCGAGCCCCGCATCGGTGTCTCTGCTGTCTAGGGGAGCCTGCTTCCTCCTCTCTCTCTGCCTGCCTCTCTGCCTGCTTGTGATCTCTCTGTCAAATAAATAAATAAAATCTTTAAAAAAAAAAAAAGTTCTATGGGGTTTAATTTATGTATACCACATATTGCCATAGTGGATAAGGGTAGGGATAAATCTCCCCATTTTATGGAAGGAGAAATCAAGCTCCAGACGGTTGTTTGCTCCAGGTCTCGAGGCCTCAGGAGAAGTTCCCTGGCTTCAGGTTAGTATCTGGTCCCCAGATCTTAGGACAGACCTTTCTTGAAGTTTTGGGGGAAGGTAGGTGGGGTGTGCATTCTCATCTGGACCTAGGAAGTAAGGGGGGAAATTGAGACCTGGGCATTCGGTCTTTACTTTGTTTGGGGGTTCTTTCAAGTTATTAAAAATTCTAACTTCAGAACACTTTGAGGCCCAGGTCAGAAAGAATTAAAGTGCATGTTTATTCACCTCTAACGTCCCAAACCCTCACTGAGCACACCAGGTACCCTATGATGCTCTGGACAGGCAGAAGGACAAGGAAACCACAGACCCCAAGCTGGGAGGACGGATGGAGACACAAAACAAGGAATACCAACACCAGAGTGTCTCTCCAAGCCCCACAGGGATGCCCATGGACAAGTGCCATAGGCAGTCTGGAGTCAGGCATGGTGGCCAAGGGTCAGGAAGACCAGAGACAGGCTGGGACGAAGGACAGTCTGCAGAGTAGAGCTCAGATTCTCAGACAGGAGCAAGAAGGAAGAGGTGTGAGAACTCCAGCTGGAGTTTCTGAGAGCAACCAGGAGCCTGGTTAGAGGGGCACCCGTGTCTAAGACAGGCTCTTAGGCTGGAAGACAAGGGGCTCAGCGGGGTTGGCAGTTCTCACTGGTTCGTGCTGTGAGTTCTGACTGTTGGTCCACCCTGACCCCCAGCCCTGCCACCCAGAGACTCCCCAGCAGGAATATCAGTGCTCCACAAGTAAGACAACGGAATGCCTGGCGGCCATGTCCTGCCAGCCCCACCACATGACACACTTTCTCTCTCCAGCTTCATTTCTGCCACAAACTGGGACCCAGAGAAGTGTCAGGAAGAAAAAGGCAGAAGAGTATTTCTGGTTAACCTAGGCCTTACCACCAAAGGGAATAAATAAAAAGACACAGAGTCACCACATCTGCCACCAGAAACACTAGGCCGACTGAGTAGACTGAAAATATGGGCCCAAGTGAGTGCTGAGATTTAAAGAACGGAAAAGAAAATGTAACCTGGTATGTATTGATCTATAGGTCCCCAAAATATATAAGGAAGCCTCAACTCGTCCCTTGTCCCAGGGCCAGTGGGCCTCCCAGGGGTGGTGCCCTCAGGCTTCAACTTTAATTGCTGGTTTTTAAATGTAGCCTGTGCACTGCTACAGAGCCTCAAAGCAGCCTCTTAATGCAGTAGTCGTGATGTTATCACGAATCCCCGCAGCTAGAGTGACGTGTGTATGTGTATGTGTGTGCGTGTGCGTGTCCCTAAATACAACCAGGAAAGGTGGGGGGGGGGTGTTTGTTATTTTATCTCCAAGATCTGGGCAGGAAAATGCTACCACATTGACCCTTCGGCTGCTTTTCCCCACCCCCTTCTCTAGGCACAAGAAGCTGGAAACTTCCCGAAGCACCAACCTTCACCAAGCATGCTCAAAGACCAAAACCAAGGATCCACCCCAAACCCAGCGCTACCACCTGTCAGAGAAAGCCCCAGCACAAGGATAAGACATACGGAAGTGGCCAGGGGAAGTCTGGGCCAGAGAAGGTGGACAACAGCTCCTGACCCGCATGCAAACCTTAATTCCTGGGTCAAAAGCTGGAGAAACGGCCCCCTCCCCTGTGACAGGAAACCACCCGTGAAGGTCCCTAAAACCTTGTGAAACTAATTGTGTGGTGTTTGCGCATACCTGAATTCTGGCAAGAGGAGCTGCAAGGCTGCAGGAAACCTCGAACTGCTGTCCCTTCTCCACCCAGCCTCCTGCCCTCCAAAATCCAAAATCCAAAATCCATTCACCTGAATGACACGTCAGCTGTGCCCCACACGCCTCCCTAAATATAAGCGTAAGAGTAGCATGAATGTGCCGCCTCCGAACACGGCCCTGCAGTCCCTTGCTGTGATGGCACGTCTCCCTTCTGGGCCTTCGCCCATGGGGTCCCCTCTTCACCTGCCCTTGCTCAAACCGGACTGACTCCTTCGATTTGGCTCAGATACTGCTCGGCCAGGAAGCCTCCCCAGCCCCAGCCCCCTCCACTACCCCCACTCCCAGAGGAGGTCAGCAGCGGTCCTCTGTGCCTTGATCAGACAGCCACCACGGCTTCACTCGGGGTCGCTGCGATCATCTGTTTGGGTGTCTGCTCTTCCCACTCCCCGGGGAGCACCTTGAAGGCAGAGGCAATGTCTTCTTTTTTTTTTTTTTTTTTAAGATTTTATCTATTTATTTGTCAGAGAGAGAGAGAGAGAGAGTGTGTGTGTGTACAAGCAGGCAAGAGAGGCAGAGGGAGAGGCAGGCCCCCTGCTGAGCAAGGAGCCCAATGTGGGACTAGATCCCAGGACCCTAGGATCATGACCTGAACCAAAGGCAGACGCTTAACCCACTGAGCCACCCAGACGTCCCAACAGAGGCAATGTCTTAATTATTAAATGTCTCCCCAGCACCTAGCCCAGAGCCTGGCACAGAGACGCATGCAATTCCTGACGAATGCAGTTGTGCCCACCCTCCTCAGCTACCTCCCACCGCACTGAGGCCAGAGGGGCTGAGATGACCCCAGAAACTGGGGGCTGCATCCCACGCTTCCCTCCAACACCCTGCAGTCCTTTTGCTGAAGAGACCCCAGCTCTCCACCTGTGCACAGGGAAGGTCTGAACGTCCCCTCCTCCCTGCAGCACGACAGCGTGGCCAGGACCCCCCGGGGCCTCCGGAGCCAGCTCTGGGTCCTGCGGCATCCATTCCCACAGGGGAAAGTCATTGCATTCAGATCAGCTGCCGCGGCAATAGGTCAGGCTTCCAGAAGCCTCCCGCAAACTCTGATTAATGGCCAGGAGCGGCTCTCGCGCATCTCATTACGCACATAGCTGCCATGAAACCATCTTTGCTTTACAGTTTTGTGCAGGACATAAAAGTGGGAAATATCCCAGCCTTCAGAGGGAACCGGCTATGAATACTGAAGCAGACCCGGGTTATTAATCCAGCACCATTAGTCTTAGGGAGTCACCCTAGCACTGACCCCCTAGAAGGAAATTTCTCTTGCTGTCCATTTCTCACTGCAAATTATCCCTCTAGCCACCATCCCCACTACCTGTGAATTATTTGATATTTTGGAGAGGAAAGTAAACAATATAAAAAATCAGCAGAACTTAGGGGATCTATAAATTCTTTGCAAGTTATTTTCAGAGTGAGGAAAGCTGATTCACATGGCACTTTACTTCCCGAGATTAATTTAGTTTGCTTTTTTTCCCCTTTATTAATAGGAGGTAAGCACCCTGGAAAGATCACATTTTCGTTCTCAGCAGCACCTGTCAAGGGGATCCCAGGCCCACAGCCCATATTTGAAGGCTTATCCCGGAAAGGCATTCACAGAGCAGACCCAGCATCCGCGGCGCGTGGGGTGCACAGCCGCTCGCGGAGCCCCCGGAGCAGACACGCGAGGCCCCTGCCGCTGTCGGAGGCCGGCTCTCCATCGCCAGGGCGGAAGGGCGGAAGCACATTTTCCCCTGTCATTTTCCTAGCAAGACGTATTAAAACGGAGAAGGCAGCCCCTGTCCTGCACTTCCCCCTTTTCGTATTTATCCAAATAAGTGAGGTTTTACTGCAGCTGCTTTCCTGGGGGTTTGAAGGTTTGCCTTATGTCTGGCGCTCCCTCCTTGCGCCATGCTCTACCCACACGCACATCCGGGCTTTTATGGGACCCCCTGTTCCTTTTCAGTAGGAGGATCTGGGTCTGTCTTTCTTCCTTCGGCTTTATTTCTCCCAAGTCCGCCTCCCTCTCGTTCTGTCTTCTCCTTCTGAGACCCCATCGGAGACACGCAGGACCTCCTCACCCACGGCCGCATCTCGACTTTCCTGCCCCAGCATCTGGGCGGCCTCCTCACTCGTTCCTTAGCCATGCGTAGAAGCTTTTGCTGGCCTCACCTATTAGGAGTTAGTTTGATGGGGACTTTTTTTTTTTTTTTTTTGTCTCACTTACTAGATATGTTTATCTTGAACAACTCATTGATTCTTAAAAAAAAAAAAAAAAAGGCAAAAAAATTGCCCCGTCATCTCCTAGTCAAGTCACGTGGATTTTATTTCTTATTTCATCTCTTCAAACATCTTAAGCGCATTTTGTCTACTATCTTTCTCAGATTCCCGTTATCTGAAGTTCCTGACACGTGAGTCCTCCTCTCATGGCGTCTGTGGGTTCTCTCTCGGGGCAGGAGCTTGTCTTGTCTGCCTTATAACCCTGTCCCACAGCTTATCGACATTGGGAGACCCCAACTTTCTTTCTACAGGAGTCCCGTGGGTGCCCTCCGCTGAGGACAAAGCCCCACAGGACAGCTTCACAGAAGCACCTGACAAAGCCCAAGGGTCTCACGAGGCCTGGACCAAATGTCATGTTAGGTTCTCCTCAGGGCAGGATCCGGCCGCACATCTACAGACCTGGTAGGCTTGGCATCTCTCTGTCCGGTAGGAAAACTCTTTTTATACCTAGTCTTTGGGGTGGGGCATACCATGCCCCGCGTCGACAGACAGAAGCTTCCTAGTTTCTACCGATAGGGCGGCCTCTTCTTGTCCCCAGTTTGGGGCAGGAGATCTAGCTCCACCTCCCCAGGACCTGGAAAAACCCCAGCAGAGTCACTCAGCATAGAGCCCGAATCTCCACCTCACTTCTGACACCCACAAACCTTCCCAGTTCTCCTGGAAAACAGGCTACATTTCGCTCCAGTTGTATCTAACCGAACCTTCCTCTGGAAATAGAGTTGGAGGCACGGGTCCCAGAGGGGCACGGTCTGTGTCTTGACGGTAAGTTCACCCGCACCCCCCCCCAACCCCGAGGGATTCGACTCTTGCCTAACACTCACCAGAACACCCAAGAACACACCGAACCGTGGACAGAGCTAGCCCTCCTTCTAACACCTCAATCGTGCAGCCAACAAATACCATCTGGTCAGAGAGAGAAAAGATAATGCCCCCAAAAATGCCACCCAGCACTTGGGGCCCACTTACATCTCTAGGGTTTCAGAGGCTGCCAAGGCAATTTTACCTGGATATTCCAAGAACTCGGAAACAATTATCTGACCAAACCTAACTTTCCTAAAGAGGCTGTTTCCTGTCACCCTAGACTGATCAGGGAGGCCAAATCAAGATTAAAACCCACTCCTTGTGTCCCCTTGCTGCATAACCAACCACACAACACCGGCCCCACACAACGCTCATCAGCGCCATCCTGGCCCCACCTCAGAGGCCTCTCTCCACAGCCAGCCAGAATGTCTGGACAGAAGCGGTAGTGAGGAGCCTGTCTCTCAGCCCAGAGAGCACACTGCTGGGACTGCGGTCGTGGCAGAGAGAAGAAAAGGCGTGAGCAAGAGAAGCAGACCATCCTCTCTTCAAACTCAAACCAAATCTCATGGGTACATGGAGGGCAATTTCCAACACCCTTTGATAATTGTTCCAAGTGCACTTTTTATCCCATCCCATGATGGTGGTGGAGCAGAGGTCACACTCTGGAGACCTGGGTGTGACGTGGGACTTTGCGATGGACCTATGTAGTCTTGGGTGTGTCCCTTCACTTTCCCTGAGCCTCTGGGAACAAACACAAGAGCTATTTCATAGACTAGTCCGGCAGACTAAACTGCCAGCCAAACACAGTAGTCGTTGATGCTGCTAATAATGTTAGGGCACCCAAACCCCAGAAATAAATCATCTAGGCTGGGTCTTCTCCTCCCTCTAGTTTACAGGGAGACAGAACACAGTCTTTTCTAAAAGTCAAATATTCGAGAACATATCCTCACTGCTCTCCCACTCCAAATGAGTGAGGGTTTCAAAACCAGCTTTATTGAAGTCGAACTGCTACCCAGTAACTGCATAGACTTAAGATGTACAACTGATGGGTTCTGACACCTGCCTACACTGACGAAACCATCACCAAATCAAGACAGTGAACATACCCGTCATCCCCAAATCTCCCTTCTGCCCTGCTCACTCTGTCCCACAGGTAGGATTTGATTACAACAGAAAATCTAGTAAGAAAGGAGAGAGAGGGACAGAAAGGAAGAGGGAGAGGAGAGAGAGACGCAGGGAAAGCAAGAAAGCAGAACAGGTGTTTGATGGCTACACGATGGCCAGGAGAGACAGAGAGAAAAACAGGGAGGAAGTGCGAGCATGCAAGGAGCAGAGAGACAAGAGAGAAGCTGAGGACAGGTGTGCACATCTGTCCACTTCCCCTCTGGGAGCCAGAGGAGCCACCCACTGCTCCCGGGGGCGCCAGATGCCCTGCTCAGGAGCCGGGCTGGAGCTCAGCGGGGACCCTGCACCGTCGTGCCCCATTGCGTGGCCCCATTTTTCACTGTCAAGGCCCTGCTGCAGCACAATTCATCACGGCCAAGTTCGGAAACTACCCCTGTAAACACGGAGTGATTCCACCTGGCCAGGGCTTGATCCACACCGCCTGGGCTGCGTCAGCCAAGACGGCTGGCATCTGGGCGGTCTCGGGCCTCACTCCTGAGACCCAAGGGCAGTGAACGGTTAAGAGCAGCCAGTGACCAGGCCTGGGCACCCCGCGCCTCTGCAGGATGCAATGATCACGGCCTGAGCCTAGGACCCAAGAGGCCAGTGCACAAACAGGGCACAAAGGAGGAGACCCCCACCCCCAGCTCTGCGTGACAGCTTGCAGGAGCGAGCTCCAAGCTCAGGCCCTGACAGGGGAGGACCCGGCTGCCGCCCGCTGCTTTGGTCGGCCCCGCCTGTCCACGGCGCTGTGTCTGACCCTGGTCATCATGCTGCCTCCTGTCACGGCTCAACGCCAAGCCCACAGTGTGCAGCCCCTACCACTGTGACAGATGCACAGTGGCGCCCTCAGGGGGTCCTAACCCCACAGCCTTGAGCCTCAGGTGGTAGAAAATTATTTCTTCGTCTACTTATTTATTGCTGTATGTGCTGTGGAATACACCCCTAGCCCACATCGGCTCCTACCCACACTCCTTCGGAGCTCAGAGCAGAGCTGCCTCCTGTAACAGCCGGAGCATCACTCTGCTGCTGACGCTGCCATCCCTGCTCTCCCAGAAAAGCTGGCAGCCAGTCACATCAGCCCCCGAAGAGTCCCCTTAACGAGAAGCCATCAACGCCTACCACTCTGGGGTTGGGGCCTCAAGTGTTTCTGGAATCACAAGCCCCAGGCTTGGGACAGAGAAGAAAGGGAGCCGCCAATTTCCAAGACTATTGGAAAATAGTGGAGTTAGGGGGCTTCCAGGGGAACAGAGCCAGTGTGGGGGGCCGGGCTGGCCGCAGGGGTGTGGACCCAGAATCCGCTTCTCCAGGATACAGCTTGGTTTCAGGTCAAAGACAAAGGGCCCACAGTGTTCTGCATCCTTGCGTTCTGTCCTGATGGAAATTTTTACCGAGTTTACAGAGCAGGGGAGGAAGCCGATGCTGGCTTCCCGTCCACCATTTGTGTTGCTGATTTCCTGTACTCTGATGATCCTACAGCGTTTCTGACAGTGAGACCTGTCCCCTCTGGGAAGCTGAGGGGCTGTCTGATGTGGGTTCAGAGGTCTGCCAAGAGGAGCTCCCTTCCTCTTCACTCCTCAGTTTGGGGCTTTGTCCCTCTCACCCCCACACTGCCAGGAGCTGCCCTGACCCCCAGCTCTCCTCACACACAGGGTACATGGTTGAATTCACACACAAAGCCCAATCCCATCCCCAGCCCAAACTCGCTCCTTTGGAAGGTCTTGCTCGCCAATGAGCTAGGCTGTCTTTCGGGGGAGCCGTTCCCAAATGTCGCCAACCGGCTTTACAGAAACTGTCCAAGTTGACGGCAAAGGCTTGGACCAGGAAGACTCTTCCTTCAGGAGGTCTTACCAGCCCATCTCCATCTTGAGGAAAGCCAACTCCTGAGAACCAACTGGGTCCACAGGTCCCAGAGCAGGACTACACTGAAGTCACCAGAAAAGTCAGCAGTTCGGAGCATGACAGGACCTGTGTCTCCACGCCACTCCTGGACCAGCCCCGCCTCACCGCCAGGGCGCCTGAGCCCTCTGCCCGGCTGGCGGACCACAAAGCCAGAGTTGGAGCCGACACTGTGGTGCCAGGAAGGACAGTCTTTCCCCATCCCCAGTGCCCTCTCTTCGGGGTCCCCAGGCTGCTTTTCTGATGCTAAGCACAGAGAGCAGAGTAGGGCACCAGGTCAGCACAGAGAGCGGCTCCTCTCGGGGTGAAGTGATGCCAGAAGAGGCCGGAAGCTTTAACAGCTGGGCAGGGAAAGGATGGGCGTTAAAAGCAAGAAATGACTCCAAAAATGGTTTTGACCCCAATGACGGGGAACAAATCTTCCCTCATGTGCTCCCGCTCTGTGATGCCCGTGGCTCCGGGGCTAGAAGGAGGGTAGGGTCTACTGTGTGTTATTGAGAACATATTGTCAGCTATCGAAAACATATCTGTAAAACCGGCTTTGTCTGCCGAGAGTTTGCTTTTGCTGGTCTCGTATAATTGGCAGTATAAATTCGGATGGGGAAGGGCGGGTTAGAAGGATAGAGAATGTTTATAAAATTGCCGTGGAGTTTTCCAGATGGAGAGAAGACAGTCCTCCATGAATCTTGTCCCTACCTGTTGGTTCTGGGATGAAGGTAATCATAAAACACTGTTCCCCCTCAAGGCAAGCCCACCAGGGTCAGAAAATGCCTGTACCAGGGCACCTGGGTGGCTCAGTGGGTTAAAGCCTCTGCCTTTGGCTCTGGTCATGATCCCGGGCTCCTGGAATCGAGACCCACATCGGGCTCTCTGCTCAGCAGGGAATCTGCTTCCTCCTCTCTCTCTGCCTGCCTCTCTGCCTACTTGTGATCTTTGTCTGTCAAATAAATAAATAAAATCTTTAAAAAAAAAAAAGAAAAGAAAAGAAAATGCCTGTACCACCCCCCCCCACACACAGCCATAAGCACCTTTACCCATAGGCAGGCCCACCTCTCTTCTTGCCTTCAGCTGAGTCTTATCTGTTGCCTCTAGGACTCCCTTCATGGGAACCCCCCTTGAGACCATAAAGAAGTTTGCTCAGCGGAGCTGTTTTCTGACGGAGTGGAGGGATGGGTCTGAACCCCCAGCCCCACCCACCACCTGTGTGGGCTGACACGGACCTTGAGCCCTCAGAGCCCAGGAGGACCAGACAGCGGTGAGTGCAGAGGCTTTGGGAAGCACGGAGGGCAGAGCAAAGGAAAGGCGCCAGCGTGGGAATCCTCAGCAGGGGACCGTCCGGACACTGCAGAGGTCAAGGCTGGGAGGAGCAGACCAGACTAGGAAGGACCTAGTTGCATCCGGTTCTGCGCCAGGTCCCTTCTGGAGAAAAGCAAGTCCTCCCTCCGCTGTTCTGCTGGGGACAAAGTGAGCACATGGAGGCAGGCAGGGCTGGGCCCGCGCACCAAGCGCTCTAGCCCACGTTTCTGGGGCGCTCGGACATTCAGTCCTCAGGAGGCTCATCTGTAAGACACCAACCTGAGTCTGGTGGCCCCAGAAAAGGAGGCAGAAGAAAAAAGAATGACCCACAGAAATTAGACTGGGCCACGACAATACAGGGCTACTCTTCTCCTGTCTCCTCTTCGTGTAAAGAACAACCACAGAGCCGTCAGACGGTGTTTGCAAATCTTGCAAACACTACAGCTCTCAAGTTCAAAGGGACACACCGTGGGCACCTAATAAATACTTGCCAGCGAGCACATGCGCCGAGAAGCAAGGAGTTCATATTCTCCAAGGAGCGAAAGCCGCCACCTCAGAAAAACCGCTTCCTTGTGTCGGGCACGAACGTGCGCGCTGAGGTCACCCGATCACAAACCACATTATTTCAGAGTTTGAAACACCATTCTCGGCTTCATCATCTAACAGATGTGTTCAGAATAAAGAAACGAGAGATCAGAGAAGGGAGGCAACGTCAATAAGGTCACAGAGCTGGGACTGGCAGGGTCAGACCGCAAGGCAGCCTCTCCGCTTCCAGGCGGAGCCCACGGCACTCTGTCGCCGCACCTGCCTCCCCAAGACGGTCAGAGAGCGAACCACGGAGCCTGGAGCCTGTTCGGGACCTTCCGGGAGGGCAGCCTTTTCCCTCCACCTGCATGCCGGTGAAAGCTAAGGCAGGGGGCAGAAGAAGGGGAAGGATGCCCTGGGACCCCATGACACAGCAGGGGGATGGGTACCAAGAAGAGATAGAAGTGGGTGAACAGGTAGAAGGGAACCACTGGCACAGGTTAGCCTTTTTTTTTTTTTCTCCCTACTCACAGAACACAGAGGGGGACTAATTGCTTTTAATTCAGGAAACCAAAGGTTATGCTTAGTAGGGATGTGTTTAGGACAGAAGGAAAGCCAAAGTTCTATGAGATCAATGTCACTCTCGTGTCACTGACCCTGCTGTCCTGCTCCAGTGACATAGGACACGCCCTAAGAGAAGGTGAAGTTGGCCAAGGGGAATGGCTTCATCCCAGCACTGAAGGAACCAGCTGATACGCATAGCTCTGATGAGTGTCAGAGGCACAAGGCGGAGTGGAGAGGCCAACCTCAAGATGACATTGTCGAGAAGCCCCGGCCACAGCATCCGAGAGCAGCTCGGTGACTGGGGGTCAGGCACGGGCGGGAAGGCGTCCAGGGGCCAGCAGCAGGGAGTGTTTTGGGTGATGGAGCTGTTCTGTCCCCCGAGCGAGCGTGGTGCTGGTTTCATATGCTGAAGTTCATAGAAATGCACTTCTCCCCAAAAAATAACAATTTTACAGTATGATCGTTTTAAAACTGCCATGTTTTAAATTGGAAAAAGCAACACCACATGCATTCCGAGGAGAGGCCGCAGCCCCGTCGGAAGACACTCGTCAGACGGCTGCCAGGACTGGGACCCGGGGAGCAGCGGGACGTTTCAGGCAGAGAACGAACAAGCCAAGGAAGGGGCCCAGGTGGGAGTGCGTGGCAGCCGCGGGGAGGGGGCGGCTCTGGCGGGGGAGGGATGCAGCAGCGGGCTGCGAGAGAGGCACTGGGCAATCCACTTACTCACGCCCTGCACTACGTTTAACCGCCTCCACCTGGCCCAAGGAAACGGTTATTGGGCCTCGAGGAGAATGTAGCTCACGGGTACAGGGGCTGAGAGCCTCTCTGAAGATTAGAAATCTTGAACATTTCAAGGTGCCGGTCCATCTAGCAAAACCCAAGTCGGCACTAGGAATGGAAACTTCCAAATTCCTGGCTTCTGTGCTGAGAGGGAATTCTATCCTATAACTTTCAAAATGTCTCGACTTGGAATAATAGGGTCAGAGGCGATCAGAGCTGGAAGAAAATTTACAGATCATTTAGCCTGTGGTTGTTGGGTCAGGGAACCTTCCAGAATCTGAGAAAAAGCTCCATCCTCTTTGTCCAGAAGACACACAGAGACCTAATTATGCAAATGATTAGCAGACGTTCCTGAACTCCCTGACACTCACCCCTGGGCACACCGGGGCCCTCAGACTGTCCACAAGTGCCAAATTAAGACACCCAGACACGACCCCGAAGGCCCAGACTTTCCCAGCTCATGGGTCTCGGGTAGAACGTGTCCTCTCCAGAGCACCCGACCTGGCCCAGTGCCACCTATCCCAAGGGTCCTGGAAATGGCACCAGACAGAAGATGGTTCCCTTTGGGAACAGAGCCAAATGTTGAGTGACGAGAAGTTCCGAGGCTGGAGACGAGGGACAGAGCTCACACACGGTCCTGCAGCATTCACACGGCAGCTGGGATGTCTCTACCTGCAGTCGGGTTGGGCTTCAGTTACAGAAGGGCCGGTCCCCGCAGCCGCTGGCTTGTGTCACTGCAGCGTGTAACGGGGCGAGCTGGCGCGGGGAGCAAAGCTGAGCTCACATTTCTAGAGGGCGTTGGGATTCCCGGGAAAAGGAGCCTGTCTCCAGCTTGTTCACAGTTGACTCTCTCCAGCCCCCTCAGGCCTCCTGGGCTATTTATAGCCTCACACCCGAAACACAAACTGGTGTTTGCAGCTTTTCCAAGGCCTCGCCCCAGGCTCTGCTTCAAGTCAGATTTCCATCTGCGCCAACCCCGGACAGTCACGGGTCGGCTTCCAGATGGGGCTTCAAGAACCAGGGCTGGATGGGCCACCGCAGAACCTGCGCACCCGGCAGCCAGACCTGGGCCTCACCTTCCCCATGCAGACGGGGCCGAGAGGGACAGCCCCGGGTGCCTACATAGGGCCCAGCCGCCCAGCAGGGCCCGTCCCTTCGGCAGGGTGGCCCCACAGAGCCGGCACGATGGGCAGGCTCCCCGCTCCCACGCGGATGGGTCTATTTTAAGAGATGTATTTTTAGGATGAGCAAATGTGCCGGGTTTCTATGTTCCAAGGTCACGGCCTCAACTCCGGCCGCAGCTGCTCTGCCAGGCCTCCTGTGATTGGCTTTGGAGGTCGCCTTCCGCTGGCTGTTTGTGGCTTGGGCTTTAAGTGAGAGGAGTCTCGAGGAGGAGGCCAGCACCGTGAGGTGCTGTGGCCCTGGAGGAGTAGAGGCAGCCGTGAAGGTGAGCTCTGCCAGCTCCCGGAAGCGGAGGCCTGCAAAGGCATCACCGCCCTCACCGCCACGAACGCACCAAGAACCAACCCACAGCGGCCGCCGGAGGAGGCGGCAAGTCGGCTAGATCCACGTGCAGCCGCGGGTTCCGTCCTGAGCACCCGAGCTACTGCAGCCAGGGGCGCACTGCACGCTGAGGGGGGCCGGCCGGGCCCACCTGGTGGGCTGCTGTGCGTGAGCGAGGGGAAGTACTGAAACCCCTTGGTCCCCGTGGCTCACTCAAGGGCAGATGCCGCCGCAATCATTTTCTCACGGGAAAGCCCTCCCCTTGGCCCTCTCCTCCATGCCACACCCAGGCTGGCGACGCTCTCTGGGACGTGGCCCAGGTGGGGTGCTCCCTTCGTCACAGCCGCGCCCTCAGCCAGGCCCTCCCACCCACAGCCTAACACCATCTTGACCTCAAGCCTCTCCCTGGCCCCGTCCGTCCGTCTGCCTGCTACCAGCCCGGGGAGCATTCTCGAACACAGATGGAGCCTGCCACGCCCCTCCGTGCTCAGAGGCCTTCCGCGTCTCCCCGTGCTCCCCAGGAGAAAACAGGACTCCTTAGGCCTCACAGGCTCACTGGAAACCTCCTCCAGCTCAACAATAAAACAAATAACTCCACTCACAAATGGGCAAAGGACTTGAGCAGTCATTTCCAGCATGAAGACCTAGAGATGGCCAGCAAGCACGTGGAGAGATACAACGTCACTAGCGTCACTAGCCCTTCGGGAGATGCAAATCGCAACTGCAACAAGATCCCACTTCCCCAGTATGAGGGCAGCTGTGACCAAAACAAACAAACAACAAACCAGACAACAAGGGCTGGTGAGGATGTGGAGTCGCTGGGAAGCCCCGGGCTCTGCGGGGAGGGGGGTAAAACGGCCCGGCCTCCCTGGAAAACAGGATGACGAAAAATTAAACAGAATTACCGTATGACCCACTCCTGGTTATAAACCCAAAAGACCTGAAAGCAGGGGCTCGAATCGATATTCGGAGAACAGCGTTCCCAGCAGCATTATTCCCAACAGCCAAAAGGTAGAGAACCCTGAGTGGTCCGTGGACAGACGAACGGATAAACCAAAGGTGGTCCTACAGGTACAGGGAAATATTACTCTGCCTTAAAAAGGAAGGAAACTGAGTCACACGCTACAGTATGGGTGAACTTTGAAGACCTCATGCTCAGTGAAATGGGCCAGACAAAAAAAGACAAATATTATATGATTCCACTTACACAAGGTACCTAGAAGAGACAAAGTCGCAGACACAGAAAGTCCAATAGTGATTATTAGGGCTGGGCACAGGGGGCCTGGCAAGTAATGTTTAATCCCCATCGAACAGTTTCCATTTGGGGTAAGAAGTTCTGCGGAGGGAGGTGGTAACTGAACTCAGCACCCCTGAATGCTACCCGGAGAAATGGTTAAAACAGGGGCGCCTGGGGGCTCAGTCGGTAAAGCGTCTGCCTTCCGCTCGGGTTTGATCTCTGGGTCCTGGGATCGAGCCCTGCATTGGGCTCCGGGAGTCTGCTTCTCTCTCACTGTGTCACTCTCCTTGGGGCCCTCCCCCACTGTTCGTCTCTCTCTCTCTCTCAAATAAATAAATAACATCTTTTTTTAAAAAAAATGGTTAAAATAGTGGATTTAATGCTATGTATATTTTACTTTCTTTTTTTAAGACAGCCTGATTCAAGGCTGCATTTCCAGGCTCATCTCAAGACAGGCCTAAGAGCCACCAAATGTCTACCGGGTCCTAAAACCCCCTGTTTTCTCTCCTCTCCACGCCTTTGCTCAGACGCTCCTGGTGCCAGATGCGGGAGAGGAAGGGCTTCCGTTCATCAGCTCAGCAAATTCATTCAAATATTTATCAAGCACCTGGTCCGTATAAGCCGCTGTTGTGGGTGCCGGAGACACACGGATGGGAAACGAGACCAAGATCCCTGTGCTCGTGGAGGAGCAGCAAGTAAACACGTGTCAACCTGTGCTTTCCCAGTGACAGTGCCGTGGAGAGAAGTGCGACGGGGACAGGGAAGGGCTGAAACTGTCCCGGGCGGCTCCCTGGAGAGGGGACACTTGGGAAGGACCCACTGGGCGAGGCTCGCAGGGCAAGGGCAGCTATTCCAAGTCAGGTCCTGCCCTGGGAGTTCTGCACGCACCCCCGGTGGAACTGGGCTTTATCTCCTCATTCTGCACTTGACGGAACCGGGTCTCCTGTGAAGCAACGGGAAGAGAGTGGGAGCTGGCAATGCCAGAGGAGGCAAAGAGCATTTCCAGAAGCTCAAGAAGAAAGGGTGGCAAATGCAAACAGCCAGACTGTGGGGCGGGAAGGGCGAGCCAGGCAGCCCTGCTGGGCCGAGGGCAGGACGGGGCCGCGGGAACACGGCCCAGAGAGGCAGCCGCAGGGTCCATGCAAGGCCGTGTGCTCTCACTCTCGGCGCCGTGGGAGCCGCCGGAGGTTCTGAGCACAGAGCAGCCTGAGTCTTGGCCGAACCGTCCGGGCCGCGGGCATGAGGAAAGCATGAAGGCCGGGGCAGGAGCAAGGGAGCAGGTGCTGGGTCTGCACTGGCACGCGGGAGCTGGGAGGCGCCTGCTCAAGGTGGGGAGATGCCAGACGTTTCGAAGGGAGGGCCAACAGGGCGTGCCGATGGACGGGGTATGCGCAGATGTGGGGCGGCTCAAAGGGCATCCCAAACTTGGGGCTAAGAGGCTGGGAAGATGGAGGTGGTGGGAAAGAGTCAGAAGGTCAAGTTTGGGCAGAAGCAAGAGTAGCTAGCCGGGTTTGGGCTGTTGACCCATGGAGGCATCGGAGGAGCGGATGGACGGGCGAGTTTGGCGTTCAGGAAGGAAGCCCAGGCCACCGACTCCTAGGTGGGGTTATATTTAGACGCATGCAGCTGGCTGTGAGTGGCAAACAGGGAATCCAAGGACAGAGCTGGAGCACGACAAGATTCAGAGCCGGGGGTTGGGGGAAGATGAGCAGAGCCGGCAAAGGAAACCGTGAGAGAAGGAGCCCAGGCAAGAGGGAAGCCAGACAAGGCCATGGCTGGGAGGAGGGGCCCAGGGTCAAGAGTGTGGCAGGAGGTCACGGATGATGGGGGTGGTGCGGGGATGACGGTCCGGATGTGGCGGGCTGGCGGGGCATCCGTGGTCACGGTGGTACCAGCACCGCTCCTGGCGGGCAGCCGGAGGCCGGAGAGGTCAACAGAGGGGTGGCTCCCACTTTGTCCTTCACACCTTTCCAAACCTCCCAAATTTCTGCTTCCCAAATACTGCTTTCCAAATTTTTTATTGTGGGGAAAAAAACGCAGAACCTACAATTTGCCATCCTAACCCTCTGCATCGCATGAAGTCCATTCGCACTGCTCTGCTCCCATGAGCACTGTCCGTCTCCAGAACTTTCTCAGCTTCCCCAAATAAACTCCGTCCCCACGAAACACTAACGCCCCGTCGTCCCCCCCTCAGCCCCCCCACCGCCCTCCATTCTGCTTTCTGCCTTCTGATTCTGGCTCCTCTCGGAACGTCACATACGTGGAATCGTACCATTTTCGTCTTTTTGTGACTGGCTCTCCTCCCTCAGCGTAATGTCCTCGAGGCTCACCCACGCTGCAGCGCGTGCTGGGAATTCCTTCCCTCTGAAGGCCCAGTGATACTCCACCGTGGGGCTGGGCCACGTGCGGCTGATCCACTCATCCAGCCCCAGACACGTGGGCTGTTTCCCAGGTGAACGTGGGGCTTGTGAACAACGCTGCCGTGAACACAGGCGCACGGGGAGCTCGGCAGGCCCCTGCGTTCGGTTCTTTTGGGTACGCACCCAGGAGTGGAACTGAGGGATCAGATGGTTGTTCTATTTTTAATTTTTCGAGGAGCAGTCCTACTGTTTTCCACGGCAGCTGCGCCATTTTACATTCCCACCAACAGCGTGCAAGGGTTCCAATTTCTCCACATTGAGAGGGATATTTTTAAGATGGGAGGGATCATGGCATGTTTGTATCCTGATGGGAAGATCCAGGAACGGGAGAAAAATAGACGCTCGGGAAGGCAGGGGAGCAGGACCAAGAAGAGCAGCAGAGGACAGAGCCAGGGCCTCCCGGTAACCGCGGAGAAGGTCGTTCTCGGGCACAGGTGCGGGCGCTGGCAGGCTTGGCAGGGGGAGCCTGAGCGAGTTCGTGCTCCGATCTCTGCTCTCTGCTCAGCAAGGTCGTCAGCCAAGACAGGGCGAGAGCAGCGTGGGGGGCCTGAGAAGGGAGAGAAGGGAGCCTTGAGAGGGAGAGGAGCGGACGGGGGACCACAGGGGCTATGGGGCCTACACGGCTGTAGGCAGATAAGCCAAGAGCGTGACTGAACCAGGGTCAGAGTTTCACCAAGGGAGTGTGAGGAAGTGAGAACGGGGCCAGAGTCAGGAGAGTGACTGGTGACACTTGGGCGGGGAGGGAGTGAGTGAGGAAGGAGGACGAGGATGGGACAACCCACCCCTCCAACCCCCGCCCACATCAGGGGTCCAAAGTCCCAGGGCCAGCTGGGAGCCTGGAGGGGTGTAGCTCCAGTGAGGACAAGGTCACACACAGCGTATATTAATGAGTGTCTCCACCTGCCAGCCTCCAAGGGACAGGACCTCAAAGAGCTGGCAGCCCAGTGGGGGAAGTGGTCCAGACAGGAAAGGAACAAACAAATAAAGGAGTTACAAACTGCAATTAATGTCATGAAGGAAGGAGGTAGCCGCATGGTTCCCTGAGGAGGAGACCAGAGTGAAGGGAAGGGACCAAGCTTGTGCACAGTATTGCGGGAATCCCGGGGGTCTGCGGAACAGAGGAGCATGGGGAAGAGGCAAGGATGGTGCCGGGAAGCTGGGAGGGGCCTGCAGGCCACGGAGAGGAGCTTCCCCTCGCTTATTCTGAAGGCCATGGGGCTATCTGCAGAGCTGGCAGCATGGTGACCGATGCGAAGTAGAAGAGACCATCGCGAGTCGACAGCGCTGGGAGTGCGACCGGACCGAGAGTCTGCAGTGCTCCCTTCTGAGGCCATGGGGCCAAGGCAGAGATCAGGAAGGAGCTCCCACCCTCAACAGTGGTGCCACACCGGGTGGTGTCTGTACGCACAGTTGCTGGCATGTTCGGGGCTAGAATTTTTGCCCCAATAATCAGAACCAGACAACACCTGTGCCTGGACCCAGCCGTCCACGCGGCAACCACGCCCAGCCACTGACCAGGCCACATGGGCCACCCAGAGCTCTGCCCACTGTTTGCTCCACCCGGAAGGCTTGGCTGAAATGGAAGAGAAGGTGCCTGGGAGGCCGAGTGCAAAAGACCGTCAGCAACAAATCCGACCGCTGGGAACCGTGTAGAAAGGAAGGCTGGTGGGTGGGGGGCCAAGCGCATGGATGTCCCCAGGGAACATCTAGTCCAAGGCAGGTCCCACCTCCACGAGACTTCATGGACTTTTGGGCCCAGTACGATCTTCTGTTTTAGAGACAGTGAAACGGGGGGTCACACCGGGTAACAGCAAGCAGGAGAGCCGAGATGTGAACTTGGGTCTTTCCTCCTCCAAAGCCCCCTTGCCAAACAGCTGAGCTAACAAACTCGGGAGGCAGGCATGCTGTTTTCAGAAAAGGTCTCTCGGCCCCCGCAGGGCTCACCCAAGGTCCCGAGGAGGGTCCTGGAGGAGGCGTGTCTGAGCCAAGGGCCCCCGGTTGCCAAGTAAAATGGAGCTCAGACAACGTGCAGGCCAGAGCGGACAAGCCTGAGCTCTGGACGCAGAGTAAGGAGCACTGGCCAGGGAACCAGGCGCAGGCCCTAATTCTCATGCTCCCTGGTGGCTTCTGCAGTCTTATCCTCTCGCTTCTCTGGGCCTCAGCTTTCCCAAGACCCAGAGAGCCCTCTCAGGGGCGGTGTCCTGCAAGCCAACGGCTCGTGGTTATACCCAAGGACATTCTGCCCTGTGGACACAGCCAGAGAAAGCAGAAGGCTCTGATCTCACCCAGCACTTGAGCCAGCCGCGCCGGCTGAAGAGCAGACCCAAGCCCACAGCCTCATCGGAGGTGGTTCAGAGGCTCTGCACCCACCCGCGGGGGGGTGGCCCGCATCCTGGTCTCAAGGCAAGCTCGGCAGCTCAGCCTGGATCGGGGGTCCTGGCTCTGTGTGGCCCCGGGGGGACAGCTGCAGCTGCCAGACTCACCCCGCCCCCAGCTTCCTGGAGCTGCACGTTTGCGCACCCAGCCCCGGCAGGAAGCTCGCCCCTTTCTGCGGCTGCAGCCCATCCTCCGGGGCCACCACGGCACAGGTGCGTCACGGCAAAACGTGCCTGGCAGCCTGGCAGGTGCAGATGGCACGGGAAGTAAAATGCAGGGGGGAAGCACTCAGTGAGCCCCTCAGCCAGGGCCGCTGAAGCCCAGAGAGGGGCAGGCTGGGGTTTTCTTGGGCCTCCGGGCAGACCCTAGTCTTGAAACCAAACAGCCCCCAAGAGGACGTGGACCCTGGGTTTCCTATCTGCCCTTAACAGGAGGGAAGTGGGCAAGGAAAGGCAGCCATCCTACTCCCAGCCCCTCTGAGCCAGAGCAGATGCCTCGCAGCCCCAACACTGACACTGAATGAGCCCCAGAAGTCCAGGTATGAGCCCTGAGAACGGAGAGTTCAGAGGGCTGCCCCACCTGTAGGGCACTCTGCAGGCTGGGACTGTATCCGGGGATTGCCATGGCCCCGCTCTGGATGGGGAGGCTGAGACTCAGCCAGGAATGTGACCGACCTCAAGCAAGGTCAGACAGCTAAAAGTAACCCTCCAGCGTCCTCGCTCCTCTGCCACCCGTGAGCTGCCACCACAGGGGGAAAGGCAGAAGCACGTGAAGGAGCCACGCCCCTGGGCTCCTTTGCCAAGAGCCAATGGATGAGAGCCCCTGCTGACCCACAGGGCGGTGCAGAAAATGCCAGCGCCTCCCAAAGCCTCCTTACCCAGGCCCAGGAGGCCAAAGCATCTGTTTCCTTTGGGGTTTTTTCTCCAACAATAAACCATAACATTTATCCTTAGGTCACTTAAAGCATACCGATCAGGTTAAATATTTCATTCACTAAATAGCTCAGACAGTTATGGATTCTACCATAAGAGAGCAGAAAGTTAATTTTACCCAATAATATGAAATAATCATCTTAAATGAATATTTTACAGTTTGCATTTATTAGCAATCCAATTCCTTGAGAGCTGCTTGCGAGGGGTCCCAATGTCTTAGGAAATTTAAACAACGGAGATGAAGCCATCAACTTGGAAGAGTTCCAGTGACCCGGCACGGATACAGGGTGAGAACATGCTGCTCCCCCAGGCTGGGCCCTCTGCTGAGAGTACTCGAGGCCCAGCCCCCAGACTGGCTCCTCTCTTCTCCAGGAAGTTTCTGGCCGAGATGAGCGGGTCTCCTGCTCCACACAGAGCCAAGCTCATGGCCTGTCCAGATTCTCCCACCTGGTAGCCTGTTCACGCCAATGAAAACAAGAAACCAACAAGCCACCCAACTCTGAGGCAGCGCGTGCTGCGTGAGCAGTGCCGCCTCCGTCCCCATGACACTCCAGTCACCCTCAGGCTCCCGGAGGCATGAACCTCTGCTGACAGTCCCTGCTCGGAATTCTCTGCCCCCCGTCCCTGCACACACAGCTCCTCGGCCTCACTCACCCCACACTCGTCTGCCCAGGTGTGGTTCTAGGAGGATCTCGCTGGAGAAAAGCTGAGGCCCCAGACAGGAATTAAGTTTCCTTAAGAGGCTGGCTCCCTTTCCACACCCCTCTACGGCCGCAGAGTGCCCCAGACAGCACTGGTCACAAGGTCAACTCCCCCTCCAGCAACCCCCTCTCCAAACTCCATCGCCTAGATGGAGGCCGGGCTGCGGGTCTTCCTCTTCAGGTCTCTGGTCCTGCTCCTGACTCGGGGGGCGCCCGCCCGAGGCCTGCTTCCTGCCACTCCACGTGCCGGCCTGCTCTCAGGGCCGGGTACGCTAACCATGCGGGGTGCTGTTGCTCTTACAAACTCTAGGTGGTTTGTAAGTGAATTCAATTAACAATCATTAAGGACTTAGTCTGTGCAAAGGTCTTGGGGGTGGGTAGCAAATGAAATGAGCCACTGGTTTGTCTGCCTTCGTGGAATTTGTAAGCCTATAAAGAGGGTCTGCAGAGGATGGCCAAGCACTATAGGCCGGTGGGATCGGTGCTGGAAGAGACAGAATGTTGGCAGCCCCAAGAGGCAGGCCTTCGCCAAGAGGCAGCACCTAAGGGCAAGCGGAGGACTCAGGGCAGCCAGACCGCGTGAAGCAGCCAGTGGCCTGAAGGAGGGGTACAGGGTGGGGCGTTAGGAGGAAGTTTGGAGCTCAAGGCAGGAAGATAAACAGAGACCGGATCTCCAGGACCATGAAAGGAGTGCTGCGCACTCTGAACTATTTCCAGGGGGAAGTGGGAAGACCCTTGGGGGCTTGAGTCAAGGGAAGGACCCAGGAGTGACGTTCTGTCTCCCCAGCTAGACAAGAAGCTGCGTCAGTTCGGCCAGCAGGTTCTGGCACTTGCCGTGGCCACTCAGGGGTCCACGTTTTGGATTCTCACTTCTCGGGTCCTCTTCCCTTAGGCCTCGGATTGGATTACGTGCAGAAGCACTCAACGCGTCTAGGCCTGTTACCTGCTGTCACCTGCTCTAAGCACAGGGTCTCTAACCCACCAGAACAGCCTGGGTCTTTCTTCAGAGTCATATCAAGTAAGATTCCATGTGATCAGCTCCTCGAAGGCTTTAGTGACAGTGGCCCTCGTCTCAGAGTTGGTCTTTTCCTTCCGAAAAAATAATCAGACACCCCGATAGCAGCTTTCCCTCCCGCCCCTGACTACCAGGCACTTGTAGCTAAATGTGATGCCTAGTTCAATAATGTTATTAATATCAGTTTTTTTAGATTTTTTACTCCTGTCTGGCAGCCTTGTTGGAAAAGCGAGTTTTATTATAAACCATCGCAAATCCTTCCTAGAAGTAAACGGGGTATAAACCCAGGTACGCATCTTCCTTGACTTACAACTAGGTTACAGCCTAATAAACCCATCATACACTGAAAATACTGTAAGCTGGAAATGCATTTAATACATCCCACCTACTGGATGTCAGGGCTCAGCCTCGCCTCCCTCGAAGGTGCTCCGCACACCTTCAACAGCCTATAGCTGAGCAAAATCACTTAACATGCAGCCTGTTTTACAACAGCATTGACGAGCCTGTGGACCTCACCGAAGGCTCTGCTGAAACCGACAAGCTGTGGCCGCCAGCACGTGTGTCCCTCACCCCGTGGTCGCTGCGGCTTGCAGCCGCCCCCTGCAAGCGTGACAAGAGAAGCGCAAGGGGTATCTCTAGCCCAGGAAGAGATCAAAATTCAAACTTAAAAGAATAATAAAAGATACAAATAAAAATTAAAAAGGAAAAGGGGCACCTGGCTGGGCTCAGTCAGTGGAGCATATGACTCTTAATCGCGGGGTCATGAGTTCGAGCCCTGCGTTGGGCATGGAGCCTACTTAAAATTTTAGAAAGTAAATACAAAATTAAAAGAAGAAGAAAAAAATTCGAACTGCAAAGTACAGTTTCTGCTGAATGAGCATCACTTTTGCGCCATTATCAGGTCCAGTCCTTAGAAGTCAAACCACCGGGAGCCGGGGACACACTGTAAATAACTACATCCTCGAACCAGGAAAAAAACAGAAACTACAAATTATACAGTGTTTCCACTGTTTGGTTTCATAAAAAGGTTAAAGGGGAAATCATAGAACATGTGTGTGAGAGAGGAACGAAAGACAAGTCTTGTGACTCGGATGGGGACAGACCCCTGCCCTGAGCGGTGGAGGTGAGCTCAGGCCTGTCAGATGCACACAGCCCCCTGTGACGGGTGACGGGAGCTCAGTCACAGCAAGTGCCCAGTGCTGGGGACGGCCCAGGGCACGCTTCACCCAGCCCAGCCTTTGGTGGAGGTCACCATCTCATCCCCTCAACCACATTCCTAAGCCTGCCTTTAGGGATGGGTGAGCTTCTATATCATTTTCTTTATCATCACTAAACTAATTTCCTAGGCCTGGGCCTCAGGGTAATTCTGAAAGGAGTAAAGGGTTTTGTTGTTTTGTCCATCAGATAAACAATAAAAGTGATAAAGCCTGCCACCTTCCATTCAATAGAATTTCTGAAACTGATAGTTCATGCTGATAAAATACCACCATGCCTTTTCTTCTCCTCTCTCCTTTTCTGTAACTTTTGGAACTTTCTGTAATAAGTATATGTTAGTCTATAACCAGGAAAAGTAAACTCCTATTCTTAAAAATCTCTTTGCTCACCAGATCGTCCTATCCAGGGTTTTAAGAACAGAGTCAGGAGAATCAGAAGACATCCCATTGCTCCCGTTGCTCAAGACAAGACTAGATTTAAATCTGTGGAGTTCCCAAGCCCCAGTTCCATGGCCTGGTCTAAGAAGCAATTCCCAGTGCTCCTCCAAGTCTAGCTCAGCCCAGAATGTGGCACCAGCATGCCCCGCCACATCCCTCCCAATGCTGCTGGCCAACCAGCTGCTCTTCCTTGCCATCTCCCAGGCCTCCCTGAGTTCTTTCTCCATCATATCCCCTGCCCTTGTCTGTCCCGCACCATCCCCGACTCAGCCAGCTCTTAGAGCTGCTACTCGAGGGGATGGCCCCCTGCAGACCCAGAGCTCTGGCAGCATAGATTCTGGGAATGGTCTTGGACGCTTCCATGCTTAACCCACTGAGGTGGGCTGACAGGACTCTGCAGAAACAGGACTCATGGTGGCCCTCACTGGAAACATCTTTCCCCCTTCTTTCCTGTGTGATGCAGTCAGGCTTAGCCTGCTCAGGCTGCTATAACAAAATACGATTGACTAAGTGATTTAAACAACGGAAATTAATTTGCTCACAGTTCTGGAGACGGGAGAGTTCAAGCTCAAGGTTCAGCATGTTTGAGAGTTCGGTGAAGCTCTCTTCCCGACTTGCAGACGGCTGCTTCTCACTGTGTCCTCCCGTGGTGAGAGAGTAAACTCCAGCCCCTCACCCTTCCCAGAAGTCCCCATTGTGTGGTCTCTACCCTCAGCACCCCACCTAACCCCAGTCACCTCCCAAGGCCCCACCTCCTAATACACTGGCAATTAGGGCTTCAACATGTGAACTGGAGGGACACAATTCAGTCCACATCAGGGCCTCCTCCTTTGAGGTCCCTGCCTGCAGGAAGTTGCCCTGGCTCTCCCAGACGGAGTTAGTCCCCCCAACCTGTTCCTCCTGTACACCACTCTTTGTCATGATCTGTATATTGATCAGGCTTTCCCTCACACCCAGCAGTTGCGATCCGTCAAGGCAAAGGCCATCTTGCCGATCAGTGTCCCCCAGCACCTGGCACAAATCCTTACCGTGTTCAGAAAATATTTGTCCAGGGCTGCTTGGGTGGCTCGGTCAGTTAAGCGTCTGACTTCAGTTCAGGTCATAATCTTAGGGTCCTGGGATGGAGCCCCACGTCAGGCTCCCTGCTCAGCGGGGAGTCTACTTCTCCTCTCCCTCTGCCCCTCCTCCCCACTAGTGCTCACTCTCTCTCTCAAATAAATAAATAAAATCTTTTAAAAAAAGAAAAGAAAATATTTTTTCAAAGGGAGAAGAAAGGAGAAAAGGGGAGGAAGAAGAAAGGGAGAATTTAATGAATTAACTCATGGATGGGTTGATTGGTCATTTTTCCCAGATTACTGAACCTGGACCTCCGGAAGCTCCAAAGAACCCCCGCCCCCTTCCTTTTGCCGAGAGCCTTCAAACAGGCACTTAGCATCGGTCACGTTTTGGCAAACAGATACCTGTAATAGAGTAGTCTGGAAAACTGGACTGAATATAAATTGGCCCGAATATGACCTAAAACCTGGCCCCAAGGTTGGCATCTAACAATTTCTCAGGTAAGACAAAGCAGACAGGACAAAATTATTCCAATCGGTCTGTGTCGGTGAACTGTGGACAGTGCTCAAGGCATTCTTCTTGCAATATCTATACAGGTCTAAACCTCTCGAGCTCAAAGAATGGGAAGAACAGGCAAAACTGTTATAGGGTTAGAAGTCAGGACGGTGGTTGTCTTTGAGGACGGGGCAGTGAGGGGAGCGGGCTCTGGAGACGCTAGCACGTTCATGGCATGTTCTAGCACTAGGAACAGACCACAGCCCCGAGCTCTGTCCAGATGACTGGCCAAGCCCCCAGGTCCGATTACAGAAGTCTGTGCAGGGCGGAGGCCTCGCCTTCCCCATCGGAGCTCCCCGTCCGAGCTCTCCCAGCTGCCTCACACGAAAGTCCAAACACAACTGATACCAGACCCCTCTTCCTGAGGAAAGCAACAGACTTGGTCTCTCTGCAACTTGGCAATTATTCTCTCTTCAAATAGACGATTTTTCACCATTAACTGGATGGCGGGACTGTAGTTTATAAGGTGATCCATCTAGAAAATAATGTGGTGTCCACCATAATTCCCACTTCCTAAGCATGTTGGGCTATTTTTTATTTCAGGAAAAGCAGGGGAAGTCATTTTCTGTAACTGGATGTGTTCTTGTGCTCAGATCACCTCAAAACAGCTTACAAGGGAGTGTCCCTTGGAGAGGCATAGCATAGCCGGGCCCCCTTGGGGAGTTAATTTTCAAAATAAAAATAATAATGATGAATAATCTCTTGCTGGACAGGCAATGATCAGGCTTTGCCTCACCTCTCTCAACTGCTATTACCTCCCAGGGCATAAAGGAGGCATTTTGGTAAAGCCGGAGGTTCTCCATTATTCTCTTCAACCTGTGGTGAGATGGCTTTGTTCCCACTAGTGTATGAAAATTATTACTTTTTCTAATGGAAACAATAACTTCTGAACAAAGCACCTGTGTGGCCTCCCCTGCCCACCAACCTACCTGCCTGAGTGACGACTTAAAATCATAAAATCAAAGAACCTTAGAAGATGCCCCTCGATGTAGTTTTGCTGCCCGAGCCACAATAATGAAGGCCCGAAACTCTTCTGTTACGCACAGACGAGATCTGAGAGTCTGTCAACGTCTTCCCCCATGATTCGAGTCTAATTCCACTTGTTCTCTCATGGACGAGCCCCAGCCAGTTATCCAGGCCCCAGCTCGTAATCCCAATCCGGTTCCCCTCTACCCCCGCTCTCACCCCGGCACCAAACGTGCTTCTGGACCACATTTCTCTAGGCTGACAGAGCAAAATCAAAGTGTATGAACTCACTGTAATACTAACCTTGGCGGAATGCAATTAGAGCAGCAAACCGATTCTGAAGCCAAGTTCGGAAAATGTGGTAGTAGGTATCACTGTTCTAAATATTTCTGCTCCTCTTCCCTTTAGATAGACCAATGGTTTTTAACAGGAGTGCTCCCCGCCCCCACCCTGCCCCTGCACCCACCAGTGACCCAAGGGGCATTTGGCAATGTGTAGAACCACTGATCATCCCAGCTGAAGGTGAGGGCTATGGTCACCTAGTGGGTAGAGGCAAGGGTTGCTACTAAAGACCCCACCACATGCAGGACAGCCCCCCTCCCCCACAGCAAAGAACTCGCCAGCCCCAAATGTCAAGAGTGCTGAGATTGAGAAGCTCTGAGTTAGGCAGATACAGGCCATTTACTGTGGTCCTTACCATGTGCGTTCCGGAAGCTTCTGTGACTTGTTTCTCTCATGCTCTGTGATGAAATGCTGGGGACTGCGGGTTTGGGGAGCACTCAGGAAGCAGCTGGGAGCCGCAGGAGCCAGTCTAGTACCATCAGTGTGAGTCATGGTCAACTATCACATGTCCCTTAGTGACAGCACTGGGGTTCTTGTGCCTCAGTGCCTCTGGGTTTTGTGAAGGCCACCGGCAAGGGCCCTCATGTTATCCTTCAAAGTGAAGCCATACAGGCTAGACAGTAGTACAGGTGGAAAAATTCATCACTGATTGAATAACCAAACTTTCAGAGTCTAGAATAATAGATCCCAGTCACCCTAGGGGGAGGCCTCCAATAGTGTGCCCGGGCTTTACCCTCAGCCTTATCATGTGGGACATTTCTATCAATGACTTCAATAAAGTCTTAGAAAAGGCTCATGACATCCCATGAATAACAGCTTTGAGAAGGATGCTGATGTTCTGGTGGGCTGAGCACAATTCAAACAGACCTCAATGGATTTTCAATAGAATAAGGCAGGTACGCCACAATAACAGGGGGCCTTAGACATCTTTATGGCTTTTAAAGTACTTTCACGCCAGGCTGTTCCATTGGATCATGACCATTAGATCACCGATCCATAGTGTGGGCAGGTCTCCTGAGTCCCAGCCCAGCTCCTTTCTGCGCCCTGCCTTGCTGAGGGGTTGAGCCTGCTTCCCGGTTGAAAGCCTCTCCCAGCTAGAGTCCAGGACCAGGCAGAGAGTCCGCTGGGAAAGGGTTTTAGCGGAGCAAACTTGGAAGGTGCTCATTTGGCTGCATTCATGCAAGGAAATGTCAAGGAAAGGAAGGTAGCTGACCCATTATACTCTGTTCTGATCAGCAGACATGCTTGAGGTTTAGTGCTGCATTGGCGACCACATGCACAAGCAGTACTGAAAACAAGATCCCACTCTGTGGAGGATAAGTAACATGGAGAGGAGTACCAACATCAAGCCCTATGAAGGAGCTGGAAAGAACAGGGGACATATGCTCGCCAGAGGCATCCCAGGATGCCGCACCATGCTGGTCTTCAACATCAGAGGGGCCGTCACGGACAAGATGGATACAAGGTATTCCCTGTGGTTCTGGAGGACAGAATCGGCAGTAACGTGTGTTGAGGAGGGATAATCTAAGCTCAGCAGACACGAGAGCCTCCTAACGACTCAGACCACTCAGACGTGGCAGGCAGGTCACCATGCTGAATGGGAGCTCTCCGGCTTCGAAAGTGTGCAAGCTCAGGTTGGAGCTAAGAGAAGGGGTCCGGCATAGGATTACTACCAACGTCATTTGTTCATTCAGCAAACGCACACTGAGAGCACTGTCCCAGGAGCTGGGCAAAATGGCAGTGAATAAAAGACAAAATCCCATTCTCGTGGGGTTGAGAGTCTGTGATCGCAGGGCTATGGGCAGTGCCACAGAGACATGAGGCTTTCAAGATAACTAAGAACTTCCAGTCAGTTTTTTTGCCAACACTATGCCTCTAATATTCAGGTCCTTACCACTTAAAACAATTACAAATATAACAACAAATAACTAAATAAGTGTGCAGCTAAAAGTAGAGGAGCTTCCCAATGGGCATGGGATCTGGTCCCTTAAATGGGTCATTTGTGAGTCAAATATAAGATCATATGAAATCAATGAGATCTGTCACCTCCAAAGTCCCTTCCTGCTCAAAGACACTGGAATTCCATAAAATCATGTCTGCAGCTTCCCACACACTCTCTTTCGGAAACAAGCCCCGCCACTTCACAACAGAGCAGAGAACTAGGAGTCTTTGGCAGCCCACGAGGCAAAAGAAGGCACAGGAATGAGGGAGGTTAACAGGTAATGGTGGAAAAGAGAAGCAATGCATTTCAGAGTAAACTCATGTAGTAGATAGGTCAGACACACCCAAGGTCACAGGCCAGAGAAGCCATGTAACCCAGAACCTCAGGTCCCAGTGGGCAGAGGCCCCAAGGAGAGGGCCTGCAGGTCCCTACCCAGCCCTCTGCTCTCCAGCAGGACTGCAACCCCTTAGGCCCAGCCTGCTCTGGACCCCTCCCCACAAGATACACTCAAGTCTTCAGTGTTCCTCTTCTGCAGCTGCCCTCCCAGCACGGCCATTTGAAGCCAACCCTCTCCGCTCCCCACCCACCCCCCATCCCCGCCCAGTGACCTTCAGAGCAAAGTACCTTCAAAAACAAGAAGCTCCCAAGAGGTGAGCTGACACAGGGTGGCAGCTCTCCATGCTTTGGAGATGCCCCTGAACAAGAAGCAGAAACTGAGACGTTCTCAGGAGGAGAAAGATGCAGAGTCCCATGCCAGGATTTGCAGGACCGGGCGATGGGAGAGGCACCCGCTCCATGGTGAGCACAGCTGCAAGGAAACTTCCCGGTGGCCCAGGTCTCCACTCCATCGTGCCCCAGACAGCCATTTCCCACCCTGTCCCTAGAGGAAGAGCGGCCAAAGAGCAAAGGCGCCGGCCCTCCCCTAGTGCCGCTGTGAGGACAGGGCCTGGCCAAGGTGAGAAGTCTGTGGTAACAGCAGTGGGTCTCGGGGGGCCCCAAGCACCCCACCTCATAGGCAAGTGTTCGCGGCAAAGGCTGCCGGTTCTCAGCAAAGAGGCTGGCCAGGGTGCAGGCAGAGGGCACCTTAAGTCAGGGAATGGGCAAAAGCCTGGACTGACATCCGAGTTCTCCACCCTCTGGGCACCCCTGCCCCTGCCCGCTCTCCAGAACTCTCCAGGAAAAGCCCAAGTGTGGGCCTGGGCACGACCTTTCTGCCAGGTGCTTATCAACCTCAAGGCAGCTGTGGCTCACAGGGAAAAATAATGAGACATCTCAGGAGATAAGCAACCCTAGGAGAAAGACTGTAGACATACCATATCTGTCCATAAAATAGAATTAATGGACAAAACACAAGAATCCAAACTAAGTAAATAAATATCCTCAAAGAGATAAGGGAAGATAATTCAGAATATGAAGTAGGAACAGGCAGTTGTAAAGAAGACCCAACTGGAAACACTGGATATGAAACGCATAAAATTTCTGTTTAATGGGGACAGAGTTTCCTCTTGGGAAGATCAGAGAGGTCTGGAGATGGATGGTGGTGACAGTTGCACAGTAATCTGAATGTGTTTAATGCCAATGAACTGTCCACTTGAAAAGGGTTAAAATAATAAACCATATATTAAGTATATCTCACCATAGTAAAAACACACAGAAAAAATGAATGAATATTTATTTATCTGAAGATTTTATTTACTTACTTGAGAGAGAGAGAGACAGAGATAGCAACAGAGAACATGAGCAGGGATGAGAGGGAGAAACGGCCTCTCCCCCCAGGATCCTGGGATCATGACCTGAGCTGAACGCAGATGTTTAACCGACTGAGCCACCCAGATGCCCCAAATGAATAAATATTTAAATAATACCATTGAATGTAAAGACCCTAGCACTGTTTCTAGAACACATAAGATATCCAATGAAAGGCAGTTCTCACAAAATAAGAATAAGTGAAACAAAGAATACAGTGTAGGGTGCCTGGGGGGCTCAGTGGGTGAAACCTCTGCCTTCGGCTCAGGGTCCTGGGATCGAGCCCCACATCGGGCTCCCTGCTCAGCGGGGAGTCTGCTTCTCCCTCTACCTGCCACTCCCCCTGCTTGTGCAAGTTCTCTCTGACAAATAAATAAATAAAATCTTTTTTTAAAAGATAAAAAAAGAATACAGTATAACCATTGGCTCACTTAGCAAATATTTATGGACCATCCACTACAAGCTAGACACTGCACTGGATGCTGGGAAATACGAGAGCACAGACCAAACCAAAAGGTGCTACTTGCCTGGCCCTTATGTTCTGGCAAGAGAGAGAGAAAATAAATAAGATAAAGAAATAAAATGCAGTGTATAGTACGTGGTGATAGGTGGAGAGGGTAGGAGTGGATTCTGAACAGAATGGTGAGGACAGGCATCACTGGGAAGGGGCCCTGGGAGTCAGGCTCCTGTGGGAACTGCTGACAAGGGGCAGATAGTGGGGGGCAAGGGCACATCAGATGCATGGGAGAAATGGGGGCGGGGCCAAGAGGATACACCTCCCTCTGGACTCAGATGAGATGAGGGTGGTCAGCGGTTCAAGCTTATCATACTCTTTTCCTAAACTAAAACATTCAAAATGAGCTGAAGAAGGATTTTGTGAGCTGGAGGACCCCATCAGAAACTTTCCTGGGAAGCACCAATAAAGGATAAAAAGCTGGGAAATATTTTTTAAATAAATAAGTGAAAGGAAATATGGCAAACAGAAGCAGACCTGCCAACACCCATATTCTAGGATCCCCAGAACGGCAGAGACGGACATAAATGGAGGGGGAAACTGATGAAGAACTAATAACCAAGAATCTCCCCAAGTTTAAAGAGAGACGTAAACATCCCATACTGAAAGGATGCACAGAGCATCAAAGGCTAGAGAAGAGAGATCGAGGAATACCAGCTGCTTTGGAAAGGAACACTAACTCAAGAAGATTTAATGATCACGAGAAGATACACACCTAAGAAGAGGGCCTCGAAAAAAAAAAAAGAAAAGAAAAGAAAAGAAAGAAAAAGAAAAGAAAAAAATGCAGAGTAACAACTGCCAGAGCTACAAAAGGAAATAAATAAATCAAGACATTTGGTCAGAGGCTTTAACATGCCCCTCTCAGAAACTGATGGCTCAGATACACAAAAAGCAAAATACAAAGACGAAGAGATTTATTAAGGTTGAACTAATAAATCCATGAAGAACTCACCCAACAGAGAATGCACGTCCTTTTTGAGCACACATAGATGGTCCGCAAAAATTAAACATGCACCAGCCCATTAAAGAAGATTCCATAAAGGCTGAAGAATCAACATACAAACTATGTTTGAGACTGTGACATAATAAAATTGTAAAATATCAACAAAAGAATTGATCGCCAATCCAAATATCTGGGAACTAAGAAACACACTATTGATCCCTGTTAAAGGAAAAATCATAGGGGAAATTTAAAATCCTTAGAACACCTAGTAAAATCACCGTATGTCAAATTGTATGGGATACAAGGAATTCCACCTCTAATCATGGAGGAGTAGCTCATATTGGGCCAACCCTCCACATTTAAATATATATTTTTTAATCTGAAGACACCAGAGAGAGACCAAAAGCAGGTAGAAAGTGGAGAAATTTGGACACCTGGAAGAAGATGATGGCATTGGGTAAGATTCTAAGCACTTTTGTTTTTATAGCTTTTGCCTGAAGCAGACCCTTGTCAAATGTCATCGAGCAGCTAATATGCAGAGAGAAATCTGAGGGTTTATTATTGGTTGTAGAATCAGAGGACAGAGTTTAGGGGATCATGGTAGTTAGAAAATGAAGGAGGAAATCCCAAAAAGGAGAACACTACAAAGCAAGAGTTCCAAAGTTGGTGTAGAATTTCTGCCCAAATCTCTGGCTGGTCCTGGAATTACACATGCATGGAGCTGACTCTTAGCAGCCAATGCTTGTAAGACCTGGGCAGAGACTTCTGCTGCTGCCCAATGCAACAGGGATAGTTTGCAGTTTGAATTTGGCAAAGTATGCTAAAACAAAAGCTCACCGTTATTCAGAAAAACATAAAGGAATCTGCAGTCCCTGCAAGATATCATCCACAAGATCCAGAATATAATCCCCAGTTACAAAAAAATACAAGCAGGAAAATGGGACCCAGACTCAAGAGAAAAGGCAATCTGTTAGGTGACACAAAACTTTGTATTAAGCAATTCTTTTTATTCTGATGCTTTGACATTTTGGGGCCTCATAACACTGGAAGAAACTGCCCCTCCTAGAGCTAGTTCATTCCTAGACAGAGACAACAACTTTGACAAGGAGCACACCTTTCATATGCAAGCCGACCAACCTGAAGCTCACACCCCAATCATCTCTTTTGTTGGGCTCTCCCAGGCTCCTTCCATACAGACCATAGTCCACATACCCAGTCACCCCAGCACCAGCTACCAGACAATTAGGGACAGCCCCTATACCACAGAGCTCACTGAAATTATCCAAACCATGCATGCCCTGCCTTGCTGTATCCTTCTCTCATAAACCACAATAAACGTTCTTCTCTGCATTTTTCCCTCATTCCCTCTGCCTCCTAAACAGCCTTGTGCTTCCCTGTTTGGCCCACTGTGGCATGCTGTGTCCCTTCCTCTTGAGAACTATGAGTGACAAGTTATATTTTCAATGGCAGTCGTCCTCCAATCTGTTGGTCTCAGCAAACCAGAATAATAGTAAGACTTACATTTTAAGACACTGTTGAAATTAGAACATAAAGATTTTAAAGGAGCTATTTATAGCTGTGTTCAAGTGAGGAAAGGAAAATACGTTTAAAATGAATAAACAAAGGGGTCATCTCGGTAGAAAGGTAAAAACAAAAAAAGAGCCAAATGAAATTTCTATAACTGAAAAATAAAATAGCAAAATGTATCCACTGAAAAAAATGTATTTACTGAATTAGAGATAACAGAAAAAAGAATTAGTGAACCTATAAACTGGATAATTTCTGTCGATTTATCTAATTCTCAGTGGGAGGTGATTTTTGCCCCCCAAGGGACATTTAGAAATGTGTAGAGACATTTTCGCTTGGCACAAATGGAGGGCTATGCTACCGGCATCTAGTGATGGTGGTGAAGGACGCAGCTAAATGTGCTACAGTGCAGGGGGCCTTCCCACATGCAACAGATAATGATCTTGCCCAAAGTGTCACTGCTGGGCTTTATAAATCTTCTTCTAGCTGAAAAACAAAGATGTTTTCAAAAACTGAACAAGCGTCAGTATTTGGTGACAATAACACAAGGTCAAATATACATATAATTGGAGGCCTAGAAGAGAAGAGAATAAGAAAAGGGCAGGAAGAAATATATTTGAAGAAATAATGAACATTTTCCCAAACATGTTGAAAAATGTAGATTTTCAGATTCAAGAAGCTCAACAAACCCCAAACAAAATAAAGAAAGTGTAGTCAAAAAATACCTAGGAACATCATGGTCAAAGTGAGTAACACTGTAGATTAAGAAAAATTCTGAAGGCAGCCAGATACAAATGACACATTACATAAAGGAGGTAGTAAATAAATAAATACTGCATAACTTCTTATCAAAAACAATAGACCAGAAGAGAGGAGAACATCATCTTCAATATGCTAAAAAGAAAAACCATCAGCCAAGAATTCTATACACAATGAAAAGATCCATTAATAATGAAGGCAAATAAAGGCATATTGAGAAAAATAAAATATAAAAAAATTCATCACCACAGAGTATTCCCTATGAAAAAAAGCTATATGAAATTCTTCAGGTTGAAGGAAAGTGATAGAAATGGTAACTCTCATTTCAGAAAGGAATAAAGATTCTCAGAGATGTGGATGACTATAAAAAGCTATCATTTTATTCTCTTATTTTCCTGAGTTACATATACTGCTTAAAGCAAAAAGAAAAAAATGCATTATAGGGACTTATAGCATACATGGATATAAAGCATATACCAAGTATAGCATGAAGAAGTAGAAGTACATTAAACTACATAATTACAAGATTCTTATAACTTACATGAGGCAGTGTAAATACTAACTGTAAGTAGACTACAGAAAGCTCAGCATATGTATTATATTCCCTAGTGCAACCACCAAAAAATGCAAAACTTGCAAAAAGAGCAAAGCTAAAAAGCCAATCGAGGAATTAAAATGAAATTCTTTTAAAATATTTAATTAACCCAAAGAGCAATAAAAAACAATGAAAAAAATAAAAATCAAATATCAATATGGTAGACCTAAATCCAACCATATCCATTATTACATTAAACATAAATAGACTAAATACACCAATTAAAAAGCAGAGATTGTCAGAACGGATTAAAAATCAAAATGGTTGTAAATGCTGTCTATAAGAAGCATGCTGTAAATACAAAGTCAAAGAAAGTAATACATGAAAAAAAGAAATACCATGTAAACCACCAGCATAGGAAAGCTGAAGTGGGTATTTTATATGATAGTCTTCAAAATAAAAAGTATTACCAAAAATAGAAATATTCCATAATGATAAGTGGGGTGATTAATCTGGGAGATGTTACAATCATAAATATGAATATGCTCAATAGCAGGGCTTTAAAGAAAAGAAGCAAAACTGACAGAAAGAAAGAAACAGATAAATCTCTTATCTTAATTAGAGATTTTAACAATAGTGTCCAAAAACTATAAAATACCTGGAATAAATTTAACAAATGATGCCTAAAACCTCAACACTAAAAGCTATAGAACATTGCATAGGGAAAATTGAAGAATCTAACTGATGGCCTATTCCATAGTTGTGGATTGGAAGATTCAATATTTTAAAGATGGCAACTGTCTCCAAATTAACATTTATCTTTAACACCATTCCACTTAAAATACCTGCAGATTTTTTTAATAGAGATTGACAAGCTGATTCTACAATTTAAATGGGAAAATGCAAAGAAAGCAGAAGAGCCAAATATATTTTCAAAAAGAATACAGTTGGAGGGCTGGCACAAAAACAGACACATAGATCAATGGAACAGAATAGAAAGCCCAGAAATGAACCCTCAACTCTATGGTCAACTAAGCTTTGACAAATCAGGAAAGAATATCCAAAGGAAAAAAGACAGTCTCTTCAACAAATGGTGTTGGGAAAACTGGACAGCCACATGCAGAAGAATGTAACTGGGCCACTTTCTTACACACAAAAATAAACTCAAAATGAATCAGAGACTTAAATGTGAGACAGGAATCCATCAAAGTCCTAGAAGAGAACACAGTTAGCAACCTCTTTGACCTCGGCCTCAGCAACTTCTTGCTAGACACACCAAAGGCAAGAGAAACAATAGCAAAAATGAACTATGGGGACTTCATCAGAATAAAAAGCTTTTGCACAACAAAGGAAACAGTCACCAAAACTAAAAGTCAACCTATGCAGTGGGAAAAGATATTTGCAAATGTCTTATCAGACAAAGGGCTAGTTTCCAAAATCTATAAAGAACTTATCAAACTCAACACACAAAAAACCAAAAAAAAAAAAAAAAAAAAGTCAAAAAATGGGTGGAAGACATGAACAGACACTTCTCCAAAGATGACATATAAACGGCCAACAGACACATGAAAAGGTGCTCAACATCACTCGGCATCAGGGAAATGCACATCAAACCATAATGGCGTACCCCCACCACCTCACACCAGTCAGAATGGCTAAAATTAACAAGTCCAGAAATGACAGATGTTGGCGAGGATGCGGAGAAAGGGGAACCCTGTTGCACTGTCGGTGGGAATGCAAGCTGGTGCAGCCACTCTGGAAAACAGCATGGAGGTTCCTCAGAAAGTTCAAAATAGAGCTACCCTATGACCCAGCAACTGCACTACTGGGTATTTATCCATTTATCCAAAGGATACAAACACAGCGATCCAAAGGGGCACCTGTACCCCACTGCTTATGGCAGCAATGTTCACAATAGCCAAAATACGGAAATAGAGCAAATGTCCATGACAGGTGAATGGATGAAGAAGATGTGAGAGATATATACACATATAATGGAATATTACTCAGCCATCGAAAATAATGAAACCTTGCCATTTGCAACAACATGGCAGGAATTAAAGGGTATTGTGCTAAGTGAAATAAGTCAATCAGAGAAACACAAATAACATATGACTACCCTCGTATGTGGAATTGGAAACTGGAATGTGGAAAACAGATGAACACAGAGGAAGGGAAGGAAAAATAAAATAAGATGAAAACGGAGAGGGAGGCAAACCCGTAAGAGACGCCGAATTCTAGGAAACAAACTGAGGGTTGCTGGAGGGGAGGTGCGTGGAAGGAAGGGATAATTGGGTGATGAGCACGAAGGAAGGCACTTGGTATAATGAGTACTGTGTGTTATACACAACTGATGAATCACTAAATTTTACCTCTGAAACTAATTTTTTCAAATAGTATTGTTAAAAAGTTACAGCAATCAAGATAGTGAAATGCTAACACGGGAGAGACGGATCAGACCCATTCTTATATGGTCAATTAATTTTAGGCAAAGGTACCAAAGCCATCCAATGAGGAAAGAAAAGTCTTTTCAACAATGGTGCTGACCCAACAGGACATCACTGTGGAAATTAATAATATTGTCTCCTGCTTTATACCATACACAAAAATGAATTTAAGATGGAAAAGCAGACCCACATTTAAAAGCTAAAACTATCAAGCTTCCGGAAGGAAACCAACAAGGTGAAAAGCAAAGGCTTCTTAGGACAGGAAAAGCAATAACCGTAGAAGGAAAAAAATTATAAATTAAACTTCAGCAAAATTTAAAACCTCTGTTTCCAAGAAAATACCATTATAAAAATGAATCAGCAGCCCATGCCCTAGGAGAAAATATTTTCAAAACATATAGCTGGGAAGGGCTTGTATCCAGACGGTACCAAGGACTTCTACAAGCCTATAAAAAAAGGGAAATCCAAATTTTTTTAATGGGAAAAAGACTAAAACAGACATTTCATCAGGGAAGATACATGAATGATCAATAAGCACGTGAAAAAATACCATTAGTCATCAGGGAAATGGAAATTAAAACCACAGGAAAATCCACTACACACCCACAAGAGTGGCTATAATTAAAAAGACGACAACATTAAATGTTGGTGAGTATGTGAAGCAACTGGAATCATCATACATTGTTGGCAGAAATGTGAAATGGTGTGATCACTTTAGGAAAAAAATCTGTCTGTTTCTCTTAAGAGACAAAAATAGCACCCAGCAATTCTCTCCTAGGCATTTATTCCAGAGATATAAAAACACACATCCCCAAAAAAGACTTGTACAAAATATTCACAGGAATTTTATTCATGACAGCCAAAAACTGGAAACACACCAGATGTCCATTAACAAATGGATAAACAAACGCTGGTACATTCATACAATAGAATACTACTCATCAATAGGAAGGGAAAAAACCACCGATACTTGCAACAACAGATGAATCTCGAAACAGAAGGAGGGAAGGAAGCCTTGCCCAAAAGAGTGCATATTATACGAATTCATTTACGGGAAGTTCTAGAACTGGCAGAAATAATCTATGGTGAGAAAAATCCCAACAGTGGTGGCCGGTGTGGGGGGAGGGGGTCGTTGACTAAGAGGAGGCAAAAGGAACATTCTGGGGTGACTAACATATCTGTATCTTGATAGGAATTTGAATGACGTGGGTTAGGACGTGGTACTCTTAAAATTGTGCGTTTCCCTATGTGTGAATTTTCCCTCAGAAGGTAAGTGAACAGTCCACAATATGCATTCTGCAATATTCAGAGGCGACGCGCTGTCATCTGCAATTTACAACGAAAGTCACCAAAAACTAAGACGGACTGACGAAGACACACATGAATTTGATACGTGATGGAGCAGATACAGCAAAATGTCCAAGTGGCAGAGATGAGGATGTTAGCGACGACTGTCTGAACTTTTCTTTTTGCTTGAAATTTTTCCTAACACAGCATTGGGGGCAAAGCAAAAACAATTGTGAGATACAGCGTATGCAGTATTTAAGGGGAATATTATCATTAGGATGCATTTAACAGCAAACAAGAAAGATTAAGAATAAATTCCCTAAGCATTTGTGCTTAACACTGTTGGTGGCCAACCAATATCCATTCTCCCCTTCCTCCTAAATAGCATGGCCTCATTTTACCAGGGGCAGGAAAGTGAGGAGTGAAAGATGACCCCTCCCAGCACTCCCTGCAGAGAGAGGTGGCCAACGAGATGTCACCAAAGTGGGGGGATAGGACTCCCAGGAAAGCCGGTTGGGGGGAGCCCACACAGAGCTGGCCGGCCCTCCTCCGTTCACTTCCTGCCTGGAGTCCAGCACCCCTCTGCTACTCTGACTCCACTCTCCTTTGCCCCATGCAGCGCTGTTCCCCTGTGTCCCTCAAGCCCGGGGCCAGCCACCAAGCGATTACAAAATACATTTTTAAATGTCTAAACCTCTTCTCAAATAAATGACGTGGCCGTCCAGAGTCGGAAGCAGATGGTTCTGCTCTCAGAGGAAACCCCACGGCGACCCCAGAGGGGCCCCCCAGGCCCGGGCCAGCGCGATGCTCGTTTTCAAGCCAGAGGGCACCCACCGAAATGAAGAGGTTTACTGCCTCACTTAAGAGCAATAACAGTGCAGATACCTTGAACCACGGGTTCTCATAAATCTTGTTTGGGGAGAAAACCTTTCAATTCCCAGTGGAAATATGCAAAACAGCCTCCACACTGTAAATCTTGCTTTTCAGTTCTAAGGAGATAAGCTGGACCTATTAACCTCCCGTGTTATTTTCAACTTCATTATTTGAGCTGACACAAGAGAGCAGTGACGGCTCTTTCTGGCAGAGAGCATGTAAATCGCTTTCTCAAAGGAAATTACTTCTCCGGCCTGAATGTTATTAATCTAAATTCTCCGTTAGTCAAATTGTTGCCCATAATAAATATGGAACAGGTTCTGATACTCATTGAGTGTGGCACTCCTGGCAGAAGCCATGTCCACTCCTAGCCCCCTGCCACGGAAATGGCCCCGGGGGTCCATGCGGATCCCCCTGTCCCGGGCTCCTGACTGCGGGAGGTGGGAAATGACTCACCGCAGGGATGGTCCTGGGCTCCCTCCCTCTGTCCGTCTGCCCCTCTCACCTTGGCAGGGGAGAGCAGCTCCCCACCCAGAAGAACACTCCTCACGGCCTCCCACACTGAGATAACATCTTTCAAGGAAAACTACCAGGAGGACGAGGTTTGAGTCCCTGCCTAGGACGAGCAGAGCCTCTCGGCTAAGTGCTTCAGAGACCAGGTCTCCCCGCTCCCTCAGGCAGCCAGCCAGATTACTGACAGACTGACACCAGGGTTGTGGGTTAGACTCTTCATAAGACCATTTAAGTCGCATTTTGCAAGGCACCAAAGTCTTTGAAAACCAAGCTATTCTCTGAGTCGGGAGTGGGGGGATGGAGTCGGCCCACTTGCCTGCGGCCCAACCCTACCATTGGCCAAGCCCCAGAGAACTCTTTGCATAAAGATACTCCTTTCCTACGAGGCCACCTTAAAGATGGAAATGCAGGCTGCCACGGAGCCAGAGTGGAGAGATACAAAAAGCTTTTTTCATTTTCTACTGGGGTTTTTTCCAGGGTAATTACAAGAAGTTTAGGATCCATTCGGGGACTTGTAGTTCATTAAATGAATTTCCATCTGTGTATCCACCACCTAAGAAGTATCACTTGGTACAATACTCGGGTTTTTATTGTATATAAGTCAGACTGTTAATTTGCAACGCGCAGCACAGAAAGGATCATTTCGGCAGTGCCTGATTATGCAAAATGAGGCTCGGTTTTCATCAGGTTTGGCTCCTGTGCTCCTTAGCACTTGATGGGGTGCCAGCATGCCGGATGGAGCCCCGACAAAGAAGGAAGCCCAGCACCAGCGCGCAAAGCACCCCAGCCGTTCTCCCAGTGGGTCTCCGAGCCCCTGGCCTGGACTCACGCCCACCTTCCCCCCGACTGCTCAGCCCCGGACGGCCGCTAGGAGAGCCGTCACAGGAACCGGAGCTTGGGAGCGATTAGCTTCCATATTCCAAGCATGTCCTGGGTCTATTGATTTTAGTTGAGGGATAATGTTCCCAGGGAGGAAGAATGGGAGGCCGAGCATCCCCTGCTGATGGTGCAGTGCTGGAGTCAAACCGAGCCGGCTGAGCCCCGCCGAGGTACAGGGGGAGATCAAAGCTTCCAGAAGCCAGCCCCTGCTGCAGACGCTGTCCACCCAGGGACCACGAGGCTGGGGTGCGTACCTCGTGGCGCAGGCTGAGCATGCGTGGAGAGAGGAAGGAGTGACGGGGAAGACGGTCACCTGGATTCCTGGCACCAAGGGCAAGGTGGCCCTTTTACATGAGGACCTAGAGACTTTGGTCCTGTGTACCCTGCATTGCGCCGCCAGCAATGCATATCTGTCTGTAGGAGAGAAAGGAAGAGTGACGGGCTTTATAGACAGATGGCCTCGTGTCCGCAGCTTAATTGTTTGCTCTGATAGGACCTGCGTTCTTCCAGCTAAATCACCTGAAAGGCCAGGTCACCCGCCTGAATGGTCTCTGGGTCCGAAATCTGGGTTGCCCGTTAGAACCATCTAGGGAGCCTCAGCCCCTCCTCAGATCATTTAAAATAAAGGCTCTGAGGATGGGCCCTGGGAGCAGCAGTTTTCTAAAATTCCCCCAGGTGATGATAATGTAAAGACAGGGCCGAGAACGTCTGGGTCAGATCATCTCTGGAAAGTTTATCAAAATACCCACCCCCAAGAGACAGACAAAAGCGCACTGGAGCGAACTGACCCCTGGGGTCGCAGGTGCCATTATGGGCCCAATCAAACTGCAAAATCTGCCTGAGAGCCAGTTTACAAAGATTGGTACTGCAGACACCAAAGGGCTTGTGTCCCAAAAGAGAGCAGCAGGGGGTGCTTCCATGGGAGGCTGGGCTGCGAACGGGCCGCTGCTCTGACGGCTGGGAGCTCTTCTCTCTGCATTAATGCTCATCCCTGGCATTCTTCCAACCCCCTTGGGGCCAGGTACTAATAACACACCAGAAACTACCTTCCTGGGGCCCCTGTACCTGCGGACTCTTCCAGGAAGCCTCTCCATTCATGGGGTGACCACGGACAGCCCTTCTCAGCATGCCCCCACATTCACTCTCAGTTTATACGCTTCCACGGAGGATTACTGGTGAGCGGCCTAGCAACACTGTCCCTTCCTCCACATTCTGTCTCCTTAGATCATAAACACCCCCCAGGGCAGGCACAGTAGCATCCACGTCCTTCCTAAATACTCCGCCTCTCTCAGGACAAGACTGTGCACCCTGACCCTGACCAAAGGGTCCACTTCTCTCTCTGTGGAATCCGCTCCGCCAAGTGAGCCCCCCTCGGATTCCCTCTGTCACACCTTAGGCTGCATCCTCTGCCTCTGCTGGGGACAGAAGGCCACTCTACTCCTCTTGCTAAGAGGAGATCTAGACTTCCCTTTGACCATCCCATGATGCTGAAAGCCCAGCCCCCACCTGGTGACTCGAGCACCTGAGCAAAACTTCTCTACTGAAAGGTGATCTGAGGCCGCAAAGCCTGGTCCCCTCGGAGCCTCCGCCCTCTGACAGCCACCTGTACGTGCTGCCACGGGGATGTAGAGAAAGTCCCAGCAGGGCTGGACCCAGGACTGACCTCCTAAAAGTCTGAAAGATCAAAGCCCGTTGTTTCCAGAATGTTCTCCCACCCCTGAAGGAAACGGGTCAGCCCAGGAAGAGTTAAGCCTCCCGTAGTCAGAGGTTAGAAGATGAAGCTCTTGCCCATACACAGAGGGGCAGAGAGCATTCGGAGCATGATAAATCTGAGCGTGCAGAAGGCCTCTCTCCTCATTTGTTAGTCAGCGATGTGTGAAAATGTTAATGAAGGGAGTTATAATCTATGAGAATTTCACTATTAAAATGTAGTTCACGTCTGAAGGCTTCTGCTTACACGCAGCCCACTGTACATCAATCCTCCGCATGCGCGGCTAATAATAGACGTAATTGCCTTGCTCTGTCTGGCCACCTTCACCCTAGCAATTCTAAGATTTGCTACAACTGTTATTGTAGAAATTATTTTCATGCTATTAACTTTGAGTTTTATTATATGTGTTCTTAAAAGAAAATAAATGCAGAGAGACTGTAAGTGTATAGAGAGCCCCCGATGAAAGTATTTTAAAAAATATAACGTAATGACAAGAAGCACTGAAGTAGGGTGATATAATGGTCCCTTCCCTTATTGAAACCGAAATTAGACTCTGCATCGCAAAAGTACAAGAAGAGGTTTCCTTCTTGTCATGAGAAAATCTCTAGTCTGAGGTGGCAGCACATGGCCTCTTGCAGAAGTAGATGGGGGAGAAGAGCCCGGCTCATCTGAGGAACCCAGACTCGGGTTCCATGGTGACTGATGTCTGATGTAGCCCAGAAGTGTCTCACCTGGGAAAACCCGAGAAACTTTTACGGAGGTGGGGGGACACTACAGCTCTGGCCACCACCCTCTCCCCAAAACCAGGCAGGCCTGCCGGGGCTAATCTCCGCTCTGCAGGTGAGCCCCAGTGCCCTGTACTCAGAGCCCCAAACGGGCAGGTTTCACAGGCTTGCAGCTGAGGGAGGAGCCTTCCAGTCCGTGCGGGCTTCAAGGCCCGGGACCGAAAACAGGCATAGGACCAGACAGGCATCAAATGGGCTATAAGAACATTAGCCAAAACTGGAAACAAGATCCACAGAGTAGGCTTAGGTAACCGGTGTGGCAGATCCAATGACCCCCTTCTCCGGGAAGTGCCCCCCATACACACACCACCAGGGTGAATCCTGGCTGTCTAAATGCATGACCCTTGTCCCCCAGCAGTAGATGACTCTTGATTGTCTTCCCCAGGAATCTGGGACTGGATTCAAGGGCCTGCCAGTCACCTCTTCATGTGACTCACCTGATAACGTGTAAACTCGGGACTAAGGGTACTAGTGTCCAACCACACAGACTGAGGACAGAACCAAGCCAGTCTGCCAAGAGAAACAGTGCAAAGTGCAGTGTGTCCAACTCCACACAAGTTGGAGAGAGGGTCTGGAGGGCCTTCCCATTCCCTGTTCCAGTTTCTACCTGAGCCTGCTGCTCCCTGTGAGACATTCCTATACCCTTACAATAAGTTCCCTTTTTTCTCAAGCTGGCTGGGCTTTTTTCTATACCTGTGACAAGAGTCAGAATATAATTGGCTAATATAGGATGGGCCTAGGGACATTTTAAGATTCTTAGCTTAATTTTCATGAAATGTCCCAAAAGGAGTTCATGTCCTATCCATGCATGTATCCATCCAACCATCTATCCAGTCCTCTACCCAACTGTTCACCCCTCCATCCATCCATCCATCCACAGTCCACCTACCCACCCAACCATCCATCTACCCATCCATCCATCCATCCAACCACCCACGCACCCATCCAACCATCCATCCATCTACTCATCCATCCATCCATCCATCCACCCATCCATCCACC
>NW_019154122.1:15360311-15536517 GCF_002288905.1 Enhydra lutris kenyoni
CACCCACCGACCCAGACAGCCAGCCAGGCAGCCATTCACCCACCCATTCATCCACCCGTCTACCCATTCACTCGTCCGTCCAATAGATCTATGTACTGAATGCCCACCATATGCCAGGCACTGGGCTATAGGAGTGAACAAATAAGTTATGGAACCTGCCTCCATGGAGTTTGCAGAGAAGATAAATGTGAAATAAAACAGAACACTAAAGCAAAACATAAAGACAAGTTGTGATAAATATTATGAAGGAAAAGCATATATTGTGATGACAGATAGTGACAGAGGTGCCTGGAAGGTTTGGAGGGTTAAGACTTAAGCTGAGACTCAGCAAGAGTTAGCAGAGGAAATGGGGAGAACAGAGAGAGCGGGTGCCTGAGGCCTTGGAACTGAAAGGCAGCCAGTATAGCTGGAAAGCGGTGGGGGGAAGGTGGGGACGAGGCTGGGAGGTGACACAGGCCCTAAAACCTAGTCCTTTCTGAGGACAACTCTTTTTTGAGAGACACGACATCAATAGGGAGAGTTTGCAGAAATTCAGCCTTCCCCCCACACCCTCTGGGTTTCTTGCTGGCATTCCCGCTCACACCACCTACCAGAGAGGACAGTAACATGGGACAAAGACAGCAAATAGGACCCACACCCAGCACATTCTGTAAGCCCTAGGGACTGTTCCCAAACCCTAAGAACTGTCTAGAAAAGTATAAACAGCGCAGCTCAGAGGCTTCCCCATCCAGAAAGGACTGAGTCATGTAGTCCAAAATTCCTACCTCTACCCCATGCCCTCATCTCACGGGAGGGTGACAAGAAGCCTGAAAACACGATCAGTCATCTCCAGTGGCCTGTTTCCCACCGAGCCCAGGGTCAGGCAGGCACTCTGTGCAGGAGGCGGAGACAGAGCACCACTGAGGCACAGGACACCCCTGCTCCTCCCCGCCCCAGGCTCTCCCAGGGCCAGCACCTCACCAGAGCCACTGCCCAGAGAGCTGAAGGGGGACCCCTGTGGGTGAAGGTGAGTGACCAGAGGTCCCCTCCAGGACCAAGAGTCTGGAGCCTCTCTGCTACCTTCCTAGGGACAGGAAGCTGGTGATGGAGTGAAGCTGGCTGCCACTCTGAGGAAGGATACCAGGTCACGGGAGCTTGGGACACTGAGGGAGCAAAGAAGGGGCTCTCGAGTACGAACTGAGGCAAGAAATACGTCGAGGACTATGCCACCCACCCATGTGGGGGTCCTGATGCAGACACCCAGTCTGCCTCTCCTCCTGCCTTCCACAAGGGTGGACAAAGGCAGAGCCACCTCTCCAGGACCCTCTCTGGGTGGCAGGGCTGAAACCTCCAGCCATGAAATAAATGTCACATACAGCACGGCGACTCTACTGAATGATACTACAGGGCATCCTGGAACGTTGCTTGGAGATCTTAAAAGTCCTCGTCACCAGAAAACAACTTTGCAGCTTCGGATGGTGACGGACGCCAACCAGAATTCTGGTGGGGATCGTTTTGCACTACGTGCTGGTATCGAATCATTCTGTCGTACACCTGAAGCTAATATAATGTTACATGTCGATTCTAGCTTCATAAAATAAACTTCCGTAAAGTCTAGAAATCAGTAAAATTGGGAGCCACGGCCATCTCTTTCCAGAGGGTGCTTTTGTGAACCTTTCAACTTCCCCTCAAGGAGCACGTGTTGCTACCAGATGCAGCCACGTCCTTTCTTAGAAATCCTCAAATCCAAAACACTTGGGGAATCCAAAGTTTTGTTTTCTTAAATTTGGCTCCATGCAGCGGCAAGCCTTAATGTGAACTGACACAGTTTCTCGTCCTTGTTTACCCCACTTAGCGTGAATATGCATGTGTTTTGCCGCAGAAATATCAATGTGTTTGCTTACAGGCTGTTGTTCCAAAGCCGCCGAGCCTGTGCCAGCATATACACTGTATTACTTGTCCGAAACCCAAAGGATTCTGGTTTCTGCAAACAACTGACTCGGAGGCTTTCCGAGAGGGGAAGGGAAATCTGGAAGGCACAGCTGGTGACGATGAAGGACGCCGCTCCCGTCGCTGACTTGCTGTATGATCTTAGGGGAGTCCCATCCCTCTGGGGCCTCGGCTTCTGGACTTGCAGAATCCAGAATGAAGTCGGATGATCCAAACCCTCTCCAGGGTCTGCCTTTCCTCACACTCCTGATTCCTGGAGCCATGACCATTCAGCAGGTTCCCAAACGGGCATGCCCATCCCTTCAGCTTCCCTAATGGTGGGCTGAAAGGCAACTGGCAGGCAGGGAAGAGAGCTTCTGCCCTGAACCTCATCCTGAACTTGCAGGCCCAAAGCACCAGTGCAGGTAAGCCAAGGGCCTCCCCTTCTCCAGCAAATGCTCCTGGCAAAGGGACAGCGGAAGGGCTTCCCACCAGGAGTGCACCTCTGGAAGAAAAGCCCAAAGGAGTAAAGTCCCAGTGGTGGCATTTTAAGGACTTGAATGACAGAAGGACAGGTGGGGGGTGTTCCTTTATATCCCACAATTGAAAGCACTATGACACTTAGCAGACCCGTCCCACAGCTGTGCTGGGCATAGTGGGTGTGTTCAGGACAGAGAAAGTGCCCCACACTCAGGGGTCCTCTCCCCCAAATTATACCTCCATCGCCATCACCGCTTTGTGGTTTTTAATTTTCTTCTAATTTTAGGATTGGAGCAGCGTTCTAAGAACCCCTCTAAGTGTTTTAGGGAGATGGTAATGGTCCTACACTAAAATAATTCAACCAACACTATAATTTTAGTGCCACCATCAAAATGAAATAATGGCTGTTTACTATGTTACACCTTTCAAATGACCTTCATTTGAATACAAATTGTGGCTTGAAATTCTAAAAGCTGCTCCCGTTCCAGAAGGCTGCAAAATGCTGGAACTCTATGATGGCTCCTCTTCCCAAGCCTCCTCCCCGGGACCGCAGTTTAAATGGATTTCTTTTTCTGGAGCTGCTGGAAACCCATTTAGCACCTCCATGCAGAATGGAATGGCTTTGCCCTCGCAGAGCAGGCTGGGAGCCGGGGGGTGGCCCGGAGTACAGAGCAGGTGGGAAGATGTTACCTGGGAAGAACAGCCCTTCTGGGCCTGGGGCGTGGTGGTGGAGGCAGGGAGGTTTCCAGAAACCTCCTCAGAGGAGACAGAGGCTGCCCTGCCCCTTCCTCCGTCCATCAGCATCCTAGCTCATCTCCTGCTTGTCCCTACACTGCCTGCCACACACCGTCCTCCAGTCGCACCAGACCGCTGGGTCCTGAACCTCACCCGGTGCCTTCAGACGCCCACCCCAGCAGGCAGAAGAGGGAACGAGTGTCCCAAGCCAATTCCTGCCTGTGCAAGCGTCTCCAGAAAGGTGGTACAATGGAGACCTACGGGCAGGTTATGTGTGTGAGTGTGTCCCCACTGCACGCGTCGGGGACACTCCTAGGATCAGTGCGTGTCCTACTTGACCTTGTATCCCAAAGGCCCAGCCCTAAATCAGTGTTTGTTGAATTGAAAGCCATTTCTAGAAGTGTTTATATCCAAATGAAAACTTTTTAGATATGTGATTTAGGGTAAGTTCTTCATTTCTCTAAGTCTTAATAAAGTAGTAGTAAGAATAAAATCTGCCCCGTAGACTGTCAAAGCGTGCCCGTGCGTGGCGCGCACAGTACGCCGTATTCACACGTTGTGCTCACACCTGCCCGGCTGGCTTGTTCCTGGTGTTCTCTGCAGGCTGCTGATGCCAACCTAGGGCCGGACCCACACTGCTTCTCCCCCATCCAGTGCCCCTGCTCCTATGACTTGCCTGGTTGGAATCAAAATATTCCCTTCTCTCCTTTCTGCGGCTCACCCATCCTGCGGGGAGAGCTTGGCTCCTGATTCACAGATGTGCTCCCTGTGATGAGGGCCTGACTTTCAGGCAGATCCACGCTCTCAAAGGCAATTTCCTTAAATGAGGAGCCTTTGTCTCTCAGGTCCTTCCTCCAGAGCCCTCCAGCCAACAGAAGCCTGCACCCTGCCGTCACGCTGAGCGGTGGCGTGCAAGGGGAGACTCACCTCTCCCTTTCTCATCAATCACCACACAGTTCATGCCCCAGGACCCAGCGTCCTAGGCCGAAACCCTCCCGGGGCCCTTATGTGCGTCCACAAGATCCCAGGACCACGCCTGTTCGTGCGTCTCTCTCTGTTCCCTGGTTCTGACCGCCCTCATCTCCTACAAAGAAACCCAGGAAAGCCTCCGTGCTTATCTCTGCCTCCAGACACCCGTTTCATCTGATCCTGTTGTCAGACTGAGCGTCTCAAAACTCCCATTTGATTAGGTCAAACTCCTGCTCGAGCAGCTTCAGTTTAGGCATCCTGGTCCCTAACGTGAGCTGCATTCCAGACGCTCCAATCTGTGTCCACCAGGGAATGTCACTCGGCCACAGAGTTAAGGATGCCCTACACAGGCTACAGCGTGGACCAACCCTGGAAACACTGTGCTGAGTGCAAGAAGCCAGGCCCGAAGGGTCAGTATTGTAGGATTCCACTTAGGTGAGATGTTCATAGTTGTCAGCGGCTTTGGGATAACAGGTAAGGTGTGTAGGTTCCTTCTTGGAGGCTGAAAATGGTCTGAAAGTGACTGTAGGGATGCTTGCGTGACTCTGTGAATGCACTAAAAACCACTGAGTTGTACCCCTAAATGGGTGAACTGTACCATATATCTCCGTGAAGCTGGTTTTATGCTCCAATCAGGACCCTGTCCCTTTTTACCCACCAGAGCGCCCCACCAGCCTAAACCAGTGTTTATCATTCCATTCAGCCTAAAAGATGCACCCTCCCAGGTCTGCCTCCTCGGATTCCTACAGCATTCATCCATGCAGGCCTCCAACCAGGGACACCCAAGCACCCGCAGGCATTCGCAGGCAAACTCAGCCTGATGAAAAAACAAAGAACAGTAACAGCAAACAGAAAAGCAAGCCAAACGGTGATTACAGTGTAGTAATGCAAACCATACCACTCTCTTGCTCCTTAATTGCTAAACTTTTCAGGGTTTACTCTCGTTCCTCAGGAGGAGACCCCCAAGCCCCCCCAAGGGCAGGGACAATGTTCTGTACTTCACCAGAGGTCACACAGTGTGTGGCAGGTAGAGTGAGTGCTGGAGTTGGCCCTGGAAGGACCGGGACTGCTTCGGGCTCCATCGGTGACGTGACTCCTCACCTCGGTCCCTTAGGGTCCCCTAGAAAACAGTGATGGTGCCTCCTTCACAGGAAGAGCCGTGTGCAGCAGGGGGATTCACTGAAAATCTAGTTTACTAGAAAATCAGTGGGGATCATCTGTTGAAAAGTTAACTTGTATCTTGACTCTTCAGAAATGAAAGGTAGGGGCAGCCTGGGTGGCTCAGTGGGTTAAGCCTCTGCCTTCAGCTCAGGTCATGATCTCAGGGTCCTGGGATTGAGCCCTGAATTGGGCTCTCTGCTCAGCAGGGAGCCTGTTTCCCCCTCTCTACCTGCTGCTCTGCCTACTTGTGATCTCTCTTTCTCTATTCAATTAATAAATGAAGTCTTAAAAAAAAAAAAAAAGAAAGAAACAAAAGGTATTTCCCCATCACCCAGGAAGATGGTAAGCCTTTTAGTTACTCTAACACATATTTGATATTTGTTGAATGAATAGATGAGTTTTTTAATTATTATTTACCCCCACAGGGAAGCAAATAATTCTCTTATGTTTCAGGGCAGGAAGAGATGGGCTGCCCTGAGGAGTCCCTGGACAGAGATCTCTGTATGTCCAAAGTCTCTCAGCTGACGCCTAAGATGGGAGAGAGCTAGAGGTTGCTCCAGAGCAGGCCTGATCCCAGCAGTACTGGCACTTCCATGGTCTGAAGAGAGCACAGGTGGAGGGCCTCGGGGTCCAGGGATCTGAGCTTGATCAGGCGCAGCAACTCTGAGGTTATAGGACTTTAGAAGAATGGGGGATGTCTGTGAAGACCAGATGCCTAACCAAGGCTCACAGTGGCCCTGCTTGGCCAAGTGTGGGGTCACCCAACCCCCAGGGGTCTCTGCTTTCTTCTGCTGGTGTTAGTAGACCTAGGCAAGCCGTGGCAGCCACACACAGGGGTTCTTCTGGACTTTCATACAGCCCCAGGGTGGAGACCTCAGAGAACTCCAGATTTTGGACCGACTTCTAACAGAAAGTTCAAGGAAAAAGGCTGGGAACAGAAGAGAGTAGATACCCTATTATCAATGAATGAGTAAGAGCCTCACTACTCTTACGACACTATTGGAACAAAAGGTAAGGCACTCAATACTGATTGACTGATTAACGAGACTGAAATCTTAGGAGATTACAACTATCCTGAAGACAGCCCATGGCTGGGAGCCCAGTAGGCGGGGGTCCCAGGGACACCTCATTTCAGCTGCCAGCGCTTAGGCAGATGGCTACAAATCTCAGTGAGAGAAACTTTTCCAAAAACACTCACATTATAGACAGCAAACAGGTGGGGCTTTAAACTCAGGAGAGATTGACAAAGAAAAATATTCCGATTTGATGGTGGCTCAGAGATCAGCCCCAGTCTTGCTTCAAGCAAACCTGCAAAACACAGTACTTCTCAGCCAAACTTTCGCCGTCTGTGACCAATTCCAAAGTGTCAAGAAACCACAGTCCCGACGCCTAGAGGGTTCTCCAAGACATCCAGCCCCTGAAAGGAGGCTTCCACACAGCCTCCGTCTTGGGAGCCTCCTGTCCCACAGAGCCCCACGTGATGTCTGCTGGCATGGAGTTGAGAGCAGAGCAGAGGACAGCAGACAAGTTTCCCCCTTCCGTCTCCCCGGCCAGCGACCAACTCCCCAGTTCACAGACGGCTTTCACTCTGGGACGAGACCCAACACGGCGACCATTTCCATCACTCTCTCAGCTTGTTTAAGAAAAACTTCTTGCCTACAACTGCTGGCCGCCATGCTGCGTACTACCCCAGTCAGGGTTTATCCGACATTAAATCTCCAAGCCAGAGACCTTCCAAACGGTCTGCGTAAAGCAGAATTATTGGTCCAAGTGTTTTTAAAAATAGATGCAACTCCAGACCCCAAGAAACTGAAGGGATATTATGGGAATACACAACTGTATTGTTTTGTTACTCTATGAAAAATTGGATTCTCAGCTCCTGTGTTCCCCTCCTGCTACCTTGCTCCCCCTTCTCCTGGTTTCCCACGTGAGAGGCTTGCAGCTCCTGGCATCAAGGACAATATACATTACAAATGAGCTCCCTGCTGGAACGGCCCAAACCAAGCTGTGGGGTCTGAGCTGCTCTATGGGCTGTTCCCGTGCCGCCCCCCCATCAACTCTAGCCTCCATCTTTCTTCAGACAAGAATGCCATTCTAGGCCAAATTTTAAATAAAGAGAAACCCACAAAAATCGACCACAGATTCAAGCTGGATTTGGGGACCACATCTCGCCAAGGGATGCCCAAGCAGGACCGGGGGAGTTCATTTTGGCTCTGAGATTTTGAGATGTGAATGGTCCTTCCCCAGCCAGACGCCCCAGATGTAGCAAGCAGCCCCTCCAGCTTAGGCTCCCCAACAGCCACGGAAGAGCTAAGAGGAAGGGGAGCCTTATCTACTCCAATGGCCACAGGAATGGCCAACACTCATGGTCCAGAGGTGGCTGAGTGAGGCCACAACAGCCCTATAAGCTAGCTGTGGTCCAGCAAGGAAGGAGACCGAACAGGTTAAGAAACGTTGCCAGGGTCAAGAACAAATTGGGTCCTGGCTGTGTGTGGATACAGAGAATGAAGTCCGCCTGCCCCCCACTTCCCTCTAATTTCAGTTCCTGCTATAGACTCAATGTGTGTGTCCCCCTAAAATTCCCATGTCGCAATCCTATTAGGAGGTGGGGCATTTGGGAGTGATCGGGTCTTGAGGGCAGTGCCCTCCTGAATAGGATTAGTGCCCTTTTAAAGGGATCCCAGAGAGTGACTTCCCAGCCTTTAGGATAGTGAGAAATAAATTTCTGTTGTTTATAAGCCATTCAGTCAATGGTTCTTTGTTATCTAAATCCAGATGGACTAAGGCAGAGCCTTCAGTCAAGATTTCCCTGGCCCGTCATCAGCCCCTAAGACAGCTAGATAGGACTTCCCTCTCCCCCTGGACAACATTTTCCTTAGAATATAAGCTCAATGAAGGCAGGGCCCACCTGGTTAGCCACCCGAATTCCAGAAAGAGCAGTCTGGCACACGGCAGGCCCTCAGCGGAATTGGATGGAACGAATAATGGCTCATGGCATATGCTGGTGAGAGAAAGTGCTTACTAACCAGGGCCTGACGCTCCAAATGCAGGAAAAGTAAAAATTCAAACCTTTGTCGAATGTCAAATCAATATTAATTTACTCAAGGGCATGAGTAAATGTCTTAAACGAGGCTTTTTTATCCTTATTAAAGACAAATGACCAGGTGTGTCACTAAGAGTACACATGGGATTTTCTTTTAAGTTGCTTATTATTCTTTCCTGCAACTTACAGAAGCTTACAGTCTTTAGACATTCTAGAAACCAAAGTCCCTCCCCTACAGACCAACGGAGCAGGGACCCGCTTCTCTGCACAGGACCCTGATTTATCAAACCCTCTCCACCGGGAGGGATGCTCCTTGTTGCAGGGACAGAGAACCCCAGGAGACATCCAGCCCCGTGTTCCTTCCGGAGCCCTCAGTGTGCCCCTCGTGCTTTTCTCCCTCCCAACAATGCCAGGCACAAAGCAGCATTCCTGCTCCCCGCGGAGCCCTACCGTTATGCCCACCCCACCGGGACGACGCCCCCCCGCACCATTCTCAGCCTGTCTGGGACATACAAAGGGGTCCCCTCGAAAGAGCAGCCAGCAGCTCCACCAGGAAGGTGAGGGCAACAGGTGGCGAGCCGACACTAATGACAGAGGACTCGGAGTCACCCCTGGGTGGCAGTGCAGGTGTCCCTGCAAGACCCCAGGGCCAGCACAGACTAGCCCCGCCCACTTCTCCAACAGAGCCCCGTCCTCTCCTTTCTTTTCTTTCCTCTTCAGAGAGCAGGGAATCCATGCCTGTCACTTACCAGCTAATGATGGAGAACGGTCCTGCGTGTTTTTATCCTGGCCACAGACGCCATTAGTCTGCACCAAATCAGCTCTAATGCAACAAAGATGTAAAAGTTATTAAACCCCTTTTAATAAAAGGCCTGTGGATCTCTCCATCAGCTGCAAATCCAGCCAGCAGGTGCTTTTGCCAATGCGCAGCTTAAAAGACAAACGGTAAGATTCGTGGTGAGGGCGGAAGGAGAGGAAGCCCGCCGCCCGCGACTGCCGGGGGGCTTACAAACTCTTTGGGATATTACAATTTCAGATGTTCTATTTTCTATTTACTTGTAATCCTAATTAAAGTTGCCGCAGAAAGACACGGATACGACTGCACAGGCCGCTACGTGATTTTGTATAAGCATGGGGCCGCAGAGACGAAATTTCAACACCCCAGCCCAGACAGGCGTTGCTGGAAATACTCCCACTCCCAGACACGCAGGTGTAACTCCTCACAAAGCGAGGCTGAAAGGAAAGACCGGGGCCCGCCAGGCGTTGTTCTTCTTCAGGAAGTTCCTGACTCTCGCTCTGTTCATTACTTTCAAGGGCTTCTCCATCTCTGCTTCATGCTTGGGGACAGTCCCAGGACCGGCGAGCCAGCCACGGTGTGATGGACCCACTCCGGAAAGCCAAGGGGCTTCCGGCCCTCGCAGGGACAGAGGCAGGACTGCAAGAGGGGCCGGTGGCCTCTCCACCCACCACACCTGGTCCCCGCTGGCCCGCCCAGTGCCCCTCCCTGGATGCTGCTCGCGCCTCGGCTTCGACCAACGCACATGGAGGATGTGTGTGGTCTCTCTGGAGGAAACGCAGGGTATGGAAGCCCACGGGCGTTAGGATCATAAATACGTTAAATATTTGTATATGTGCCCAAAACAGCACAGAGGACAGACACTGAAACAAAAGTGGTCGCCGTCTGGGCCCGGCCGAAGAGCGGGAAGAATTTTCCTTATATGATCCTAAATTTCTGGAAGATTATTATAATACAAATTATTATAATACAAATGAATAAATTCATAATAAAAGTAATCTTGCAGAGATAGAGCACAAACCAGTGGTTTGAGACAGTGAGCGGGAGGGTGGGGACGGACAGAGAAGGGGAGGGGGAAAGCTTCGTGGTGGGGAGCCCGTTCTGGATCTTGACACTGGGGGAGGTCCCATGAGTCTATACGTGGGACATGCAGAGAACAGACAGATACACGCCTTGTATCAACTCCAGGGTCCAGGTTGTGGCCTGGCATTACAGCGGGCAGAGATCCAGCCCCCCGAGGGGGCTGGGCGAAAGGTACACGAGGCCTCTCTGTGCCATCTCGGCAACTTCCTTTAATTTTATAATAATTTCAATATAGGAAGGTTAAAATAGATCTAATCATAGGTCCACATCCAACATGGAGAAATGCAGATGAAGCCAAAACTGTGGGGTGACGCTGGTTTTTAAGGCCAATAAACAGACATCCAACCTTTGCCTCATAAACGGAGAGACCAAGAGCGCGCACTGTCTTACGGTATTCAGCCCCCAAGTCATTCCCAAGGAAAGTCACCGGATTACGGACGAGGATGCTGAGGCAGAAAAAGTGCCCAGAGCTAGAACCAGCCCCTCCGGCCGCAGTCTGCCTTCAAGCTCATCTCAGGTTGGGCCCAGCACAGCCGCGAAGCAGGGGTGATTATCCTTGTCTTGGGGTGGGGAGCCCGGCTGGATTACGGAGTAAGCAGCAACACAGCAGCTGGGGTCCAGAACTCTGGCTGCCAGGCCCGATGCCTCGCCCATCTGGCCACCCCCCTTCTGCAGCGCCCCGACCCCCATCTGGCTCCATGAGGTCACATGCATCTGGCTGCTGCCTCCACAGACCACAGACACCACCTCCTTCCTGCCCAGACTCCAAGTTCAGGCCCGTCACCCACATCCTGTTCCGACCCTGCCTAGTTCAGCGTGGCCCAGGTGAAGGGGACAGTGTACTCGGCAGGGGAGGAAGCCACTACTTTAGCCCTTGCTGCAAACGCTCAGGGTGGCCAAGCAAGGACCCCCTGTCCCCGCCCCCACGTGTCTCAGCTGCCATTCTTGTCCCCTTTGATCCATTTACCCCCATGTAGTCTGGAACTCTCTAAGTCAAGATGGGGCCCCCTGCAATGGCTCTTCTCTCATTCAAGACAAAACCCAATTTTTCTATATATCCCCCAACTTGGCTAGATGGACGAGGCCCTTGAAGACTGAACTCGGCTTAGCCCACCTCACCACACCTCTCCCAGACTTGCTCCATCCTGTGGCCACACTCACACCCTGCATTCTCTCCTCAAAGCCACTGCACATTCTGTTCCCTCTGCCTCGCGTGCTCTTCCCTGTGCCCTGTCCCCAGCTCCACTCTCCATCCAGCCACCTCCCCTTGCCAGGGTGTCTCCAACTCATCCTCAGGTCTAAACTGACAGAGCATTTCGTCCAAGAACTCTCCCTAACCCACCAGGACAGGATTATACGCCCTCAACAGGTGCTCCAGTGACCCCCTAATGCTTCTAATACACAAATCGGTCGCATTCCTATCACTGCCTGCTGGCTTGTCTGTCTACCCCAGCAGACCATCAGCGGCGAGACAGCAAGGACCATATGCACTGCCCAGCGTATCATCTGGCCTGCAATAGGTACACAGTAAATACTTGTCAAATTAATGAATTTCGGACAAAGAAGCTGGTAGGACTTCCCAAGGCCACTCTCACGAGTGGAGAGCTGGGACAGGAACTAAGGTAGTGGCTATGATTTTTTCCAACTTAACCAAGGATGAGAGAAGGTCAAGGGCAATCCCTCAGCTGATCTGGTCCCAGCACAGACAGAAGCACGGGGTAAACCAGGACATGCTCAAGAGAGTTCAGGATTCAGGAAAATACACCCAGAGCCACGTGAGAACGGTTTGCTTAACACACAAATGAGGTAATGGGCTGCTCCTGACGGTGCCACCTGGGACAGGGGGAGACAAGGGAATTCTTGGATTCCATGATTCAGGAGATGGGGTGGTCTCAGCAGCAAAGGGAACGCACTGCCCTATGCTTCAGGCTCAGTTTGGCAATTCGTCGATGTTCTTCGAGTTAATGCATTATTATGAGTTTGCATATTTATAATGTGCCCTCTAGTTATTAACGGTGATATAATGCCAACTGAGAAAACCAAGAGACCTCAGAAATATTTACATAGCAGCATAATTAAGACTCAGAGCTGAGTCACTGAGGAATCCTACTGATTTTCTGGGAGAGGAAAAAATAGGACATTCTGTCTTCACGCCCTGCCCTAAGACCCTCCCTAAACATGGGCCAGGCAGAAGCCCACTGTGCCTCCCCTGGAACCACCCCCGACCACCAGCAGAAAACAGACCATCTCCGAGACGTACAGTTGTTGCCCTCCCCCACAGACTCAGACCAGACCTTCAAATTGGTGGGTACCCCGTGTCTCCCGCCTCCTCCACTTCATGGGGAAGAGGAGCCAAGGCAGGAACACACAATCATTCCATGCCCTCAGTCCAGGCTGCCGCAGAGCCCTCTCCACACTGATGTCCCTCGTCAGAGAGACCGAGGGTCCCTTTCAACATACAGAAAGAAGAGCAGGAAAGCGCCCCGAGGACCCCAACATCAATTCTGGGTCAGAGGCAACTGACCTCCTGCTGAGTGAGCCCCTCACCAGGCCAGAGGGCAAAGAATCAGCTCTTTTCAAAAGGACCCACAGCCACCACCACCCCCCCGCAAGCATCTCCTCCCATCCTCTGCTTTTTCCTCCATCTAGAACTCCACCTTCCATACAGAAAACCCAAGCTGGTTCTGATGGGCTCAACCAGGGTTTTTTCATGTATCTTTTAAAATGAAAAAGGAAAGAGATTTTATACAAGGGGGAAATCAACTGCTGAAAACCAGTAAAATGTGCTCCATCCCTACAACGGAATGTTGTTACTCGGCCACGAGGAGTGACGCCCTGCCACACGCTACCACATGGATGAGCCCTAAAACATGATGCTGTGTGAGTGAAGCCAGACACACGCGTATGACTCCACAGTCTCGAATTATCCAGAGTAGGCAAATCCCCAGAGACTGAAGGTGGGTTCGTGGTCTTCTAGCGCTGGAAGGGGTAAGGGGATTGGCGTGATGGCTAAGGAGTCAGGGGTTTCTTTGGGAGGTGATGAAAATCTTCTACAATTAACTGTGGTGATGGTAGCACAATTCTGTGAATACATTAAAAGCCACTGAATTGTGCATGTTAAATGAGTGAATAATATGGTATGTGAATTAAATCTCAATTTTTTTTTTTAAGAGCATTTGGGAGAGGGCGCCTGGGTGGCTCAGTAGGTTGAGCGACTGCCTTCGGTTCAGGTCATGATCCTGGAGTCCCCGGATAGAGTCCCACATCGGGCTCCTGGCTCAGCAGAGAGTCTGCTTCTCCCTCTAACCCTCCCCCTTCTCATGCTCTCTCTCTTTCTCTCATTCTCTCTCAAATAAATAAATAAAATCTTTAAAAAAAAAAAAAAAGAGCATTTGGGAGAAACTCCTTTATCTCCTGAAATGGGGCCTGAATCCTAGAATGACGGTCTCCCCAAGATCAGCCTCCAACAGGTGCCCAGGCAAAGTGTGACCCTGCAAAGCCCCTCCCCTCCCTCGGCACCGCCCACCACCACTCCAAAAGTTCTAGCTAGCTCTCGACACAGGAAGCTGCTGCGCCAGGTCCCAGAAAGATCCCAAGACTGAAAATCTACATTCCACAGGACACAACAAGCAGTAACTAATGCCAGACACGCGGCATCGAGCTTGCAATAAATGTCATCCTGTTTGGCTTCTGAAAGGGTCTCTGATATGCAGTTAATGCCGCATTCAGGCTCCATCCAGCCACCATCACGGGCGATATGCAAATGCGGCTTTTGTCACAACCGGCACTAACTCTAATAACTCCCAAAGTGAAAATGTTCCCATAAAAACCGCCATAAAAAGTCCCTTATTTTATTGCCAGCTAAGTTTTCTTTACTTGTTGTCAGGACTTTCTCCTCACTGTTGATTAGCTAACAGGAGGCACGTCATTTTTTTTCCTTTAGAGAGACCAGGGCACACAATCACCACCCTGTCCCCTCCCTCCATCTGGAGTACGCCTTGCTTCAGCTGCCACTGCTGCCCAGCCCCCTCTGAGCTAAAGGTGCTTATAAACCACATTTACCTTCCCCAACGGGCGGCTGAAATGCATTACCTTTGGTCTGCTGGTTGCACTCCCTGCTCAAGTGGGAATATAAAAATCAGCCTTATTTATAACAACAGAACACCTCTGTTCCCCGGATTAGACATGACTTTGTGCCATACACACGCATGTGCGCGCACACACGGCACACACATGCACGGACACACACCCATGCGAGGACATATAAACACACGCGCACACAAAGTACTCGTGGGCATGCGCACAAGGGGGCTCAAACACATATGCAAGCTTGCACACACATACAGAAAGACACACGCACGCGCACATGCACATACAGGTCATGCTGTTTTTCCCAAAGCAGGATACGTCCCGTTCATCCCACAAGAAAGGGAAAGAATAGGGGTGCCTGGGCGGCTCAGTGGGTTAAGCCTCTGCCTTCGGCTCAGGTTGTGATCTCAGGGTCGTGGGATTGAGCCCCGCATCGGGCTCTCTGCTCAGTGGGGAGCCTGCTCCCCACCCCCTCTGCGTGCCTCTCTGCCTACTTGTGATCTCTCTCTGTTAAATAAATAAATAAATAAAATCTTTAAAAAAAAAAAAAGAAAGGACAGGGCCAGGCCCTCCCACCTAGACTTTGCCTCTCTGGGCCTTGGTGGTGAAACAGGCCCCTCTACCAGCCCAGCTCCATACACCCAGGGCAGAAAGGACTGGGCAGGTCTCCAATAACAAGACCCTCCCTCTCTGTGCAAGAACACAAATAAATCTCCTCCTTAAGGTCCTTGGAGGAGGCCTCACACCTCCAAAAGAAGACAACTCTTTCCCCAGCTGACCTGGCCTCCCCTCCCTGAGCCTCTACAAAGATGACATGACAGACGACAGCCCCCTGCTTTTGGCCACAAAGGCCCACAGGCCTACCACCGACTGACTCATCTCTGCAGAAACCTTCTAATCCTCCTTCCAGAGAATTGCTGGTGGCATCCCACAAGCAAGTCACAATAGCCACTTCCACCAAGAGGCCCCTTGGAGAGAAGAATCCGGTCAGCCCTCTGTGTACCGCGCAGGAACCAAAGTAAACCAGCGTCTGCCAAGGATTCTTGCAAAATGGAAAGAGATGCTGAACTCTAGGAAACAAACTGAGGGTTGCCGCTGGAGGGGAGGTGGGTGATGACTGGGTGATGGGCATTAAGGAGGGCACGTGATTAATGAACACTGGGTGTTATATGCAACTGATGAATCACTGATCTCTACCTGGTACCTAGTAATGCAGTATATGATACGGAAATTGAATGTAAATAAAGAATTAAGAAAAAAGAAAGGAAGGAGTGAGTCAGTCACCTATTTATGACCATTTGCCTTAGGGGACAGCAAAGTGAGAAAATGGAGCCCTCTTCACGTAAAATGCCCGTATGGACCCACACAGTAGCCACTGCCAAGAGTCTAGGAACCCCGTCATGGGAGGAAAGCAGTAGCGACCACCACATTTTCTGCCCAAGCAACAAAGACCTGAAGTCTCAGATGAAATGTGGGTCCAGGGGTTGCCCCAGGCTCTGTGACGTGCAGAAGGAGCACCCGGAGCAGCCAGGACGCAATGGCCCTACCCAGGGCAGCCTCCAGCCAGCTAGGATAACCTCAGGGCTAAAGCGAGCCACCCCACCTCCACGAGCAGCCCACCGTCCCCCTAGACGACCCTCTCTCCCCACTAAAGTCATCAGGGGTCCAGACCGCGGTGGGGGACGTTTCCACTCACTCCATGTCCGCCCCTCACGCACACACCCATGGGTGACTGTCAGGGTACAAGCCGCTACCTCCCATCCCCAAAAGGGCCCTCCAGCACCCCGGGTCCCTACACCCGGTGGGGTCCGCAGCACTCCTCAACCCGGTCGGGGGGGAGGTGAACCCCGCGGGCAGGCGGAGCCCAGCTCAGCGCCCTCTCGCCCCATTCTCCTCCTGGCAGTTCGGATTCCTTTTCTTGGGGTTTTAAAGGTCATGTTCTCCGTCGGCGGAAACATTCTACATGACACTTCTGAGGCAGAGGCTCCTTTCAGAGGCATTTAATCCAAGAACAGGCACCCTCTGAAGAAAAGGGTTTATAGGTCACCGCTCAGACGGCCGAACAAATCACCGGGCCTCCTGCGGGCTTGGGCGGGAGGCGCAGTTGGAGTGGGGAGGGGCGGGGCGCGGCCTGGACGCCTGGGGCGCAGAGGGACCGAGGAGGAGGGGCGCCAGCCGGGGGCGTGGCAAAGGGGGAGGGCGGGGCCGGCCAGGAGGGACAAGGCAAAGGAGAAGGGCGGGACCACGGGGCGGGGCGGGGCCAGGCGCCCCCTGTACCGCCTCCTGGGCCGGGGACGCGCGCGGGCAGCTCACAACCAGGCCCTCCAGCATCCGGGGCGAGCTGACCTTGACCTGGCCAAGCGAGGCGGCCTCGGAAGAGAGTTTGCGGAGGGGCTGCCTGGCAGACAGTGGGGGAGGCGGTGGTACCTGTTTGTGTCTGAGCAGAGACCCTGTGCCCCGTCCCCACTGCGCTCTGTGCCCCACGCAGAGCCGACAGACACTCTGAGCGTGTTTGTGCAACGACTACGGAAAGGCGCCTGGGAGAGGCGTGGAGGCCACCGGAACAGCAGGCGCTGATGCAGCGGACGCTCCCTCCAGCAGACACTGCAGAGAAAGGGCACAGCGCCCTGGTCCCAGGTCGCATCCAGGGGAGGGGTGTTAGTGGGACCATGGAGTTAGTGGGACCACGGAGAGGGCCGACTGAGGCTGAGGACTTCGACCTGACAAAACCGGGCAAGGTGATTCCTATCCCGGAAGACTGCGGACTGGCTGCAGGGCGCCACGCACAGCCACCTGCTCTCGCACCCCCGGAAACCTGGACCCCCACCCTGCCTTGAAGCAGGGCAACAACCTGCAACAACCTTGTGAAAGGTCCCCGCTGTCTGCTCAGCTCTCCTGGGACGCCCAGCCAGATGCTACCTCCACTGTGCCAGGGTCTGGTGCCATCCCTGTGAGAGAGACAGTCTTAACCCCAGTTTATGCCCATTTCCAAATCTCCAAGCAGGCCTGGCCTGTGGTATTTGTGTCCCTTGGAGCCCCACAATGAATGCGCTCGGATCAATTGGATCAATCCGCTCAAAATGTTAAAAACCTGAGAAAGGTCACTGAGAGTGAATATTCCTTTCAGGAAGAATCATCCAACCCACCCCACCCCCAGCTCTAAGAATATGTCTCAAGGAATCATGACAGTGAGCCTTGGGCCCTCGTGATCTTCAGCCCCCTGGGCCACAGCGGGTGGCCGCAGGACCGCTGAAGGCACGGGAAGAGCAGGAACCCACAGCAGCAGACAGGCAGCTTCTGGCAAAGTCTGCTACACCTCCTGGCCACCCAGCACCCACCCACAGTCAGTCTTAACAGCCCCCTAGTTTTGTTTGGGTCTTCCCCCTCTTTACCGCACAATCAGGTTGGCAGTGGGGCCCCCAGGAATTGGGGGGTGGGAGTGACAGGAAGACTGGAGACCAGGGAGGACATGCCCACAAGCCTGCCCTCCAGCTCCTCCTGCGTCCGTCCCAGCTCCCCAGAGCCCTTCAGCCAGTGCACGGTTCCGCAGGCTTCGCCAGAATCCAGTTTTGCTTAATTTAGCTACAGTTGTTTTTTGTGGCTTACAACAAAGGAGCCTTAACTGCATCACAGCCCAAACACTTTTTCCAAACCTCCCTAAACTCAGAAAAGTTTAAAAAAAAAAAAGTGCAATAAGAATTAATTCCAGAGATTCCCTAGTAAGAATCACTGCTCACAATCGGAGTGCGCTTCTCTGTAAGGCCGCCTTAAGCAGCTGTGTCCACCCCAGACTACCTGGGATTTAAAAGCGCAGCTCCACCTTGCCAGGACAAGATATGAAGTCACAAAACCTCTCTGGGCCTGTTTCCTCACCTGTAAAATGGAGACAATAGAGCTGATCCCCCGGGACCATCATGAAGACTAAGTAAATTCATCTGTGTAAGGGGCTCAGGGCAGGACCTGCGTGTCATAAAGGTTCTTTCACTGTCTGTTGAATTAAATCAAATTCAATCACCTAACAGTCATTTACTCACTCATTTATTGAGCACCCACTGCATGCACAGCGCTGCCCCAGGTGCAAGGACACAGAGGCAGAGTAGCAGGGGACCTGCCCTCGAGAAGTCCCCGTCAGCTGCAAAGGGAGACTTGTAAACACATAAATCCGAGTCCGATGTGATAAGACTATTCTGAAGGTATCACCAGAGTGCTATGGAAACACAGAGGAGGGGTGATTAATTTTGCTTCAGGGGTTGGGGGAGTCTTTGCAGAGGAGGTGACATTTGAGCTGGACTTTGAAAGACGAGCTCTCCACAGAACTAAATCTGGACCCAGTGCCAAGAGAGTCAGCCTTGGAAATCAATCCAGCCACCTCGGGAGGGGCAGTCGGCCACAGGCTGACTTCCCACAGGCTCCCTGCCCCCAGGACAAGGACAGACAGGGCCTCAGCTCTCCCAGGCTGTGAGAATCCACACTCTCCCTGGGAGGCCAGGCCAGGCCTCTGTGTATAAACTGCTGTCTTTTCCCTCCACTCAGCAGTCTGCTCACCTCCGGGTAAGAAGAACTCTCTGCCCCCTGCGAACTCCCCCAGTCTCCACCTCTTGAATGCAACTTGCATTTTTTTCCCCCAAGAATGAAAATCACCATGATTGCTTTTAAATTACATCCCACTTTTGCAGACTGCTTTACAGATTTCAAGACAGAAGAAATATAGAATATCTGTCAAGGGCAGAGCTGAAACGCAGCTCTGCCACGAACTACCCAGTGACCCTGGGCTGATTATTTCATTTCTCAGGCCTCAGTTGCCACATCTGTACAATGGAGTAACAGGGCTGCCGTGGGGGATGAAATGAAGTTTTCAGAACAATATCCAGGCAACAGTGGGCAAAATGGAGAGGGTTACTAAGGTAAAGCCCACCATGCCCTTCATACCTGGTATGCGAGATGCTCTTACCACTATTAGCCACGCTCCCTTTCCTGGCACCTGACTTTTCTGTGCCTTGTCTCCCAAGCAGAATGTTACCCTCGGGAAGTCTAGGTCACATCTCACTGGTACTTAGAGGGCTGACATTCTAGTTCTGAGCCCTGCGCCCACTCTGAGCAAGCGGCTTCCGGCAGGCTGGGCCCAGACAGGTGAGCGGTTGTGCCAATCCTCCCCCCAGCACTTCCTGCAGACCCCGTCACAATGCCCCCCCACACAAATCACCACCAGCCCCAGCCTCCCCACGTACACATGCTCGTCTCTTCTTAGCGCTATTTGAACTGCCTGTTTGAAGGGGATTCTGGTCACCCTCTTCTCCCAGAACACACTGTGTACAAATCTGTAATTTCCCCTGGATATCTATATAATTTTTTTCAACACAGACTGAACCGAGGATGAACATGTTTTCAGAACTCTCTGTAGAACTGCTGATGTTATTTTCCAATTGTTGGCAGCAAGGACTCCACCAAAATACTCAAGGTCAAGAGACCAGCATGGTTCTAGGCAATCTGTACCTCTTAAAACAGTGACAAATATGTTATTTAATTTTAATGAGCTTTTTTGCATCTCAAATCTAATTACAGCATTATCAAGTACTGCTTTGAACTGCAGGTGGCTTCTCATTACGTGTGCAAAGCCTGCCACGAGCATTTTTCGTGAATACTAATAACTGCTTAATTTTACTATCCGCTTAAAAAAAACAAAAACTTCCAGCAACTTAGAAGGCTGGGCTTTCTAAAGCATCTGCGGAGGGTGAGCCACACAGCAACACGGTTTAATTAAAAAAAATAAATACTGTATGTGGCCACCCTTGAGGATGACAGCTCGGGAAGCGGCCGGGGCCCGGCGGACGGGGGCGGGGAGGAGACGCGCTCCGTGCACTTCTGGGAGGCTCTGTTTTATTGCAGGCTTATTGTATCACATTCAAATTTCCCAATTTGCTTGCAGTTCAGAGAGAACGGTTCCGTCAACAGATTTTCTGGGTGACGGACTTCAGTAATAGGCCTGGAGCTGGAGGTCCCGGAGGACACGCTCCAGAAATCTGTTGTGCGGACAGGTCCGGGGAGATGCCTGAAAATCATCACGGAAGCGGTCCGAGGGGGAGGCCAGCCGCCAGCGCTCCAGGAGAGGGTAAAGGCAGCCCGCCGGTCCCGGCTCTGCGTGGAAGGCTTTGCAGCCCCAGAATGGAGAAAGTTATCGAGCCCTGGCCAGTGGGTCTGAGCCACGTCTGGGGTTTGTGTGTCGTTCAATTATTTTGAAAAGTGTTAATGCTGAACTTCATCTTTTAAGGCCAGCTTCCTGATTTGCACCTTCTCCAGGGAGGTGGGCTACGAGGGAAAGTCTGTTACTGTCCACTACCCCCACCCCCCGTTCGTGATTTTCATTCAGGAAGATGCCAACAATCTATGAGGCCACGGGTGCGTCTCCGCCTGGGTTTGGTTCACACACATCCACACTGTCTCTGACTAGGAGTTCCGGAGCCTGCAAGTCCCATCTGCAGCGTAGGCTTGCCACCTGCACCGACAGGCCACACCATTGACCCAGCCACGCTTTCTTCTCTTTCTCATTTCCTGGAGGACCAGCTCAGCCATCCTTCCTCACGTTTGAGCCCTGCCTGTGCCTTGCTCAGAAGTTGCAAAGGCCAAATGGACCACAGCCCTACTCTCCACCTGCCTCTGGCCAAGCAAATACCGTCCCCCTGAAGATGCCCACATCCTAATCCTCAGAACCTATAAATGTGTTCTGTCACATAGGAAAGGGCAACTAGGATTACAGGGGCCGGGAAGGTTGCTAATGAACTAATCCCAAGACGGAAAGATTATCCGGGTGTGCTCAGTATAATCCACACGAGGCCTTAAGAGTGGAAGAGAAAGAAGGCAGAAGAGCGGGTCGGAGAGCTGTGACATGAGAAAGACTCCACCCTCCTCCATTGCTGGCCTTGAACATGGAAGCAGGGAGGCCCGCAGGCCAGGAACCTCATCGGCCCCTTGAAGCTGCACTGCCCACGCCTCAACTTCAGCCCATTGGGACTGGGGTCAGACTTCTAACTTCAGAGCTGTAAGACAACCCAGCCGTGTTGTCTGAAGCCATAAGTCCGTGGTCCTCTGTTCTGGTGGCGACAGGGAGTGAGCACAGTACTGAGAGCTGTTCTGCAGAAGGGCAGCAGGCCCCCGGGAAAGCGTCGCCCCATCAGGCCACCAGCAGGAGCCGGGGGAAGGACAAACAACCTGCCTACCAGCCTTCGTCCTTCTCCTGAGACTTTTGTGGTCCACAAGGTTTCTTTCCAGAGAGAAGTCTGAAGCAAGCCTACATCACTCCCACTGAAACTTGGAGTCCCGCCTCGGATTTCCTCTTTCCATGTGTTGAGCTGAAGAGTGGCAGACCCTGGGGAATCTCGCTGCCGGACCTTGACTTCGACTCGGGCCGTGATCTCGGGGTCGTGAGCTGGAGTCCCGCGTCAGGCTTCACACTCAGCATGGCATCTGCTTGAGAGTCTCTCTCTCCCTCTCTGTCTGTCCCTACCCCCCCCCCATAAATAAGTAAATTAAAAAAAAAAAAGAAAAAAAGAATGGCAGACAGCACTGGCACACCCAGGAGGATGGCAGAAGTTCCCTGGGCCCCACCAAGGCCAAGCTCACCAGCCGCTACTTACTATGGACCGCGTCCCACCTAGCCCCGGCACTCAGCCTCTGTCTGGACTCCGAGAAGGCCCCGCCACAGGCAGGACAGGATCCCTGTGGTCAGCTCATCAGCCGGATGCTCTGCCACCAGGGCCCTGAGGTCCTGACAACAGAGGGAGTTAACGGACCAATAATGGGCCCTTTGTTTTTATAAGAGAACAAGTGGTTCATGACAAAGAACAAAATTTCCTTCTTTCCGAGGCCATCCTTGGTGCTCCCTCTCCGAGCCCATTACAGCCTAGTTATCTCGCACACGGCTCTGCCGCACAGGTACCCTCGCCACCGACAAGTTCATTTAGGAGGATTTATGGCCTGATTGTGCAGCTGTTGCCTTCTGAGTCAGTTTTAAGAGATTGTTACACAAGCAGTGTCATAATTTAGCCATGTTTTCATCTCACAACTGTACTGTAATTACTGCTGTTAACAGCAAATGGTAAACAGGAGTGTGAGGAGGGCCAGCCAAAGGGAGCCTAAAACACTGTGGACCAGCGAGGCAGGGGGAGGGATGACCGCGGGGACCCCGCACCGCCCCCCGGGAAGCCCACGCCAACCCAGCAGGCTGGACCGCGGTGTGCCCCGGCGTATGCAGGCACCTGGAGCACGTGAGGGGTGGAGCTCTGCCTGCCTCCTCAGTTCCTACCAGGGTCTGGGGCACCCACGGGGCTGCCAGAGGCAGAATGTGGCAGGACCCAGGATGGTTCTGGATGTGGGGGGTGGCAAGCTCCAGGTAGTGTGCCTGGAACAGTGGATGCTCAAGCCACATGAGCTGTGGGTCCCCAGATGAGACCCCACTGCAGCACCTTCTCGAACAGAAAATGCTGCTGCAGGGAGCTGGGGGGAGACAGTGGGGGACCACAGAAGCAGCACTGAACCTTGCTTCCCCTGATGTGCGGCTTCCCTCCTGGCTGTTGCCTGCAGGATTATTTATTTGCACAGAAAGACCCACTGGAGCAAATCTCTCTGATGTTTTGGGTCTTAACCACTAGCCACGGGGAGGATGGAGGCCAGACCCCACTGCCCTGGCAGCTAAGCTCCGCCCAATCCAAACAGCTTCTTCCCCACAGGCGGCAAGATGGGGAGCGTCTGGCCCCAACGGTGATCTAGATGTGGTACAATGGTTAGAGACACAGATAGGGTCCAGGCAGGGTCCTTGGGAAAACCAGTACCCACTCCACGACCACAGCAACAATCATGTCATCCTGAGGGCCACTCCCACAGCAGCATCCGCCCCCAGTGCCCTGACTTTCCCCAGTGTAGAGAGAGCCTAACTAACTCATCTGGGGCCACAACGCCAGGTCTCCGCCTAGACCTAACCAACCCCAAAGCTCTGGCTCCATCCCACATGCCATCTGGACCTGCCCTGGGGCTATCAACATGCAGCAACTTCTCTCCCCAACCCCACATCTGCCTCTGAACCAGGGCAGCCCCCAGCAGGTTAAAGGACACGTGCCCATGACCCCAGGGCAGAGGAGGCATGCAGGTGAGAGAAGAGGTGGGAAGATAGGCAGCAGGTGCAGTGTCTGGTGTCATCTATCCTTGGGGGAGGTCCTGTGGGCCTTCCCCCCAACCAGCCCCAGCCCTGTGCACCCTGTCCCCCACCCCAGCTCGCTCAGAGCCACTGGCCATGATTAGTGGGAGCTGATTAGGAAAAGGTCGGATGCTCTGCAGAATCTGGGGGCTAACGAGGCTGGAAGACTCATTTCCAGATTACCGGAGCTGCAGAGAAAAACTGAAGGTCTGGAGACAACAATCGATAAACACGAAGCCCTTCTAACAGAGAAGAATCAAGACCGTGAAGTGAACAGGCATCAAAAGAACGACCAGGAAAGCAGGTGCAGACTGAGAAAGGGCAAGGTCAGAGCCTGGCAGCCTGCCCCCTCAGCCCACCCCAGCCAAGGAACTGCCCTGCCCCAGGCAAACAGAGAGAAGGAGGCGGAGGCGGAGTCCCAGCCTCCTGTACTCGGAAATAGGCACCCAGGGGTGCTGTTCCAACTCCCAGCTGCCCTGGGGGCCCCAGTGAACTTTTAAACAGGCTCACGTTCCTGAGGGGCTTGGCCTTAGAGCCAGGCTGCTGAGCTCAGAGCCTCTCTCCTGTGTGGTTTTGGACAAGTGACATGACATCTCTGTTTCTCATGGCTTCATTGGTAGAGTTCCCACCGCTGGGCTGCTCTGTACCGCCACGAGCTGGGCACAGTGACCAGGCCATAAACAGGAACTCTCCTTCCTATTCCGCAAAGCAACACTCAGACCTCACCCTACAAAACACCTGTTGCAAAATACTTGTTTGGGCATTCGAGAAGTGATCTGGAAGACCCACTTTGGAGAAGGAGATATTGGGACTTGTGGCACGGAGCTGTGGCCGATGAGAACACATAGAGGAGCCACGGGTCTGAAGACAACACTGAAGCTTCCCTCACCCACACCACACCTTGGGCGCAAGTGCGAGGCGCCTTCAGCACAGCACCGGGCACCAAGCAAATGCCCAAACCCAAAACCCCTGGGGTCAGGGCCGGGCCGGCGCCAACCTCCACACACCGCGCCCAGGACTTCTGCAGACAGCCAGCACCCCTCACCGGCCTAGGCGCTGGTCAGCCATGGAACGGACATTTACAAAGCTGCAACATGGGACCAGCTCTCCCCGGCTAGCCGACCAAAAATGCAAAGCCAGCTTCCGGAAAAGAGACAAGCACAAAACAGCGTGGGTGGCTGGCTCTGGAGGTCAGGGTTCAATCAGCATCATTGCTGGTCATCAGCATCACTGGCCAGGAAGGGGCCTGAGCCTCGCACCCCAAGGACCCAAGCACCCGTGTGCTGCCCTCAGGTCAGTGAGGGCACGTGTTGGCCCTGAAATCCAGAACCTCCTCAGAACCGGAGGGCTGCGGCTTCTCCCCCAGAAGCCAGCCCCCGCCCTCACAGACTCGCACGTCGGCACTGGGTTTTTATGCCGGGATAACGCTCAGCCATTTTATGTGGGATTATACACTGTGTGTACCAAAAAGCTCATAAAAAAAGAAAAAAATTGAATGAACATTGTTTTTAAAAGGCCCTTAAAAGGCTATAAAGTGCAGTGACTTTCATACCCTTGGGTTTTTTCCATCTTGTATTAGAGAGTTCCTCAATCAAAGCAGACTCTGGGCATAAGGAGGTGACAAGGAGGTGAGGAAAGTGGATTCCAAGGTCAGGGAGCCGGGAAATTCTGGAGCAAGCTGGCTCCCCGTGGGCACCGGCGGGCACACGCTCGGGTCCCATGCCCGTCCTCCATGAGACGGTCAGCCCTGAGCCAGCAAGGCTGCATCACTGGGTGGGGTCTGCTTCTCAGGCCTAGGGGGGTCTGCAAAGCCACAGCCTCGGAGTGTGATGGTGACAGTGCCCCCCTCCCCCAGCCCAAGACTGACAGCAGCTTGCCTGAGGGTGGGGCCACGGAACAGGACCCAGGACCGAGGACATAGTAACATGATCCGGACCGCTGAGGTCACTGTGGCCAGGTCCCCCAGGCTGGACCCCTGCCCCACCTCATCCCTCAGGGCTCTCTCTGCGCAGCTCATAAAGGCCTGCAACAGGCCTGGCGAAGGGAGAATTCTGCCAACGGTTTCTAGCATCTCTCGGCCTCTCAGACAGGGCCAGGCTCCACAAAGGGAATCTCTGCTGGATTCCTCGAAGCTAAAAGAGCGACAGAGAGAAAACGATGGGAGCTGCGCGAGGGGCTATCAGGCAAACATTAAAAATCATGTTTCCAAAGAATATTTAATGACTAGGGGACAAGCTCACAATATGTTGTTAAATGAACAAGGAAGCTACCAAAACTACGATCCCAGTTATGGAACAAAACAAACACATGTCCAGACGGCAGGGGGCTGGGAGGAAACAGACCGCAATGCCAACAGTTGTGACCTCTGGAAGGGGAGCTCCGCGGGTTACCCCCGCTTTTCCTCCAAATTCTTTTCTGTATTTTCAAAGTTCCATGCAATGATTATTTATTTTTATAATGGGGATTAATGATGGTAGAATAAGTTAAATATTTAAATAATAAATATTCCTTCCAAAGAAAACATACCATTTTATCCCATTTGACGCCAGAAACACCTAAACGGGTCAATGTTACGTTTTCCTCTTCTCCACAGCCGCCCCCACAGACAGAAGGCACCAGAGGGTGTACATAGCAATGGGGATCCACTGGACAGAGGCTGGATGGTGGTTCAAGAGAGCAGCAGGTGCGGCAGGGGCAGGGAAGGGGGAAGCCAGCCCAGACACAGCGAATAAAAACCGCACTTCATGGCCATGGGCACCCCATGGGTACCCTGTGGTGTGTGAGGCACACTCACCCTGGACCCTCCCAGGCTAACATCAGGGGAGGGGGCCTTTCCCAGGACGGGGCAAGGCTGTCTGCCCCAGCCACAGGACAGGGCTCAGGAAGCCCCAGTGAGGGCTCTGGAGAGCTGCAGCCTGCCTGGGAAGGAGGGAGAACAGTCCCCTCCACAGCCCCCAGCCCTGAAGGCCAGGAGGACACTAGGGTCCCTCAGGGGCCTGCACCAGCCTGGGGTTTTGCACAGACTGTCTCTTTTGGTCTTCCTAATAGTCCCATGAGGTAAATTTGCTTCTTATGTCACCTATTTCACAGACCAGAAAACTGTGATGTGTTCCTTCGGCTGGAATCCGCTGTGTCCAGTGTGTGCCAGGCCCATGCCAGTGATTCCCACGCAGATCCCCCAGATTCCTCACAACACCCCCACGGGGCAGGGAATGGGTCCCAAATTTTAGAGATGAGAAAGCCAAGGCCCAGCGAGGTTAAGTGATGTACCTAAAGGCACAGAGTTAATAAGATGAGCAAAGCTAGCCTTCAGTGACGGATGGATGGACAGACAGACGGATGGAGCCCTTCTGACCCAGCCCTGCAGCGTCCCCTGCGGGCAGCTGTCACACTCCTGTCTTTACTCGCCGTGCCTCCCAAGCCCGTCCACTGCCTGGCCCCACAGAAAAGTGGGAACAAGCACATTTCCTTCTTCTGAGACCTTGTCCTTGGGCCCCATCCAGATTCCTGACTCCTAATCAGCTACAGAAAGTTGTCTGCAAGTCCCAGCCCACAGCCATAAGGAAAAATAAGGTGAAGATGATTCTCTAGCCTCCGCCTTCTGTTCCAGGACAAAGGCCAGGCCTCTGTTTGCAGCCTCGCCCTCGGAGACACTGCAGAGCCCTGCAGGAGGTCAGCACAGGCCTTGGGGACGCTGCTGGACACCCCTGCTGCTGGACAGCCCCACAGCAGGAAACCTCCGCCCCCACCCAGAAGAGCTCTTGTCCCACCCCTCCTCTCCCGTGATTACTTCTGGGACACACTCTCCCCATGACAGCATGTGGCAGGATTGCCCCTCTGTGCCACCCCAGTTGGGGGTGGGAGGCAGGGGCCATGGAACTAGTTCTGTCTGGTTGCTTCTGGCTGGAACATTTAGTCACCAGGTGAAGACCCCACGGCTCTTGCCTTCCCTCATGCTTGAAAAGGGGGCTCTATCGGCCAGGTCCCTGAGTAACCCCAAGCCTGAGGCAGGAGTGGCAAACCACGCACTGCTGTCCCAAATCACTGAGACTTGGGGACCATTGTTCCCACAGTCTGTTCTGAAATGCAGTTTGTAGGAAGCCTGGCTCGGAAGGCACTGGGCTCCTTCTCACCAAAGTCCCAAAGCTCTCAGCCTTGGAATCCCGGGGAATACCTTCCCATCTATAATTTAAATGTATAGCATAGAACACTGCGTCAGGACTGAAGGCTGCCAACACGTCACAGGAGCCGACAACCTCCATGGGTCCAGGCTCCTCTTCCCGGTTAGGCTCACATGCAAAGGGAGAATGTGGGAGATGGTTTGGGAGCAGAATCGCCTCCCTCACTGCCTCCTCCCCAGGCTCTCCCAACCAACGCTGCCCCCTGCCCCTGGGCAGGTGAGGCTGCTGCTCAGCGCCCCAGAGGCAATGGCTGGTGGCTGAGTTGAGAGCCAGCCAGCAGAAGGGTCCAAGGACGTCTCCATCTGGGGCCTTTGTGGGACCCACACGGGGCCTGGAGTCAGGCCCACATGGATTCCAGTCCTGCCCTGCTGTGGCTTTGCTGTACCTCGGCTGAGTAACCTTTCCTGGCAAGTGGGGTAGGAGAGCACCAGCCCCTCTGAGAACAGTTGTGAGGACGATGAGATGCCTGGTATATCGCTGACAATCAGCACATGTCACTGCCCTTCCCTCTGTCACTTACCGTGTGGCCTGGGGGACAATTCCAAAATCCAGTGCCTTCTTTTGAAAAATGAGCGTGGCCTAAGTGAGCTCTAAAATGAGAAAATTGAGGATGAAAAATACTAAATCATACACTAAAGGTCATACAGAGAGCGAGCTGCCAGGGGCTTGACTCCAACATCCAGGCTCTACACACCCAGGGTCTGAGGGGCGGGCTTCCTGGCAGCAGCCCCTCCCCCATGCTACAGCACTTGTCGGCTTTGGCGACTGGGTTGCTGTCTTCGGGGACTTTTGTAATCTGGGAACAGAATGTTGGCTCTTGGAATAAAATGGGGAAGGAAAGTCACAACAAAGCAACCTCCACTTCCCAGAATTCTCGCCCACAGCACCTTCCAAATAGTCAGTACCAAGGGGACCCACCCTGCATGTCCCTGTCCCCAGGGCATCTGGCTCTGCCCTGAGCGTCCACACGGAATCACCTGTGATGTCAGCAGAAGAGGCCACAGTGCCACATGGGACCTGACCCCAGCCCCACCCGCTGGAAATTCGGAGATCCCGATGGTTCACACACACCCCCCAACACCCCACAACACCCTAACCCACTCCCCCCAGGGAACATCCAGGTGTGGGGCTGAAATGGGAATGATTTAACCCATTTCAGTTAATCATCAGTTCTAAAGATAAAGTCGGGGAGTAGATTAGTCACAGGGACTGGATTAGTCAGACTTCTCTCAGAAAAGGCGGGAGTTTCTGTGAACAGGTCTCTGCTTTTCCTTCAAGATTATCCAGCCTCTCTGGACAGCAGCTACACCAAAGAGGTGGGGCGGGGGGAGGGGGCCGCAGCGAGGGACCACGTCTCCGGGAGCGACAAAACTTGGCAAGGCTGGCCTTCTGGGAATCGTGCTTTTTCCATGTTTGTTTCCCTCTAATGAATTTCCTTAATCATCTCAGGTCTCCTGGTGCAGGGACAGCAGGTTCAATTTCTGGGGTCAAACGCCTGGGTTTGAGGGGAGATCCTGCCATTTATGAGCTGTGTGCCTGGAGCCACTCCTTTAGTCCCTGTAACCATCCGTTTTCAGAGCAACAGCAAGGAGATAGTGATACCGAGTGAGGATTAAAGAGAACCTCGTATGCAAAGCGTTCAGCCCCGTGGCTGGCCTCGAGAAGATGTTCAGTCCCCGGGACATCCCACCCCATCCCAACCACGGCAACATTTCCCAGAGGCCAGGCAAGCCACTTGAGTCTCCCAAGTACCAGCTCCTCCTCAGTGGAATGGGGACACTAGGACTTGTCCCTCTCATACCAGGGCTGCTAGAGGCTGAGGTGAGGGGCTGGAAGACTTCGGTAGAATGTTGCAGCTTCTGTGTTGCTGACTTGCCTTACGGGTACTTCACAGGGGTATCCGGCGCACAGAGAGGAGCTGAGTCCTGCCCTCAGACTTTCAGAGCTTGATGTTAAACCCCCCGAGTGTCATCAAGCGGGTTGGCCTTGGTCTGTCTCCGAGTCCCCACCACGTACAGAGATGGTACAGCTCGAGGAGGAAGGGCTCTAACAAACAAACGTAGGTAGCAGTTCCGGGCGGGCCCCACCGCTCCATCATTTGCCACCTGTGTAACCTCAATTTATTTCATCTCTCTAAAAGCAGTTTGTCTATCTGTCAAATGGGAATAAACATTATAATTACCATACTGAATGATGTGAGCATTAATTAAATTTCATTTAATTCTGGGTGCCTGGGTGGCTCAGTCGGTTGAGAGTCTGACCCTTGATTTTGGCTCACGTCATGATCTCGGGGTCGTGGGATGCTCCGAGCTCGACACAGAGTCCGCTTGTCCCTCTCCCTCTGCTCCTCCCCCACTTGCACACATTCTTTCTCTCTCAAATAAATAAATAAAATATTTTTTAAAATAAAATAAAATTCATTTATTCCTTCCATTCAACCTTGTACTTGAGGTTCTAGCCAGAGAAATTAGTAAGAAAAGAAAAGAAAAGGCATCCAGATTGGAAAGTTAAGAAGTAAAACTATCTCTATTTGCAGATGAGATGACCTTATATATAGAAAATCCTAAGGAATCCACACACAGGAAAAAAAGAAAAAAAGCTATTAGAATAAACAAGCTTGGCAAGGTTGCAGGATACAAGATTAGTATACAGAAATTAATCCATTTGATACACTTGCAATGAACAAGTCCAAAAATGAAAATTATTTAAAAATTCCATTTGTGGGGCGCCTGGGTGGCTCAGTGAGTTAAAGCCTCTGCCTTCGGCTCAGGTCGTGGTCCCAGGGTCCTGGGATTGAGCCCCGCATGGGGCTCTCTGCTCAGCGGGGAGCCCGCTTTCCTTCCTCTCTCTCTGCCTGCTTCTCTGCCTACTTGTGATCTCTGTCTGTCAAATAAATAGAATCTTAAAAAAAAATGCCATTTGTAATAGCATCATAAAGGATTAAATACTTAGGAATACATTCAACAAAAGTAGCGTAAAACTTATATTCTGAAACCTTAGAACATTGTTGAAAGAAACTAAAGAAGATCTAAATAAATAGAAAGACATCCACGTTCATGGATCAGAAGACTTAACATGTTAAGATGACAATATTCCCTCAAACTGATCTACAAATTCAACACAATCTGTATCAAAATTCCAACTGGCTTCTTTGCAGAAATTGACAAGCTAATTCTAAAATTCATATGGAAACACAAAGGATCCAGAATAGCCAAGACAATCTTGAAAAAGAACAAAGTTGGAAGTCTCACACCTTCCAATTTGGAAATTTACTACCAGGCTATAGTACTCAGGACAGTATGGGTCCGGCCTAAAGACAGATGTACAGATCAGTGGAACAGAACAAACAGTGCGGAAACACATTCTCCCATTTATGGTCGACTGACTTTTAGCAAGGCTGCCCAGATCATTTGATGGGGAAAGAGTGGTCTTCTCAACAAATAATGCTGGGACAACTAGATATCCACCCAAGAACGAAGTTGGACTCCTACCTCACACCATATACAAAAGTAACTCAAAACGGATCAAAGACCTGAATGTAATAAAGGACAAAGAAGTTAATTTTAAAATGGGCAAAGGAACTGAATAGACATGTCTCCAAGAAAAGATAACCAAATGTAAGATACACAAATATGCGAGTGGAAGATGTTCAGAATCGTTGGTCGTCAGGGAAATGAAAATCAAAACAGTGAGATCCCACCTCATACCCAGTAGGATGGTTATAATCGAAAAGAAGGAGAGCACTGTGAGGCTGTGGGAAAATTGGAATTCTCACACACAGCTGGCAGGAATGGAAAATAGTGCAGCCACTTTGGAAAACAATCCGGCAGTTCCCCAAAAGATGACACACATAAGTGCCACATGACCCAGCAATTCCACTCCTAGCGATATACACAAAAGAAATGAAAACATACGTCCACGCAAAGAAAGACCGTGCATGAATGGTCACAGCAGCATTAGCCACAAGAGTCAAAAAGTGGAAACAACGCAAACGTCCATGAAATGAGCCGTGAAGAAATTGTGGTCTATCCATGCAATGGATTATCACTCAGCAAGAGGAAGGGAAGAAGCACTAACACACACCACAACACGGCGCAACCTTGAAAACGTGATGGGAAGGGAGGGAAGCCGGTCACAGGAGACCGTATGGTATAGGACTCCACTTATATGGAATGTCCAGAATAGCGAAGTCTCTACAGATAGAACATAGGGCCAGGGGAATGCAGAGTGACAGCTGAAGGGTTTCTCTGGACGGTAATGGAAGTGTCCAAACACTCGTGCCGATGGTTGCACAACTCTGTGAACATGCAAAACACACAGAACCATGCACTTTCATGGGTGAGTCATGTGCTATATACATTATATTACAGCAAAGCGGTTACCAAAAAAAAAAAATCATGTATTCAATCAACAAGTATTTATTGAGTACCTATGACCCACCAAGCACTGTTGTAGGTGCTCAGGAAACCCCTGAATGGAGCAGAAGAGATCCCGGCCCCCTGAGAGTAGGAGACATAATAAACACACTAGAAAGGTGAATTACATAGCATGGTAGAGGGTGATGAAGGCTATTTATGAAAGTCAGGAGGGTCTGAAGGGGGCGGTATGAGGCAATGGGAGTAGGGTGATCAGGGCGGGTGTATCATTGGAACAAAGATTTGAAGGAGACGACAGAGGAAGCCAAGAAGCTCTCAGGGAAGAGTGTTCCAGGCAGAGGGCGCAGAGGGAACAGCCTGGGGCTGGGCCACAGGGCAGGAGTGAGCCCATGTGTCTGAGGAAGGAAGAGAGCTCAGTGTGGCTGCGGGGCTGCACGGAAGGGAGGGGTACAAGCGGTACAAGAGGCGGGCTGGACAGGTCCTCGTGTGCCATCCTGCGGGCGTGGGCTCTTCAGCAAGAACTGGAAGGCTGCGATGAGCAGAGGACTGTCATGGTCTGACTTGTGTTAGAAGAATCGCTCTGTCTCTGTCCAGCCACGTTCACAGAACATTATTCTCAACAGCCCAGCGGTAGAAGCAGTACCTGCTGGTGGATAAACAAAATGTGGTAGGTCTGTAAAATGGAATGTGATTTAGGCTTCGGACGCTGAAGGCAACGCTGACCCCTGCTACAGCATGGCGGGACACGGAGGACAGTATTACACTAGTGATGCAGGCGGCCACGAAAACACAAAGGCTGCACCATTCTACTTACATGCCAAATGGAGAGGAGTCTAATTCAGAGACAGAAAGTAGCATCGTGGGCACCAGGGGCTGGGGGAGCAGAAAGGGACTTAGTGTGTAATGGGCACAGAGCTTGAGTTCTGCAAGTCCAAAACATTCTGAAGAGCGACGGTGGGGAAAGTTGCACGACAATGTGAACACACTCAATCCTACCAAACCGTCTGCTTAAAATGGTAATTTTCACATTACACATATTTTACCACAATTTTTATTTAAAATTAAAAAAAAACAACAACAACACCAGACTCACTCTGGATGCTAGGTTGAAACAAGTCTGAAGGAAGACAAAAGTGGGAAATGGGACTGGAGGCCATTAGCCGTGTCCATACCTATTTCTGGCACAGGACAGGTCCCCTTTCCCTGCCCTCCAGAGGTGGGTGTCACCAGCATTTGATGTTCCCTAGCCTCTTCCCCACCACCTCAGGAGCAGCTATGTTTCAGAGTCCGGCAGCCCAGAGGGAGTCGGCGGGAAGGAAGGGGACCAGAGCTGAGCCCTGAGGCCTCCAGAGGAGACCGGGAAGCAGCCGTCACCAAGGCGAGAGGAAACCTGCTAGCCAGGCAGACTGTTCTAGGGAGGAGGCAGGAATCAGCTGTGTCCAGTGCTCTGGAGGCTCAAGCGACATGAGGACAAACCACTACATCAGCCGTGGGCAGGTCACTACGACCTTGACAAGGAGTAACACCTGCAGAGCGGTCCGCACATTGCCCAGCACACTGAGGGCCTCCACAGAAATTACCAGAAGGTGGGAGGGCTGAGCCCTCTGCACTAACATTCCCAGGCCCTGCCAGCGAGGAGCAGGCTGCCCCAGTGTGGACTGGCAGCATCTCCAGAGGGGTCCACCTCGTGGGCACGACGCTGGGTCAGGGCGTGCCCACCACCACCCAACTGAAGTCCACGTCCCAGCACACACAGACACTGCCCAGCGCAGCACCACGCCGGGTGGGCACACTGGCATCAGTGGCGGAGAAGGGCAGCCGTTGGGCCTCTGGGGACGGTGTGGCCGACAGGTCACACTCTGCCTTCTGTGCTCACTCCCTTCTCTGCTGGTTCCATGAGAAGCCCAGGGTTTTAACTCTGAGGTTTATCCACCAGCCAAATAAAGAGTATTTTATAAAATTGTAATACTGCATGAAATTGCTAAGTACATATATAAGGCTAATGTCACTGTAATATTAAAATACTAAATTCATTTATATACTTTTTATTTAAATTGCTGGGGCAACTTGCCAGAATTGATTAAAAATTCTGAACAGGGTATATTGTATGGGCCAATTATGAAACAGGGTGTAAGCACTATGAACAGCACTGTAATATGCAGAAGACCATTTATAACATGAGTTTCTTTAAAAAAAAAAAAAAAACCACAGGTGAAGAGAGAATCAGGGCCCAGAGGCAGGCTTCCATGCAGCTGAGTCGTCACACACTGAACCGGGCAGTTGAGGCCCCCCCAGAAGGCAGCACAGCCACACCCACACCCCGTGGCCAGTGGGGCTGGCTTCCGTCCTGTCATTCACATGCCTCCCTCCTTTTCAGGCTCTTTGGTGGCATGAATTTATCATGACACAAGCCTCCCACCTCTCCTTCTGGAGCTCCGAGAAGGAGCCCTGGCCACACATGGAGTGGCCACACCTGGCTTCTGATCTACCCCAGGCACCGCCTGGCTGGGCACAGTCACAGAGAGGTGTGACCCACCCGTACTGCCTCCGTCCAGCCGGAGGTCACCTACAGACCTCCCTGAGCCTCTGACCCCTGCTTTCAGATGGGGTCAGTCAGCCTGCGGGACAGCCGGAAGCGCCGGGCCACTAACACCCCAGGAGCGCCTCTCGGCCTGTGAGACATGGGAGCTAGTGGATCCACACCCTGCTTTGTCAGCCCCCTACTGGGACCGCTCTGCACCACACTCCCACATCTCTGAGCCCAAGGTGCCAGCTGCTCACTGCCAGCAGCTCACCTTCCAAAAGACACAAATCTGTGCCTCGGGGTCAGCTTCTGGGGGAGCCATACGCAGACACCAAGTCTCTGCACGTTCTGGGTCATGGCGTCCCTGCTATGGAATGGACACCTGCACATGACCCCTGAGGGACTGGGGTCAGGGAAGAGCTGCTAGAGCACTGGGCACACGTGCACCCCAGGAGGGCCTTGGGCTGCGGGGTATCCTTCTCACAGGGACACTGTAGTCTCCCAAAGGTGTCCTGTGGCTTCACACACAGCAGTGCCCTGTGCCCATGAACAATGAAGCTGGCTTGGGAGGGGCTGCTGGGAGCCCCCATACGGTTGTGAGATACCCCCTGGGAGGAGGTGCCCAGAAGGGCAGCAATGGAAGGAGGCAGGAGACGGTTCTAGAATTTTCCATGGCTGCCATTTACTGGCCCCACGGGCCCCGCAGCACAAGAATAAGACAGACCACGCCCACCTGTCAGGATGCCCCACAGACACCGCGGGCAGACAGGGGTGATGATGGTGACTGACAAGGAGACAAAGCTGACAGCAACACTTGCAGAGTGGACACCTACTGTGCCCTTCCCTGTCCTTCCTGCCAGGATCCATGGCACGCCATCACAGCCCCGATTTCCTCTGCCTCTGGAGACCTTGGATTGTCACTCATTTTGGACCCTTGGCTCCCCAGAACGCCCACTGCTTCTTTGTACTGAGAGATCCACAGCCCCTAGCCCAGCACCAGCCCCAAGCTGGCCTCCAACCCTCTGGTCGGACTGTCGAAGGTCCCACACAGACGGAAGTAGAGGCTCCAGGATGCTCGGCACCAGCCGTGTGGCGGAGGCGGGGCTGGGGCTTAGGGGAGGAGACGTTCATCCACCCGTCCATCCAGTAACTAACTGCGGCTGCCTGCTGCGTGCTATGTGCTCCCTGGGTTGAGAGACTCCCTGATCTCCTGGAGCTCGCGTGGGTATGAGGAGGCAAGCACTGAGAAAAGCCCTCGGAGAGTAAGTGAGGGCCAACGTCTCAAGAGAAAGCCTTGTGATGTGATAGAGTGATGGGGGTTACCTTAGTCTGGGCCAGTAAGGAAGGCTTCCCCGAGGGGAGGCCTGAGCAGCAAGAAGGCCCTGTATGCTGTGTCCAGCGACAGAATCAGAGAGTCCTGGACAGCGGAGGGCCGGGAAGGAAGGACTTGCCACAGGGACTGGGGCCGAGGGGCGCCAGGCACTGCCCCAGATGGGGGTGAACTCCACATTCCACACACAGGGCGGCGCTGGGCCCGGAGCCCAGCCTGTGGGTGGTGCTGTTCCCCGACACTCATCCACACATCACCATGGTGATTCCCTTCCACTGGAAAACAACCGTGTTTATTTTCTCTCCTACATTCTGGACTAAGGCCATATGATCATTACAAAACGCACAATCATAATGTGTTCTAAACTGTGTCTGCATACTCTGTGGTTTTGGAATAATACATAAAATGCTTAATAAAATTAATGTGGAAAGGAGAGTCATCAACCTCACTTGGAAATAAAATCGGCATTAATTTCTTTGCACATGGTTACCCTGATAAGCTAGTCACAACGTATCTCATCTCCCCGACCTTTGATACAACCCACATGGGACACACGTGCTCCTCCGGAGGTAACCTCCAGTTCCGACGGCCCGGGGTCTGGGAATGACATGCTTGAACATGGTGGACAGCCACACGGCTTCCGGCACGCAGGGGACACGCGACAACTATTTGCTGAAAGCTCTTTGCTCAGAGACTCAGGGCAGGCAAGCGCCAAGGTCGTGGAGTGTGTCCACGCAGCTCAGCCACAGGTATGAAGACACAAACCCAGTCGGCCCGCACCATCATCAGACCTAGAGCATCAGACCTAGAGCCCTGGTGGGCCACTGGGTACAAGAGGAGGGCACGAAGGACCAGAAATACAAAGGTCAGGGCTATGCTGCTTGTGAGGAGTGGCGGGTGCTGCTTAGGAGACCCGGGGGGACAGCATGGTTGAGTGTCTGTGCCCAAGGCCCGCCAGCAAGGCCTCCAAGGGACCTGTCCCCATCCCCCTCCAGCAGCCGAGGCCCCAGTGCTGCCAGGACAGAGCAGAAGCTGCAGCTCCCCTGACGCATCCCACCACGGGCTATGACTCCGCCCTGGGACCCCACAGCCCCTCCTCTGGGTCCCCACACAGCTCTGACTCCTCTCAGGGACCCTGTTCCCTGGGGCTGAGAGAGTGGCAGCTACAGGGGAAAAGGAATCTCTAAGTGTTAGTCTTCAAACTCGAGACTACTGACATCCTCAGACTGTTTTCTTGGCAAGAGCGGAGTGGTCTTTCTCGTTCCTTCCTTTACCGTACGAGATCAAGCACAAACATTACACATACTCTGTTTGTAAGGTACACATTACAGCTCCTGACTGAAAACGCAGGCTTGAGCTCCAGGGCCCGGCTTCGGGTCCCAGCTCCGTCACTTACGAGAACCTCAGTTTCCTCACCTGTAAACTGGGCAGAATGGTATCTACCCCATGGGACGGGAGAGGACGAACGTAAGACTCAGCCAGGGGCCTGGTGCGTGATACGCGGTGACATGATGATGAACGCGGCCATGCCATCATGGTGGCCGTGGTGGTGCTGGTGAGGATGGACTGTCTCTCTGGCTTTCGGGCAAAATCTTGCACGAGAGCTCTGCTCACCGCCCCAATCCATAAGCCCGAGCTCGCCTTCCTCCCCCAAGCCTCAGGTCCTGCGGGCTCAGCAGAGGCAGTCGTGCATCCTGATTCATCAAAGAGAAGGTCAGAGGAAACGCGCCCCTGCCTGAGCCAGCTCGCATTCACCGAAACCTCATCCCCTCCTGCCCCACGCACAGGCCGCCTCTGGCCGCCGGCCGCACCAGGCACCTTCAGAAACCCTCAGCGTCATCTCTCCCTGTGTCCCGACTGCTAAGACAGTTGCTGTGTTTTCCTTTCAGTGGAAATTCCATCACTTTGTACTAAATCCCACTGTATACAAAACATCGAGTGGCTTCTACTGATAAGAAGAGATACCGCAGGAAAATTGCCGCATTATATACTGCCTATCATCGGGGCTATTTTTGTGGAAACCTGCATCATCTTGGGCACAGGCTAATGGCCCAGACTCCCCGCGGCCTTCACTCCACAAGAGCCAACACTCTCCACCACTTTAGGGTGCTGCCACTCCATCCAGGGTTTTGCTTTCAGGAAGGTTTTGTTGCCAGACAAGTAGGAGGCAGATCCATGGGGTCACCCTCGAGGCTCGGGCTCATCACCCCAAGCGGCTAGACCTCTCACAGTTGCGGACTGCAAGAACACAGGGGCTTCCATCCCAGGCCTCCCGCCCTCTGCGGCCCTGAGCCCACCCCCTCAGGCCCGGGGCGGAGGGGGGGGGTCCCCATCTGGTGACAGAGAAGGCCCAGCGAGGGGCTCCCCCTCCCTGAGAAGCACCCTACGACGGCGATTTCCATGCCGGCAGCAGAAACGTGAGCATCCGCCATCAGGTGGCACTTTACAATCCAGGAAGGAGAATTATTCATTTCGGCTCGGAAAGGCCACGGAAAAGTTTACTTCTTGCAAATGTTTTCTTTACAAAAGCCAAATCCCAAAGCTAATATGATGGGGGGCAGATTAGACAATTAAAGCAGGCACACGGAATACAAATCTGCATTTGTTCAGCTGGGTCGGCAGGAGATCGTCATTCCCTTCCTCCCACAAGTCAATTTACTCAGAGAGCAGCCTTCGCTCCAGATAAGCACATTGACTTTAAAATAAAGTGTGTGCCAACAGCTGCAGCCCCGCGACCGGAGCAGGCAGGGATGTGGCATGGAATGATAATTAAATATATTTTCCTCATCCGTCATTTTTTTGCTGCAGGTGCCAGGGTAATAAATCTGGACTCGCCTCTTTTGTCAGCTGGCAGTGAACACATTTGAACGTGAAATCTCCCGGGAGGAATTAAGAGTCACTTGGCCTTGTAAAGGAGAAAGGGTTTTTACTTCCAAACTGCCAAGTGGGGAGCTCACAGCTGATTGGTTTCATAAGACTTTATTATTTGACAATATATGTGCCTCGGGCTATATTTCAGAGGACCACACCTACGGGATAACCAGCGCTCCAGGAGATCTGTCATCAAATTCGAGAATAAAAACTTATTTGGGGAGATTTTCACCATTTCTTTTTATGAATCCTAAATTTAATGTCTTATTGACTAGGTATATGCCCATATTTTAAAACTTTTCCTCCATTCTTTAAATCTCCCAACAGCCTTCCCCCAATCTCCCCACCCCTGTAACCCATTGCAAGGAAATCTGTTGCCTTTGCTGCCCGTCAACTGAGTTAAGTGCTTTCGATTGGCCTAAGGAGTTTAGTTGACTTTTTATTTTGACAGTTTAACAGCTGCTTCTCCCCAGGGGCAACCTCCGGTGAGCAGTCCTCAGAAAAGCCCAAGGAAATGGTACCTCAGAGCTCCTTCAGAGCCTTTCCTTCCTCTCCAACAACACATCCCCTGCAAAATACCTTCAACGAAAAGCAGATCTGGGGAAAGCCAGGGCACCTGCCTGGGGGCCTCAGAAGGCTCCTGCCGGCCACACACCAGCCCTGGAAGAAAGTCGGCGACACCACGGTGCACACTAACAGGCAGGAACACACAGAGACACATGACCAGCCCAGGCAGGACCACAATTAGTGAGCCTTCTTCTCTTTGCTTCTCAAAGGAATGTTCTGGAAAGGAAAGCCCTGCCCAGTACCTACTAGCAGGTCACCTGAGGCTCCGCACAGGGTCACCATGCATTCACACCTGTAGAGCCTCAAGCACTAACAGTTAAGGCAGATGAAAGGGTCAGAGTAAAGAAGAGACCCACCTGCGCTTTCCCAAAGGATGGCAGATTCCTTGCCAAGCCTTGACCCAGGACCATAAGCAATGGAAACTTCCACAAGCATGTTTGAACTTGTCAGCTCTGCATTCCTCAGCAGGGACCTGGGCTCAGCCAAAGAAGAGTCAGATCCTCACCCCCTAAGGTCAATGCAAAATGTCTCTAATTATAAATACGAATATCCTCTCTGACTGACAACGGGGGCCTTCCCGTGCAGCCACTCACTTGACCCCACAGCTGCCCAGTGTGGGGCACTGCCAGGTGACAACTCCAGAATCGAGGACACACAGAGAATACAATCTGAGGCTCGATCCTAATCACAATCCCAGCAGGCCTTGTTTCAGAAACTGGCGAGCCAATTCTAAAATCCATATGGGAATGCGAAGGGCCTAGAGTATCCAAAACGATCTGAAAGAGAAGAGTGAAGTGGGAGAGCTAATTCTACTTTGATTCAAAGGGTTTCAAGACTTGTTATAAAGCTATAGTGGTCAAGACAGTGTGGCACTGGCACAGAGAGAGATAACCAGACCAACAAATAGAACAGAGTCCAGAAATAGACCCTCGCATATAGAGACAAATGATTTTTACAAAGCAGCAAAAGGCAATTTGGTGAAGAAAGGGGGAGGCTTTTCAACAAATCGTGTGGAATAACTAGCCATCTCCATGCAACAGAAATTAAAGTGGACCTCACCCCATACCTCATACCATATATAAAAATTAACTTAAAATGAGCTGTATACCTAAGTTTAAAATCTATAACACTTTGAGAAGAAAACATAAGAGAAAATACTTGTGACCCTCGGTTAGGCAGAGACATAACACCAAAAGCACCATCTTTAAAAACAAAAATTCAATAAATTGCACTTCATCAAAATAAACTTTAGTTCCTCAAAAGATACTGCTAAGAGAATGAACAGAGAAGCCCCAGACTGGAAGAAAGTCTTTATAAAACATTTATCTACTAAAGGACTATCTGAAACCTACATAAAGAATTCCCAAAACTCCATAACAAGAGCACAAATAACACAATTTTTCCTTGAAATGGACAAAAGATTTGAACAGACATTTCACCAGGAAGATAACAAGGGGTAGCCAATAAGTACAAGAACGTCACTAGTTATTAGCAAAATGCAAATTAAAACCACAAGCAGATGTGACCACATACCCAGTAGAATGGTTAAAATTAAAATGAACGACCACACAAAGTGCTGGGGAGGTGGGGAGGGCGGGGAACTCTTGGACCCTGGGAGCAGGAAGGTACGATGGTGCCACCGCTCTGAAAAGCAGGTTAGTCACTTTCAGGTGATCTGCCCATTGCACTCCTAGGTATTTACTCAAGAGAAAAGAAAGCCTATGTCTTTACAGAGACCTGTACACAAATGTTCCTAGCAGCTTTGTTCATAATAATCAAAAACTGGAAACCACCCAAATGTCCATCAACACTGAACAAACTGTCCCACATCCACACAGCAGAACACTACTCAGCAATAAAATGAAGTGAACTGATAGACGCAACATGAGTGAGTCACAAAATAATCGTGCAGCCCCAAAAGTGAGTACAGACTGTACAGTTCCAATTACATAAACTCCAGAAAATGCAAACTAACTATGGTGACAGAAAGCAGCACAGCGGTTGCCTGGAGGTGGGAGGCAGGACGGCCCGAGCGACGGATCACAGGGGCGCTGGAGGACACTTCTGGAGTGGGCTGGACCTGTTCACTCTCATGAGTTAGCGACAGGGACGTCAACACCCACCAGGCTGCACGTTTTCAATCTGTCCGGTCTCGTGTGTGTCAATTACACCTCAGTGACGCTGCCCTTAGACAGAGACAAGAATGTGAACGGTGCCCCTCAGGCAGGGGCCATAAGCCCGGGAGAGAAAAGAAAACACATCAATGGAAGGAACAGTGATTTGCCCGTGACTAGTGGTGAAAAAGCTTGCGTTAGAGCTCAGAACATCCTGTCTCGTTCATTCAGTCAGTAAATGGGTGTTCGGAGCCCTGAGGACACAGAGAAAAATAGGGTTACTCTGCTGAAAGAAACGAGGACAAGAACACTGGTTGTTCTCGATCTTGGCCATAAACGCACACCCCCTCCTGCAGGTGAGTGGGCTGAGTACCTGGCCAGGCTCCCAGCTGACTGCGCTTCGTCAAATTACATAAATGCTTTGTGCCTCAGTTTCTTCGCCTGTAACGGAAGGAGGACAGTACCCTCCGCCTCACAGAGTTGTTCCGATTTAACAAAACAGCATCGTCTTCGAGTCTTAGGCGGATGCCTGGCACGCTGTGAGCGCTCCATCCGCGCGAGCCCGTTTCGCGCTACAATCGTCTCTACTTTTATCACTGAACTGTCTGTAGAGACACACGCCGAGATACGAAGAGGTCTCCAGGGGCTGAGACAGACCACTGTCTCTATCTGCTTGTCTGTGTTTCCTTACTTTTCCTCCTTGCTGCTCTATCACTTCAAAAACGGAAAGTCTTAAGTAAACAAACCCGCCAAATAAGCTAGAGCTGCGTACTACTGGCACATTTCAAAGGCAAGTCCCCTGCAGGCGCTGAGCCCACAGCCTCTCCCTTTCCTCAGATGCCCGAGAAGCCCCCCGACAAGAGCCCAGATCAGAACCTTCACCCACAGTGGGTTAACATGTTGGAGGTGTGACTACAGGTCTCTCTTCACCCCCCATTTCTTGTAGCCTATAATTCTGACCCGACCAAGGGCATCTACACCCCGGGGTAAGTGGTGTCTACACTCGGGGGAAGGGCTGCTCCGTCGGCCAGAGACCCCAAGAACGGAAGCCACGATCTGGACGTATGTTGAGGAGGTACAAGGGACACCCCACCAGCGGGGGCCTTTTCCTGCCCATAGCGGAGCTGGAGGGAGAGTGGGGACTGCACCTCAGGGGCCCGGGTCCCACCCCCTCCCCGCCCTGGGGATGGGTGCCATGAGAACCCCACAGAGGCCTCATCCCCCAAGTGGCACTGACAGCATTCACCAAAGAACAGAGATGACTGCTGGGGGCACGGGGGCAGCTGAAGGACGCCTCACCTACCCAAGAGGGCTGCAAAAGCACCTAAATAGGACCCGGCCCTAAAGAGGCCTTGCATGGGGTCAGAGGCGCACAGCAGTGACTTGTGTGGCGTGCCAGCCAGGGGCCTGAGGAAGCGGCAGTCACTCAGGACCAGACCCCTCACCCCCACGCCCGCCTCACGCACCAACAGGCCCAGTAATGGATTAAGGAAAGCTTTAAATTGACTTAGAAACCCCAGAACTAAATGAGATTATGTTCCTGTGGCCTGGTGGAATGAAGGATTGAAATAGAAATTAAATTCAGTTAGCGAAAGAGAGAGAGAGAGAGCGCTCTGTGTTGCAGGCCCCTGAGTTGTGGCCCGAGCTGGGTCCTGCTACACACTTGAACATGGTCACTGCCAGTTCCACACACAAAAGCAGAGCCAAGTGCACAGGCAGGGTCGCAGCCCACCAGGCCCCACACACACAAGGGAGGGAGACCTGCATCTTGTCCCCGGGAGCTCACCCCCACGGGAGACGGGTGTGCAGACAGATGATGACAAGGTTGCAGATTACCAGGGGAAAGGGGGAGGCAAATCCTGTCCTGCGGAGCCTCCGAAGAGGGTGCCCGGGCAGAATTTGGAAGTCTCCTGGGATGGATGAGGGCATCTGAAGCAAGTGCAAAGGCAACTTAAGTCTGAAAGGGGTTCCCCCAGGGGTGCCTGGGGGGCTCAGTCGTTAAGTGTCTGCCTCCTTCGTCTAAGGTCATGATTCCAGGGTCCTGGGATCGAGACTCACATATGGCTCCCTGCTCAGCGGGGAGCCTGCTTCTCCCTGTCCCACTCTCCCTGATTGTGTTCCTGTTCTCCCTGTGTCTCTCTCTGTCAAATAAATAAAATATAAACAAACAAACAAATAAATAAATAAATATTAAAAAACAATAAAAGAGGTATCCCCCAGCAGGAGTCTACAACTTAACGAAGGACACACATACCACGAGGATGGCAATGGGGTCATCCCTAAGTTCCACGGAGGGTGAAAGTGGTGGCCCCCAAGTGCTCACTGATGGACTTAAGTCTTTTTTTTTTAAAGATTTTATTTATTTATTTGACAGAGAGAGATCACAAGTAGGCAGAGAGGCAGACAGAGAGAGAGAGAGAGAGAGAGAGAGAGAAGCAGATCCCCTGCTGAGCAGAGAGCCCGATGCGGGACTCGATCCCAGGACTCCGGGATCATGACCTGAGCCGAAGGCAGAGGCTTTAACCCACTGAGCCACCCAGACGTCCCTGGACTTATGTCTTTTGTGAGGGTTTCTTTTTCTAAAAAAATAATTTATTTATTTGAGAGAGAGAGTATGCGTGGGAGTCAGGGGAGGGGCAGAGGGAGAGACTCGCAAGCAGACGCCCTGCTGAGCGCGAAGCCCAACACTGGGCTCGATCTCATGACCCTGAGATCATGACCTGAGCCAAAACCAAGAGTCAGACGCTTAGCCGACTGAGCCACCCAGGGCCCCTTTGACCCATGAGATGAGAAAAGGGACAATGCAGCACATTTTCAATAAAGCTAAACTGATTCCAGTTAAAGAACTGTCCTTTATTCTGAGACTGTGTCTTTCTAGCTTTTCTTTCATGAAATGTTAATGATACACGGTTGCTAGACTTTTTCTTTCTTCCTTGGCAAAATTAAAAGTTGGTGACCCTGTAAGTCCCTTCCATTAAAAAAAAAAAAAAAGGCAAAAAACAACTGGCATTGTCCTCTGAAAACACTCAGAAGGATGTATCTGCTGGGTACCCATGATGGCCCAGGCCAGGGTCCAGATACAGAGAGAACAACAGTGAACGGCACAGATGCAGGTGTAGACATGGTCTCCACCTGGATGAAGCTCGTGTTCAAAAGGCTGTGAAGAGTAAATCATGAGGCTGGCGTTTCCTTGAGACAGGGCCCACACGGACACCTCATTGAGAAGTGAAATGTGAAATGAGGCCTGAAAATGAGCTGGTGCCAGCCATGGGAGTGGCTGAAGACAGAGGGTCCCAGGTAGGGGGAGTGGCAAGTGCAAAAGTCCTGAGGTGAGATCTTAAACGGACAAAGAGCCAGTGAGGAAGCCACAGTGCAGAGGCACACAGCTGGAACCGCAGGGAAGGGCCTATCTGGGAACAAGGCAGCCAGAGGCATCTTCCGGGGGCAGACAGAGATAATGAACTCTTCCTTGGGGAGGGTTCAGATGGGAGCAAAGGTAAAAAAGAGGTCTGTGTGAGAGCCAGAAAGGAAGAAGCAAAGCCCTTGGCTGAACACCTGTTCCATGAGACACAGCCCTGCCCACCTGGGTTTATACTTGGTCTGTACCTAAGACACAGGCACCTGCTGAAAAGGAAGGGACACAACACTGGTTCCTGCTCTGATCCCTGCAGAGTGGGCACGGCATCTCGAAAGCCTTTTTAGACTCCCGATCTTGGAAGTCCAGTGGTTTGGGGAGCTCCCTGCCCACCGAAGCAATGGATTTCAGTACTTTAGGCTGAGACCACGTACCCACCAGAACGACAATGGGTATTCTCAGCTCTGAACGACAAATGTGATCTTCCTGAGTGTCAGCAGCACTTTGGTGAGAGGGAGGGTTTTCTTAATTCCTATCCTGGAGGATTCGGACCATCAAGTTCTTCCGTGAGTGTGGAGAAGATGCCCTTCCATCCCCACCCCTGCTCCACAGCTGATGCCCCCAGCAGGAGAACAGGAGACAGGGGAGCAAGGGTGTGACGCCCACCCCTGCCTGTCCCGAGAGAGGAGGGAGAAGATGGGACAGAGGAAGAAGGTGGGACGAGATCCTCATCCTCTCTCCCACACCACCCCAGAAGGGTATGTAGGACTCTGAGAGCCTGAGGCCTAATGATCTGCTTCCCGGAAATGAGGAGAGTCACAGGCTCTAGGAACATGGTTCCCAAACTGTGTACTGAGGCACCCTGCGGTACCTCGGTAAACTCCTGGCAGGCCAGCAGTTACTGAGCAATACGAAGTACCCATCAGACACTGTTGGAACTACTAGCTTGGGGTGGTTTACAGTTTCATAGGCACATCAAGTGACATCCCTTCTGAGCGAGTGATGTCACTACGCAGCTGGCTTTTCAGGGCTTGCTGGGATAAGCCAGTGCCTTGAAAAAATCAGTATATCGCGACGCTGGTGACACCCACTATGATTCCGGGATTTGAGGAGATGTCCACTGACCGACGGACACACATATCCCGTTAGTAAGTAATTTGGTTATTTAAGAACGAAATAAAACCTTACGAGTATTATATTTTCAAGCTGCTATTAAGTTGTTGGGACACAGCTCTTTATTAAGATATTTGGATCTAACTACTTAATAAACAGAACCATGAAGTATTTCTTGCAGCCTAGGGACATACGGAAGCACATGGGAGGTCAAGAACCAAGAAAGTTTGGGAACTTGTGCTCAGGGGGGAACTTGGCCCAAGGCCCCTCCCAACACTGAGCAGGCAGATGGCCAATAATGAGTAATCAGTGCCACCGAACATGCCAGGTGCTGTCCGAAGGGACTGACTTGGTGTGGAAGTGGAGGCCACTGCTCTGCTTGGTAGTGTCACTACTTGGTAGTGATCGGTCCGCGGCAGTGCCATCACTGTTGTATTATTAGGGCTTTTCTTCTCAACAGGACACCGGCTGGAGGTGGGGGTGCGGAGGGAAAGGAAGGTCCCCACTGCTATTCAGCTGTGGGGGGGGAGGCACCCACAGCCTGCCTCTCACACCACACAAGGTCCCCAGGGGGAGGGATCAGCAGAGGGCAGTTTAATGCCTTGTTGAGAAAAGCTGAGGGCTCTGATGGTCAAGGCAGAAAGGTCTTGGCCTCTTGGTCTCCCAAGATAGAACCAGACTCCACCTAGGAGGACTCCTTCCCCAAAGTCCAGATGGGGCCATTGCTCCTAGAGTACACGGCTCTCAGCAGAAGGGACCCTCACCCTCAGCTACCACCAGGTCCCAAGGACACACCCCTCCCCGTAGCCCAGGGTACAGAGGGGTCTCTGAGAGGCACTCCGGAAGACTGAACATGGACCCAACACAGCCAGGCAGAGACAGAGTAACAGGACGGGCCGCGGCAAGCCGTCGGACTACTCGCCCGAGTGGAGCCCTCCTGTCTCACCAGCAAGCTCAGGCCGCCTGGAAAGAAGCTACATGCTCTCCAAGGCACATGGGAGTGACCCTGTGACCCTGGGACACAGTGGGCAAGGCATCAGAGGTGAGGGACACGGGAGAAAGTGAGGTGTGGGCTGAGGACTGAGCAGCCCCGTGGCCCGGTTCCATGGAGGAAGGCAAGGAGCAGGTTCCAAAATAGCTTCCCCAAGTTCCCAGGCTCCGGGAGCCCACCTTCCCTTCAGCCCGCAGCCACCACAGGCCCAGCACGGCCTGAGGCCAACATCTGCTGCCGCAGGGCAGGCCCCCACCCTACCCAAGAAAGCTAGTCTGTGTTCCAGGGAGAAAATGCCCAGAGAAAGCAGACCACGAGGCAAACTCAGGCTGCCAGAGTTCATCAAAATCGCTATTTGCAAGATTTCTATCTGCCCGACTCGAATCGTTTCAATTCCAAAATGCTAGATTCCCCGGTATAGTAATAGAAAGGGTATTCATAGGCACTCCAGCTTCCAATAAGATGTAAAAACTTAGCTCACATTTTTTAAAGTTTATAAATAGCCTCGGAAAAGAAGCTGGAACACGCTTCTTAGTAAATACAGCTGACCCATTTTCCTCATTCTTCACCAGGAATAAAGCGACTGTTACCACGGAAAGTACAGGAGAGTCTAAATATACATTCCCCCGCACAGGCACCCAGATCAGACAAGCAGAGTCGACACCCAGGCGCTGAAGGAGGGAGAAGCCAGGCCAAGGAGGGGCAGCCCCCAGCTACCTCCCCACACTTGAGAGGCCAGGGTGGAGAGATGGGGGGGGTGTGGAGTGCCATGTCCCAGCTCTGGAAGGGGACAAGCCCTGGCTCCCGGCTCTACGGCCCACTGCTCACTGCTCCAGCCAGGCTTTCCCCAGACCTGCGCCCTCCCAGCAGCTGGCTTCTTCTCCAGCATCTCGTGCGTTTCTACAGCCTATCCCCCCAGCGAGCAGGGAAGCTCCCTCTTGGCCCACCTTCCATCCAGCGCCCAGAACAGGGCCTGGCACATGATAAACAAACATTGATCCAATGAACAGATTCGTGTCTGCGTGGCCAGGCCTGACCTAGCTTGTGTTCCGAGCACTCTTTCCTGATTACGGGCGGGCTTCTCCCTCATCCGGGGGGCTGCAGACCGGTCTGTCTGATGGCCATGGAGGGAGTCCTTGTTTCTGATTAATTTTATACCCAGGGAACTCTTTCTGCCTCTCCTTTTGGCAGCAGCTGGTATAATAAAATGATCCACCAAACCCAGCAGGTCTGGCTGACTCAGAGAAGGAACGTACGTAACTCTCCAGGCAGTCCCGTGGGGAAGGTAAGAGGGTCTGTCCACTGTTCTGTCCCGAGGACCGGGAGCTGCGCCCAGCACACGACAGCTGCTCAGTCACTATCCATGAGGGGGCTCCCCAGGCAGAGCCACTGGTGGGCGTCTGACAGCTTCCTGAGGACCCTCAGAGGTGGCCGTGCTTCCCGCAGGGCTGGGAGCAGACCCACTGCCCCAGAAGAACTGTTCTCAGAGGGGCTGCAGACAGGGCAGAAAGGCCAAGCCTCCCGGCTCAATTCTTCAAGGAACCCCAGCAAACACAGAGAAGGGGTCCGCTCTGGAGGGCCCCCTAGGGATGGGGCTTGTCACCTGGAGAGAACCAGAAACTTCCCTTAGACATTTCAAAGCATCAGAGTCTGCAGAGTGTCTGCTGCCCAGGGACGGAGGCAGGAGGGGCAGACACGGCCCGTGGGCAGAGGCGGAGGATACGCAGGGAGGCTTTACAGAGAAGCTGGGAGGCTGGCAGCCGGGAAGCCCGGCCAGACCCAAGGGGAGGCACCTGGCTTCTGGTCACCGGGAAGCCAATAAACGGCACGTAATCCCACTCTTTGCCCTGCCCCTCCTGACGCTAAACGCACCCCAGCAGGCCAGCTCGTCACCGCCGGTAGTCGGTAGTCGGCTGCTTCTTGCATTCGAGACACTTCCCAGCTGGTTGAAACCTGTTTCCCTGCCCCATTTCACACATCCGACCTGGGACAGTCCAGGCTTTGTGACAGAGACCAGCGAGGGCTGCCAGCACCATGCTGGGGACTGGGCTGCGTGGTTGGGGGGGGAGGGTCCGCTACTCCTCCTCACCCTCCCGGGACCCTTACATAAAACCTCCTGGAGCACAGGAAAGTCCAGAGCACCTCTGAGAACCAAAAGCCAGCTAGCCCACCAGCCCATTCGCCCACACCAAACAGAGCCCCTCCTGCACGCTGGTCCTGGTGGGGTGACACGGGGCCACTCCCAGCCTGACCACGGGCATCGAGGGGCACAGGTCCTCCAGAGCCCCTCCTCTCACATCACCGGCCCCTGCATGCCGGCCCAGCGCCTTGCACATAGAAGGTGCTCACCCAGGGCTAAAGGCTGCCCTACCGGAGAGAGTGAGCTGGTGCCTGGGATTCTGCGCGTTCACGCCAGATTCCTGAAGTCTCTATTCTTTTACTGGTTGTTTCTCTAGATTGACTTCAATTCATCATCTCAGTTATGATCATAAAGGAGCTTAATTGATACTTAGTTGGTGGAATCTACCTTACCTAGGAAATTTATTACTCCAGAGAAGTGCGGGCAGGGACCAACAAGCAGCACTCGCCACCCATCAGCAGAGAGCCGCCGACTTTCTCCTCCCTCTGACTTGTTCCTGAAACACGTACGGAGGGGAGGGGACTCCCAGGATCTCAGCGCCCCAGATTAAAACCTGGCTTTCCAGGGAGCTTGGGAACCATGCAGTGCTTTTTTTTTTTTTAATTTTTTTTAATTTATTTATTTGACACTCAGAGATCACAAGTAGGCGGAGAGGCAGGCAGAGAGAGAGGAAGGGAAGCAGGCTCCCTGCTGAGCAGAGAGCCTGACTCGGGGCTCGATCCCAGGACCCCGGGATCATGACCTGAGCTGAAGGCAGAGGCTTTAACCCACTGAGCCACTCAGGCACGCCCCCCCCCCCCATGCAGTGCTTTTAAAACATGTCTGCAAACCCCTTGGATTCCTCCCATCGGAAAGTCGAGTCTAAGTCCCCTCTCCTTGAGCAATGGCACATGGGAGGGACACCGTGTGCTTCCATGGTCTACCTGGTTCTCGCAGGACACGCACCTCTGGGACCCACGTGCAGGCTGGCTGCCCGGAAACTGCCATGGAGACCATGTGGGGAGGGGGGTAAACCCCAAGTAGCCCCCACTGGGCTAGCCGTTTGCATCTTCCCAAACACACGAATGGCACCAGGCCCCAAACGAGAACCCCCTGGCCACACCCAGCTAGCCTGCAGCCCCAGGAGAGGTGACAACAACAAATGAATTTGCTAGGTCTGCTGCGATTTGTGACAAAACCAGAAACGCTGGAACGATACAAAGACCTCACAGGCTCTGGGGCCCTGGCCAGGCTTCCTCCCTCCTATTACTCATCTGAAATGGAAATGGGGACCAGGAACGGATTTTTGTCAGCCTTTAAATAAATGAGAGAGAGAAAGAAAGAAAAAAACAAAAACAGGTACCGCGGAACAAATTCCTCCTAAAGCTAACTTTATTCCATTTGAAGAAATATTCTTTGTTTTGAAATTACGTCCCTCTTATATGGTTGGTGCTAACATAGTCTTCCTTTTACGAATGAGGAGATAGTAGCTGGTGATTGGCTTTTAATGGCCTCACTCGGTCAAATTAAAAAGTTTTTAAAATTGGACCAACCCATGACATCTAGCGACAGGGAACCCACACGGTTAGATGGCCTCAGATCACTTCCACATCTGATAGGCTGTGATTTATGAAATTCCCTACAGAAAAGAGGGAGCTACCTCATCTCCCCGCAGATACACTCAACAAAGCCCAGCCCCGGCTTATCAGCTCAGACACCTGGCTCTGCTTTAACACAGCTCGTCGGTCATGTGACGGGTCCTTCACAGGCTCTGGCAAACCACTCCACCAAAGGCGGCAGCCTCCAGCCTTCCTGCCCTGCTTCCGGGGGCCACTCCTCCGGCGGGGCCCTCCCCGGCTCGAAGGCCAGCCAGTGGGTGGAGAGCGTGAAGCTCCCACAGAAACAATCCCGCCAAACCCCAGCACAAAGTGCGCGGCTTCTGAGCCCAGCATCTCTCCAGCAGCATCTGGCCTGTCGGAGGCCGGGGCAGCTCGGCACAAAGAGAGAAACAACGAACCTCCAGAAGAAGGTGTCAGCAGATCTGCACTTTCCAAAAACAGAGTGTTTTCAGGTCATGGAACACAACGATGCCAGCCAGAAAACACTGTGGACTTCGTTTCTAAAATGGAGAAGCGGCCTGCAAGGTTTCACTCTTCGGTTCCCGGCTTGCAGGGTCTTACCTGGCCTCCTGCACCTGTGTGACTCTGGGGCCGCCACAGCTCAGGGGGAGGCCACCGCAGCTGCCAGCCAGACTGGCCCAGGGTCTCGGGCTCGTCTCCCCTGCAGCACGCAGTCTGAGGCCAAGGAGGAGGAAGGGACAGGCGCCTACAGCGCCGGGAGACTGCCTGCGGTAACACAGTGGGGTCCCTGAGCACGTGTGTGTCTGACTCACGCCACTGTCCGCCACGGGGCACCCAGGAGCCCAGCCTCCACCCTCTGCCCGGCCCGCGTGCAGACACAGAGTTGGGCACGACGCCTCTGGGCCGCCTCCGGAGAGGCTGCAGGCAGGACCGGCTGGTGCTGATTATTTCCCGAAGCCAGATAAATACCGTTTTGAAGCCACAGTATTTCTCGAGCACAAACAGTACAGTAAAGCCCAGACATTTATATGCAATTGGGAGACATTTATCCTGTGACAACATTCTATTCCAATGACTTTTCTATTACCGCCAATGATTAATGATGTAAATTCTGTCACTTGGGATGATGGATGCCGGGCAGCCGAGGGGCCTTTGCATAGATTACCCAAACCCCGGCTTCCCATTGGCTCCCAGGACAAATGTGGTCTGTGCTTCAGTCAAGCATAAATGTAAAGTTCGTTTAGATTAAAAAAATATTATTCTTCCTCAGTGCTCTCCAGTAGCAGCTCAGGACTGGGTGGAAGCTTTCTCCTTCGGGAACGTGTTTTTGCTCTTCAGCATCAGGGCTGCTGAGAAGAACTGCGTAACTTTGCAAACAGGAGCTGGGAAGGCCTTCACCAGTGGGTGCCACAGCAGGAAAGCTGGAGCCAGGAGAGCAAGGCCCAAGGTCTCAGGCATCTGGAGCCCCATCCAGCCTAGGTCCCAGGCAGACGGGCCCCCTCCCGCTCGACCTGGCATGCTGGTCTGTGACCTGGACTGTCCTCCTCAGTTCCCCTGGTCTCCACCCGCTAGGAACTGCCATCATTCTGCACCGGAGAGGACGTGCCAATGTCCCTGATCCTGCTTTGTGGTCCTGCCTCTGTCCTCCCCTTAAATGCGGTGCCTCCTGGAGCTCTTCCAGGCTTGCTTCCCTCTGGCTCCTCGCTTGGGGGTTTCCGTTTACCTCCAGGGCTTCAGTTGCTGATGGCTCCCAAACCTGTGTTTTCCAGGTGCATCTCCACTCTGAGTTTCATGCTCCCGGATCCTACTGCTCACGGGGGTCTCCTTAGGGCTCCAAATGCAGCCTTCCATGCTCCCCTGGGTCCTGCATGGCAGAACACAACCTCCTCCAGCCCAGCCGGCCAACACAGAAAGCCGCAAGCTCCCCTGCACTCCTCTCTGGCCTTACCCTCCATCTCCGAGGATGACCAGCTCCTACAGATTCCTTTCCTTAACCACCTCTGGACTGTCACTCCAGCTGCACGACCCCAGTGTGGCCCAACTGTCACCTAGACTAATAGTAGCAAGTTCACGGTCTCTACACAGCTCTCCATGCGTCCATCACGGCCTTCCCCTCCGAGCAACAGAACTCTCGTCAGCCGCCCCTCTCCTGGGCCCTCCGGAGCCTTCCTAGGCGCGTGATATAAATGCTCCCCTCCAGCTGACGGGCTCTGTACCACCTGGCACCTGCGGACGGCTCCAGCCGCATCCTGGGTGCACCTCCCCAGGCTGCATACTTTCTGGACTTCCTGCAGTTTCTAGACACATCATGCTCTCTGGACACCACGTCTCCACAGGGCAGCTCCCCTGCACACCTTCGGCTGGCTAACTCATCCTCCAGGTGCCAGCTTTAACGTCACTTGCTCAAAGAAACTTCTCTGATCCAGCCCCTACACCCACAGGCCACACAGTCTCTGCTGTGGTCCCTGGGAGGAGCCTGTGATTCTGTCCTCCCACCTCTTGACACACATCTCACTTCTGCACAGGGCGAGCACAGGGCCCACCCGGCCTGGGTCACCACGGGACCCCAGCACCTCCCACAGCGTCGGCAGAGAGACACGGTCTGGCACACGGGGGCGCAGCAGCCGCACCAAGCGGAGAACTCATCTGCACACCCGGCTTCTTCCCATCCCTCCCAAGAACACAAACTCCTTGAAGCCCAGAACTGCGCCGCGTCCGAATCTGGACCCCTGGGGCGTCTGCTACGGTCTCACCACAGAGCAGGCGTTCAGAACAGGTTATGGAGAAGCTGGGAAAGAAGAAAGAAAACTCATAAAAGCACAAGGAATTCAGAAAACCAGTGGCCTCATTCATAAGGCAAAGGCTTAAAAGTTTAAAGAAGGAGAGAGAATTGATGTGAAGTGCGCAGCCAACATGCGGGCCTGTAAATCAAGCTGTTGTCAAACCCTGGGGAGAGCTGCCCAGCTTCCCTGCAGACGCGGAGAAGCAGCTGTAATTCAGGGGCGGGGCAGGCCTTACAGGAACTCGGGCTGCTCGCTGGGCTGGATTCCTGGCACTCCTAACTCAATTTGGCCATCTCTCCCGGTGTCCTTTCTTGGAAAATGGATGGGCTCTTGACTCTGTGAGGCCTGGGAAAGGCCCCGGGCTCTGCGCTGACAGCTGGGGGAACCGGATGCAGGCCAGCCAGGAGGATCCCCCCTCCCCCGCCACCAGGGGGCAGGGAGCAGCAAGGGGCAAGATCCCGGACACTGCCTGCCCTGGCTCTCCTCCCGACCTCTCCAAGGTACCTGGACCTGGGGCAGGAAGGCATTCACAGGGCATATCGTGGGGCTCCACTGCCCATGTCCAGTGTGCGGGACCCACAGCCAAAGACTCGGTATGCACAGATGGGGGACCGGTCCTGTGCTGGAGGCTGGCGACCACAGCCTGATGGTGGGATCAGACCGCTCTGTTGAAGGGCGGAGGGCCCGGGAGGACTCACCGGGCCCCCCCCTGCCTGCAGGCCCCAGGCTTGGTCAGCAGCTGCGCTGATTGTCCCTGTCTTAGCGATCATGAACATCACGGACTCCATGTTCCTTCCCAAACCTGTGGCTCCAACCCTGCCAAGGGGCCACCGTGGCGGGAGCTGGAGGCCCGAAGCTAGCCACTGCCTCTCACACGACTCCCCAGCTCGGCCCGACATTCGCACCCCCTCCAGCTGCCCCAGCTCTGCTCCCACCCCAGGGACCTTCCTCCAGCAAGCTTCTTCTTTCAGACCACTTCTCTGACCCCTCCCGTTCCCTGCTGACTGCACTGGTTTCTCCCATTTTGAAATGTTCACGTGACTCTACCAAGTCTTTTCCCCCTTCTTGCTCTTCTTCCACTTCCTGTGAAACCTTCAGAACTATAGCCCCAGTCAGGAGCTGGGCAGGGAAGGAGTGCAAGCCCAAGTCCCCAGGAGGACAGGGCAGAGAAATGATGAAATGCAGAAATTCAGAGATCTTAAAAGACTGCTGCATTTCTTGGCTGAGTGAATGCACATAACCCACTACAAAAATTATTTTCCAAGCTTGGCTTTTAGGTTCCTGGAGTGGAAGGAGTAAAACATCTAATTTTTGAAATCTTCATAAGTATATGCATTTTTTTTTATAAAACTACTTAAATGAATCCACTTTTGCCTGACGAAGTAGAGAAATCCAAAGCTCTGGGATTTTAAAAGCTTCCATTAAAGCAGCTTTTCTTTTTTCAAAAAATAATGAATTGAAAACTAAATCGGAAGGCTGCATTAAGCCCAGGGCCAATGAGAGGCAGCCAGGATGAGCCCCGGACCAGCGCAGGCAGCCGGAGCAGGGCTGTGTCTCTCCTGCTTGTCTTACTTCTGCGGCAGTGCTAGCTGAAGGCATGCTTTCGAATCGTACAGAATTAGAATTCCGCTGTGTTTTTTCGGGCAGTACAGTATGTCTTCATTGGTGCTCCAGCAGGCTCGCAAATTAAGATAAAATGCTGGCGAGGTGGAGACAAGAACGTGTTCCTATGGAGGGGAGAGAGCACAGAGCAGTGCCCTGGACCCGGGGGCGGCTGACACCACTCTGGCCAACAACATGGGCACCGCGTTTGCGCGGACCTGCTGAGCTAAAAGCCTCAACTTGTCAAGCCAGGCCTAGGCTGGCTGCATCTTGAAGCAAGAAAGGTCCAGGCCCAACCGTGCACACGTACCCCGATCCCTGAGGGCCAGCCTAGGATCAGAACCTGAGAAGGGGCAGACAGCGCCTGGACAGCCAGGCCACTAGCCAGAGGCCACAATAAATGACCACGGGTGGCCACAGACTGGGGCATTCTGTAGCTCTGTGTGTGACTTCACCTTAACTCACATGCCTACCCATTCATCCGTGAGCTTCCGTAACCCCTGTGTATCCATCAGGCCCTGTCCTAACACCACAGGTACACAGTGAAAAGGTCAGACATGGGCCCTGCCCTTTTGCAGGCATCAAACTGAACCCCTCCGAAATAATCAGCTGTGACTACACTAAGAACCCCAGAGGCGGTATGAGACCATGTAAGGAGACTTCCTCTGCCTGGTGCAGCCTCTCTGCCCCCTCTCAGAATGCTGACAAGCCCCTGGCTTTTCACGTGCCCTCACATCCATCCTTGCCTGCCCCGGAGCCTGCATTCTGCCCCACAGGGCAGGCCTCCCTCCCTCTCAACCAGCTCCACCCACCTCCTGCGGGAGCCCCCCAGTCCTCTCCTCTCCCCTTCACTTGTCTCCTCCGCAGTCTCTGGCTCTGAGTACACAGCCTGGCACAGCACGGAAATGCTCAGCCATGAAGCAACTTGAAAACACTCAGGAAGAGGGCAAAATCCAGTGCAAAGAAGGTTTGTTGATGGAAGCTTCCAGAAAAAAAGCCCAGCTGGGTCTAGGGTGGAGGAAGCTGAAGTTTGGTGGTGAGGGGGAGGGAGCAAGGTACACAAAGGCCAGGCCAAGGGCCCCTGGGGGCCAAGCAGTGCGCCTCCCTTGCTCCGACAGTGTTCTCACAGGGAGGGCATCCCAGGGCAGCTGGAGGAATGGGAACCACAAAGGCAGGTCTCTCTGCCGGCCCCTCAGCCGAGCGCTGAGCCACCTGGTGGACCTGGTGTCCAGCGTGAAGTCACAGGAGCACAGGTGCGAAAGGGGGGCTCACAGCCATGTGGGCCGGCTAAGAGAACCTTCGCAGGCATCCAGGCCAGGGCTCGTGGGGCCAACCGATGGCAGGCAGCAAAGATGCAGGCACACACCTGGAGCACAATGGGAGAAACTAGTCCCTGAACTCCAGCCCTGTCCTCAGTGACCTTTGTCCTCTGGAGTGTTCACACATGAGAGGAAGGACTGCATTTGGTCCCTTTATAGAAGCCAACAGAGGCACAGACAGTGTGACTCACTCCAGGTCACAGCACATGGAAGGCAGCCTGGGGAGGTCAGGTCTGTAGCAGCAGGCAGGAGGTGCTGGGGAAGGCCACACAGCACGGTGGCTCTGAGCCCAGGCACCGGCATGCTGCGCACAGGGCTGTGTTCAAATCCTGCCTCAGTGACTGACCGGGGCTGCATCTTTGGACGGGCCACATACCCTCCCTGAGCCCAAGCGGGAACAGAAACACTTCCCCAGCTGCCCAGCTGGGGGGTTGGGAGGATTCTGCAACACATCCGTGATAACAGGCAGCAGGCCCGGTTCAGTCTGGAACACCTATGACAGCCTATCCCCTATGAAGTGGCGGTCACATCTTCTGTTAAAAAGAATGCAGGGGCGCCTGGGTGGCTCAGTCATTAAGTGTCTGTCTTCAGTTCAGGTCACGATCCCCTGGTCCTGGGTTCTCCCACATAAGCTCCCTTCTCGGCAGGGAGCCTGCTTCTGCTTCTCCCTCTCCCACTCCCCCTGTTTGTGTTCCCTCTCTTGCTGTGTCTCTGTCAAATGAATAAAATCTTTAAATAAATAAGTAAATAGATAAATAGATAAGTAAATAAATAAAAAGGAGGCAGAAGTGGGGCATACGGGAGTTGGGAAAACCTGTCAGCCTGGGGGTCTAGTTGCTGGTAGAACCAACCCAAAGAATCCTCCCCAGGTCTACCACACACACACCCACAGAGGGAGGGAGCCTCAGCCCAGACAGACAACCACCAAACATACACAAAAAACTTCTCTCTTATGGCAGCAGAAATACCAAGGTTATCTTGAAGAGTACTAAGAAATGTTAATTCCCTGGGGCTCTTTATGTAAAGATGACTAAAATCGAGAGGCTAGAGTAGCCCCCAGGAGACAGACAGGAAGAGAGACACACTTTAATATTTCATTAGTGTCCCATTAGCAAGACAACACACATTTTCACACTTGGTGACTTCTTGGGAATAACATCTCATTCAGACACAAACAGGGGACACGGCTGCTGCTTACCCCGCTGGCCTGCAAAGCATCCCAAGGCAGCCAGTCAGAAAGAACTGCGTGAAGTTCTTCAGCGCTACGGGTCCCGGCGCCAATGAACTCAAGAGTGCAAGACTTCCTGGGTGCCTCCTACAAAAACTGCTAATCTGGGCTTGAGAGCCGGGCTGCCGAGCGGAAGGAGGGAAAACCTTTCTGATGCTTTTTAAGGCAGGCTCAGGAGGCCTACCTCTCCAGGCCTGGCACAGCACAGCCCCCCTGCCACCAACCAGGGCATTCTAAAACCTGAGCCCTGGACAATGGAGGGCAGGGAAGAGGAGGGGAGGGAGCAGGGATTTGGGAAGACAACCGGTGGGGGGTCCTTAACTATTATTGTGCAAATCATCGTCACATTCTTTTGCTCTACCTGTATGTACCAGGCTCCCACTGCCGGCCAGGAATGAGCCTGATGCTTGGCCCAGGGCAGGGAGCACGCAGACCTCAAACGAGGAAGCAAAAAGAAATAATAAAGTTGTGGATTTCCGTTCATGACAGACCCAGGAGGCGGGACCACCGTTCCCACTTTCCAGATGGAAACGCTCAGGGAAGTTAACTGCCCTCCGCAGCTCAGGACCCTGGACTCAGACGCCTCTTCCTGCGGCTGGAGGCAGGGGCATGGCACAGGGAGGGGCCCGGCCACCCCTCTCTTGGCTGAACCGTCCCGAGGATTCGGACAGGACAGCACACGGCTGCAGACCCCATGCAGAGGGGCTCTGTCTTCAGGCTTCTAGACTTGTCACTACATTCTCTGGATGGACATGAACTGCCAACAGGCAGGACAACCGGCACAGAAAGTCAAAGGAAATGACAACAGGCAGTGTCCTTTCCAGTCAAATGGGCCGCCTTTGTAGAAGTGGCCTCCCGGGCTCCTTCACTCCCTCCCAGACCTCCTCCCAGGGCCAGCCCGCGGGCCCTGGTCCTGAGAAAAAGTCAGCCTCCACATCCAAGGAGCAGAGGGCATCTGGCCTCCAGAGACACCCTCCCCGAGTCCCTTTAATTTGGTCTATTAATTTAAAGCAGAGGAAGCTGGCCAGGAGTGGTAGGCACAGGGGATGTCTGAGAGGATGTAATTAATGCAGCTGCTCCACACGGAAGGTAACGCCTTGTCTCCTCATTAGCAGATGTACGGCAATTTAGGATGACGTCCTGGAGGACAGCGACGGGGACACACAGCTCCCTTCAGGTCCACGCCTCGCCCGCCACTTCAATCTCCTCACTGCTGGGCAATTACGAGGTGCTCCCAGCACAGCCTTGCGAGCTGCTGGCAGCCGGCGATGGGGCGCTGGCGCTAGAAAGGCCGACGGCCCGGGGGCCAGGCCCAAAGCACCCGAGACTCAGCAGCCACGGGTTCCCACACAGAGACCTGCAAGAGGACAAGAGCACACAGCCCCACCTCCGCAGCAGTCCCTCATTCGATATTCAGCGTAGTTTCCTGACCCTGTTTGCTGAGCTCTGTAAACACGGAAGACACAAGACGGGGTCTGCGAGGATGTGAGGGCTTTCCCAAATCATGACATGTCGGAGGGCCACAGGCTCGCAGAGAGCGGTTTCCAACAAGCACACGCCAAGTCGTATTAATTTTCCCCTCAAACAACAAGACCAGCAATTTTTTTTAAAAGCTGGTTTTTCCTTGCAAAGCTCAAATGTTGCAGAAACATTTCTGTAGTGAGGGTCAACCCTACAAAGCAATGCTCTGGCTCTGGGCCCCCCAGGGGACTAGCTGTGCAGAAGCTGGGAGTGGGAGGCTGGGGGAGGGGCGGGGGAGAAGTGGCCATATCAGAGTTTGGACATCTGGAGATCGAGGCTCTTCTTTCCTCCCCAGAGACCACCTACGGAAAGTCCACGGCAGCTCTGGAATCACGTGGGGTGTGAACCTAATTACGACCCGGCAGAAGGGCGACAGCGTGCCCCTTCCATCACCGTGCGACCCCCTGGGCCGCCCGACAGGTAACACTGCCTCAGCCCGTCTGCAGCAAGGGCTTTTGGCTGGACGCCAGGACCTCATCGACACACAGATAAAGCCAAAAGCCAACACGGGGCAGCTGCAGGGTCCATGATGGCACACCGTGAGAAAGGCCACCAATCTGAGGAGTAGTCGAGGCTGGCTGCACAGAGCTCGACACGGGCCGGGCAGCCCTCGAGGCCAGCAGCTGAGGAAGATGCAGGAAATCTTCCTTGGCCTCAGGTGAGTGCAAGCCCCTCACAGAGCGGAGTCTGAAAAATGGACCTGGAAAGTTCACTCAGGGGTGATTTTGACATGTCTTTTTGTGCACATGGATTAGGTTTACCTGGTTACACTCAGAGATAAGCTGGGTGGCCAGTGAGTGTCCCCCCGTGGCGCACTCTACCCACTGTACTTCGATCCACATTGCAAACTGTCAGGACCCCAGCTTTTTAGGCAACTAGAACCTTCTACACTCCACACTCTCTCCCACACATGTGCACCTTGCCCAGGTAAAGCTCCACCCCTCTGAGAGGCCAGCTGGCTCAAGGGTCTGCTCTAGGACCCACCTCAGGGTAGAGCCCCCATTCACCGGAGAACTACACCCTTCTGGAGAGGCCTCAAGACCCAGCAGCCCTGGGATGGGCCTCTGCGGGCTGTGCATTTCTAGGTGATGCCTTTTCCCAGTCTCCCCCAGGGGCCAGCAGCATTTCCTCGTGCATCATTTCAGGAAGTGCCCAAGAATGAAACAACTATGATTTTGCTTAGAAAGAACAGCTACAGGGTTGTTGTTTTTCCCAAATGCAGCTGGAACGGGGAGACAAAACTGACCTTTCACGTGTATTTTGAATTAATTCAGAAATACTCTATCCAAGTATAGAATATTAGGTGTGCCCTTTCCTCTAAATTATTAAAAGTCTCAAGGATTCTCCAGTCTGTGGCTAACATTTCAGATGACCAAAGCAGACAAATAAATTGAGTTCTCTTTTAAGGCAAGGAAATCTTTGTTTTCCTGAAGAGTAAAAAAGAATGTGGCAAGTTGGCCTGCTTCATCCTACCGGCCTCCGCTGAAAAACCGGGGTAAGGGTTAGGGTATAAAGGGACCAGGATGCTTGTGGTTATTACTATACTTTTCCATGTTATTCTTTGATTCAATACCTTTTAATTAAATTTAAATTGATTGAGCAGTTTCAGCAATGATTCCTCAATGCTCATGTGTGATTCTGAAAATGTCGTAATCTGGCTAAATGACTCTGGCACACTTACCTGTCAGTGACAACTCCCGAGAAATAAGGTGCACTCAGGAGCCCGGCGAGGACTGTGCCCCTGAGCGGGGCGGGGGGGGGGGGGACAAGGCACAGGGCACCTCAGTACACACTCCCAGTGAGCTGTGCAGCTTGGTCTCATAGTCACGGACCCCCAAGGCCTCATGAGCAGTATTTTGGCAAAGTCGAATCAAAGCATATTTTATTAATTCATCTTCCAATTCTCCACCCCAACAAAACAAAACAAATGAGGACTATGGTTCACCACTATGAACTCTGTCAAATGTGGAGAAGGGGACAGGGCCACTGTCCCAAGAGGCTTGGATTTACAGAGGAGAATGAGGCGGTGAGTGAGTTGCCTAACAGCGGACACAGAAACCTTTTCTTGGGAAAAGCACCCGACACTTGACTTTCAATATGCTTCTTGAATATTCTAGCTTAGCATCTGCAGTGAGCAGTGAACAGCGTCTCCTGTGCCAGGAAGCAGATAAGCCGTGGGTAGAAGGCCTGGCCGGGGAGTGCGAGACAGAGGCCTAGCCGTCAGCCTGCCTGCCACCCGGGGCGGCGGGGCACCCTCAGAGGGCACGGGCACCCACTCAGTGCCGGCTCGGGAGGCCAGGGGCCACAGCAACAGCGGACAGCCAAAGCCCCTTCTTCCTGTCACGAGGGAGATGGAGGACACACAGATGAGGAGATGCCACCCAGCAGGCATCTGAAGCACATCACAGGAACCCGGCAGGCAGAGGGGTGAGGGAGTGCTCGTCAGATAAGGCGGCCACAGACATCCCCCAAAGGGCGCATCTGAGCACAGCTGAGGGAGAAACGGGGAGGGAACTGTGGGGGGCTCCTGGGAGAAGGAACAGTAGGTACACAGGCATCGGGAACGGGGGCGCTGTGAGTCAGACCACCAAAAGCCTGGAGGTCATGGGTCGTCTCTGGATTTTACCTGCAGTGTACTGGGACCCGAGAGGAAAGGCTAGCTGCTCAGCCCATCGCCAGGAACTCTGTCTCTGAGGGACTGGGAGCATCAGGTCTCACGTGTGCCCGAGGCCAGTCCTGGTGTGACGGAGGGCACTCCCAGCTCACTCCCTGTGACCGGGCCCAGGTGGCTCTGGCCCCTGGGACGGGCACCCATACTCCCCTGTTGGGTGGGCCTGGTATCTGCTGCTGGACCCAGAGCCTTCAGTGTGTCACCAGGAAGGGACTGTCAACCCAGGGAACAGCACAAGCTCTCGGTACGGCAGGAGGCACGAGCCCCAAGAGGTGCCGGGCTTACGCAGGCCCCAGGGCAGCTGTTTGGAAGAAACTCAGGACCCCTCAGCTGCCCGCAGTCGAAGCTCAGTCCGAAGCACAGAGCCCTGGACCTAAGCTGCCCAGACCTGCTCTCACCCTTTCAAAGCTCTGCACCCCTTCCAGAAACATGGGCTGTGGGAAGGCATGAGGGGGCCGCAGGGACGACAGCTGCTGAGGCTGCGGGTCAGCCGGTCACGTCTCCTTACAGCAAGAGTTCCTAGAGGTCAGGGCCCGTGTCCCTTTAGCTGTCCCAGATGTCTGGCGACTCAGCAAACAGTGACTGTTGACGATGCTGCCCAGGCTCCGGACATCCTAGAACTCTTACCGTTTCACCAACTCAAGGACACAGTGGAAACCACACACCGGATTTTGAAAAAGCAAACAAAATGAAAAGCAATTAGAAAAGACAAACCACAAATATTTAAGCGTTGAGGCCTGCGATGGATGTCTATCTTGAAGACGGATCTCCACTTCCTCTTCAGACCCAGGGGGCCCTGCTGGAGCACAGCGAGGCCGTGTCTTGGGCACGGATGGCTCCGGCCGCCTCTCAGGTGGGTCACGACCGCTCCCCATCAGATGCCCACAGCAGCGCGGGCAGCAGGGGCTCAAACGTCACTAAAACGAGTGTTTTGACTGGTGGAAGAAACGTGCACTGGCCCTGGGCAAGTAGTAACTGGACGAGGACATGTCACACAGCACCTCCCTCTTCCACCCTCTCTAGGGAAAGGACTGGCGCGCTCGCAAATGAGGGGGAGGGAAAATTAAATACAAAATATATTCAAATAACAGCCACAGAGTGGGAAGGGGAGGCACGGATTTCTGAGCCAACTTCCAAACTCGTGCTGCTCTGCTTTGCCTTTGAAACAGTCTCACTTTGCCTTCTGTCGCTTAAACAGTAATTATTAAAGGCATCAATTAAAAATGCCCCACTCTCAATCCCCGCGGCCGCGGCCCCTAGCACGCCTCCCGCCCCGCCTGCGGCACCTGCCACCACCCTTGCTTCCTGTGTCAGTGGGCTAGCACCGGGCCGGAATACAGGCTCTCCTCTGGGTCCACGGGCCGCTTTACTTGAGGTCAGGAGCGGGGTCACCGCCCACCCACAGCCCTGCCAGGAGAGGGAGGAAGGAGCAGGCCTGACGTGAGCCTTTTCCATCTGGAATTAGCACGCGCAGCACAGACACAACGCATGAGTTCAGCACGGCAGACACAGTCCTCTCTGCTAGGAGGCTGGCATCTTCATCTCCTATAGAAAGCCCCTCGACAGTGTGTTTCTCCCCGCCCTTCTTCCCACCCCTCCCTGGGAACAGGAGAACCCTGGGAGAATCACACCACCAGAACCATTTGGACAGGACATGAAAGAGGAAATCCCTCTTCTTGGCACCAACACTGGACAGCTTCCAGAACACAGAGTGGTCCCTCCTGGCTTGTCTGAAGAAATTGTGGGTGATTTCCGCTCACACTCCCAAGCAGGCAATGGGCTCATTTGGCCAGAATGTCAACATTCAGCTCTGCCTCCCCTCTGGGGCATCTGGAGGAGCAGGGAGAGTATGTGGGAACACAGGGGCGGGGAGGGATGGAAAGGCTGTCTGGCCCCAAAACACACACAAGATATCCAGGTATGATCCCCAATGTGTACAGACACATTCACAAATTATTACGAAGAAAGTGTATGAAGAGCCACATGAACCCAGAACAGGGAACCAGTCATTCTGCCGGGGGGCGATGCCAACACAGAGAGGAGGGGAAATTTAATTGAAACTTACAGGCGTTCCCATCACCCAGGTTCAGAAGGGACAGGTGCGGCATGGACAGAGGGTTTCACAGTTATTGAAGGAGCTGAGGCTTTAACCTGCAGAGTAGGGGTAACTGCATTCAGAGGAAGGCAGAAAGGGGGTGTAGGAAAAGGAAGAACAAGGCAGGGAGACCCAGGGATAGTCCAGGAGTCACAAGGGCCCACACTGCGGCAGTGGCTGGGAGAGATGGAAAAGACAGGCAGAACCTGTGGATCGCCATTCAGACTCCAGGAGCACCACAGGGCATCAAGGAGGACGCCAGAGCTGTGAGCCTGGGCTAGCTATGAGACTTCAGTGGGGAGGAACAAAGGATCAGGCGGGGAAAAAACAAGGAGTCTGGTTTGGGACACAGGGAGTTTCAAGTGTTAGGTATGCAACATGAAACAAAGATGTGAGACTCAGGCAAAGGGTAGGGCCTGAAGATCCAGATGTGGTACCATGGGTGTAGAAGTGGAAATTTAAGCCACCAGATAACGGAACACAGGCCAGAGTTCTCTCACAGGAAAAAAGAGGGCCAGGGACACAAATTTAAGGCACTGCAATCTCAAAAGATTGGCAAGGAGAAAGGCAGGATATGTGCAGCAAAGCAGGAGAGAGAACTGTGACCCGGACACAACCAAAGGAGAGGAAGATTTTTTTTTTCCAAGGAAAAACAGGAAAGTCAACATTAACAAATGGCACACAGAAGCTAGGAAGGAGGACGGCTAAAACCAGGCCACAGGACTTCATACTAAGCGTTCTCAGTAAATCCTAACACAAGTTTCTATTGCATGGGATGTGGACGTCAGGGCCTGACATGTGTGGTGACGAAAGGGCAGGAAGGGAAATGCAGAGAGGAAGCAGTTGCAGGAAAGGTCTGAGAGAAACTTTACACACAAAGAGAAGAGCGGCACACCTGCAAGCAGAGAGGACGGAGCAGTAGAGAGGGCACAGCTGGAGGGCTCAGAGGACCGGGAAGAAGAGCACAAGCTGCAGCTCGCTGCGGACCGTCAACACACCGGGGACGGCAGAACCCGCACCCACGGGCGGCGCTACCCACGGAAAGTGGAGCGAGGAAAGACCAAAGCAAGAGCCCTGATGTTTAACGTGAGCTGGAGCAAGAGACTCTTTTCCGACCCCTCGTCCCACGCCTCCAGCTCCGGCCACAGCCTGATTTCCAGCCCATCAGCTTCCAGAAGGGCTCGCCCCTCGTCAGGTGCGTGGGGGTCTCCAAGTCCTCCGCAGCGCCGATCCTACACATGACAAGCCGGTCAACAAAAGCAGATCCGACAGGACACGGGGCCGAAACACACGGGGTTACTCACCTGTCCCTCCGACATTCGGAAGCCGTGGCCAGGCCAAACCGTGCGATCAGAAGCTGAGCCTTTCCGCCTGCCCCAGTGGGATACGGCACAACGTCAACGACACGTACCACACAGAAAGCCGGGCTTACACAAAACACATGCAATGATGACCAAACAGAATAAATGGCTTAAAAAAAAAAAAAAGATTCAATAAGATGTGTATAAAACTGAGTGAAGATAATTTTATTAAGGTGTAATTAACATACAATAGAAAGTACGGATCTGAATCTGTTTGATGTTTTAACAATGACACCTGCTCACATAATTACAACCTAAAATGGGATTTAGTGCATCTCCGTCGCCCTACTAAGTCTCCTCCTCTTTCCAGTTACTTCCCCCACCCAGTGTCCTCAAGAACCACTTTCCATCACCACAGACGGGTTTCACAGCGTACGCACTTCTGTTTTCGAGATCCATCCAAATGGGTTGTACCGGTAGTTCATTCTTTTTATTGCTCAGCAGAATTCCACAATTTGTTCATCCGTTTTTCAGATGATGGATATTTGGGCTGTTTCCAGTTTGGGGCTTTACACAAACACTCTTGTGCAAGTCCTTTTGTGAACGTATATGGGAGCACCCCCTTATGCACAGGAGATTCCTTCCAGGACCCCCAGGGGATGCCTGAAATCATGGCTAGCACGGAACCCCATATACACTAAGTTTTTCCTATACATCCAAACCTGGAATAAAGTTTAGTTTATCAATCAGGCACAGTAAGAGGTGAACAGCAGCAGGTAACAAAACAGAACAATCATAACAAAATACCACAACAAAGTTAGGGAACTGCGGTCTCTCTCCCTCTCTCTCATCCTACTGTACTCACCCTTCTTCCTGGGATGGTGTGAGGGGATGAAATGCCTGCGTGCCAGGATGAAAGTGGTGAGTGGTGCGGGCGGGTGACACAGCATTAGGCTACTGCTGACCCTCTGCCGGAGTGGATGACGGAGGGTCATCCACTGCCGGGAACTGAAACCACAGAAAGCAAACCTCCATGTCATACACACGCCCAAAGGCGTCCCAAGAAGCTCTGTAACATGACGTACTGACCAGCGACATACAACATGGCACTTAACGGCCTGAATCCACACCTCCCTCACGAGGGACGATGTTGAGCAGCTTTCCACATGTTAACCGGCCTTCCGTATGCTTTCTTTTGTGAAGTACCTGTTCAAAGCGTCCCGGTCTATACAGTCTGACAAAGACATATAGCAGTGTGACCACGACCGTAACCAAAATTCAGAGAAGTTCCCTTGTACCCATCTGTGGCCAACTCACCCCACCTCCAGCACCAGCAACCACGATCTGCTCCCTGCCGTGTAGTTTTACCTCTTCCAGAAAGTCCTATAAATGGAATCAGGCAGTAGCAGCCTTTTGAGTCTGGTTTCTTTTCACTAAACAGGATGCGTGTGAGGACCATCTGTGTGGTATCGGTTTGCCTCTTTTCCCTGCTGAGTAGTGTTCCACTGAGCTGACAGAGTCGTTCGACAGCGGAATGACACGGGGGTTTGTGCTCTGGGAAGTCATGAATAAACCCATGGCTCCCACGCGAGTTCTTGTACGAACACAGCCTCTTATTCTCTCAGGTAAATACCTACAACTGGAACTGTGGGGCCATATTTTAAGTACAGGATTAACTTTTTTTTTTTTAAGTGCAGGTTTAGAGAAAACTCACATTTCTTTCCAAAATGGCTGTACCATTCTGCATTCCCACCAGCCTCATATGAGAGCTGGTATACCACGGTTTTTGTTTTGTTTGGAAGACCTATTCCAACAGGTGTGAGCTGGAGGGGCTCACTGTGGTTTCTACTGCACTTCTCTGATAACTTTTGACCCCGATGTCTCCCATATGCTAAGCTGTAGATCTTAACGTGGCTATTCAAATCTTTTTTCCATTTTTAAGTTGGCCATTTTAATAACTCACGTTACTGAGTTTTAAGGAGTTCATATATTCTGGATGCAAGTTCTTTATTAGACACAGGCTGGGCCTATGTTTCCTCCCAATCTGTGGCCTACAGTTTCATTGTCTTGACAGTATCTTTGGAAGAACAGAATTTTTAAACTTTTGATGAAGTATAAAATCCATTTTTTCTTTTAGGGATTGTGCTTTGGGTATCTAAAAAAAAAAAAAAAATCTCTGCTTATTCCAAGGTCACAAAAACTTTCTCCTGTGTCATCTTCTACAAGTTTTATCCAAGTTTTAGACTCTAAACTTAGATCCATTTTGAGTTAATTTTTGTATATGATACAGGGGTACAGGTCAAGGTTCATGTTATTTGCACAGGATGTCCAACTGTTCCATTACCATTTGTTTAAAAGACCATCCTTTCTCACTGAATTGCCGTGCGCCCTTGTCAAAAATCAACTGCCTGTAGATGTGTGTCCATTTCTGACCTCTTTATTCTGCCCCACTGATGTATGTGTCTACCCTTGGCAATACCACACGAGACTACTGTAGCTTTGTAAGAAGTCTTGAAAATCAGGCAATGAAATCTTCTAGTTTTATTCTTTCTCAAAGCTGATTTGGTTTTCCCTAGGTCCTTTGCATTTCCATATAAACTACAGTCGGCTTGTCTAACTTCTGACTAGGATGGCGCTGAATTCCTAAATCAATTTAGGGAAAACAGAAAGACATCTTAACAATACTGAGTCTTTCAGTCTACAGCCTCGGTGCGCAGCTTCTCTCGTCTCTCTCAGCAACGCATTCATTTTCAGGGCAGAAGTCGTACATGCATCCTCAGTTTTTTGTACTGGATGTTTCCAAATTTATTGCCAATGATACTGATTTTCTAATTTCACCTTTTGCTAATATATGGAAATACAATTACTGTATTTTGTATCTCACTGAATTTACGTATTCTTAGAGGTAGAATATACAGATATATACTCCATAGGATTTCTCATAATCATGTTGTTTGCATATAAAAGTTAAATTCTAGAGCTGGGTTTATTTGACTATCTGAAACTCCAAAAGATAGCTTTTCAATGACTAGAAAAGTGTCCAAACTTTCATTGGGGTGGGGTGGGGGGCTGAAAGAAATTCACTGTAATTGCATAAATTGAGATAGCAACATTTCCACCTCAGAGTTTTATTTCCTATTCTTACAAGGGGTGGCAGCAGGCTGGGTCACAGCATGGCAATGGGATGCCATCACCAGGGAACCACAGTGGCCGTGCCGGGCATGGTTTCCCTCCCCTGCCCCTTTCCTCCTGCGCGGCGCTGGGGCTGGCAATGAGCCTGCAGGAGCCAGTGTGCCATGGGGCAAAGCAGACGTTCTCGTGCACCTCCAACCCTCTGCGGCCCGGACAGTCCCCATAAACGTCTGCCAATATGACCTCCCTCGGCCTGGTAAACACACTTGGATTCTGCGTGTGACTTCTCAAAGAGCTCTCAAGTCCATCTTCTGAAGAGCTCCAGGAAGTGGGGCTGTCAATAGCATTTTTCCCACCGCACAAGAGCCACATGAAAAGGTCTCAATTATAGGAGACCGACAGTCCAACAATCCCAAACACACAGCAGCGCCTGAAATGTAAAGACCAAGGCCCCTTGTTTAACGGGGAGGCAGCACCAAGTTCACCAAGTTTATGGCTCAATTACTGACGTGCAAAGAAACAAGGAACACGTCACCTGATGAAAGTCTTGACGGGGGCTTGGGTTTACGATGTATTTCTGCCACCATCTGATTCTTCTCCATCCTGTAACCTTATACAATACGACTCAGGTCCTCAGTCACACCTGTGGTACCGACTGCTGGATCTGTTTGCAGCTCATTACTGCCTCCACCACTAAAGTCAAGTAATGATTTTTCACACTAGCGTTTCTGACCAGTGGTTTCAGACACAACTTCTCTATTATGAGGCGGTGGAACTATATACGGGTGCACGCGCACGTGTGTGTGTGTTATATATATAATTTTTTAACGGAGAAATAACTCTAGACCACTCTGCTGCCATTCTATCAAACGCAAGGCAAGGGATTGCTGAGTTCCCAATTATGTTCAACCTTAAATCACACTGTTTGGTCTGGTTGTATATCCAGCCCTACAGGGAGTTGTGCGAAGGCATATACTTGGCAAGCTTTCAAACCCCGGCTACAAAACATGTGCTGAAGAAAATGATTCAAAATATTAAGAAAGCAGTCATTTATTTTAGAAAGCCTGTTCACGTGAGACAGTAAGCTGCTTCCCAGAATCGGCTCCATCCATCAGGAAAACACTACAACCCAGCACACACTGGCTGGAGCCTACCTTTCAGCAATCACACGGCCATGATTATTACTTATCAGCCGCAGGGCATCTCAGATGGGTAAGCGGGCCGGGCACACTTTCACGGGGACAGCAGTGTGTCGGGGGCAGCAAACCCACCTTCACCCTGGAAAAGCACTCCAGGTAAGATGACCTCACAGACCCCCCAGGACTACCTGGTCTGTCCTACAGATCCACACAAGGGCAGGCCGCAGGCATCCAGGTACATGAAGGGGATGCAAGGCAGGGGTACCCTGGTACTCAGTCTAGATCATCCAGTTACCATTAAAAAGATCATGGTTCAAACAGAGCAAACCAGGGGATCTCCATCAACCAGGCACCTGTGTGGAGGTCCACTAGGTGACAGGAGGGCGGGAAGTCGGTCTAGGAATCACGGCTGAAGCAAAAAGGAGATTCCCCTTGAGACAAGACTTGGGAAAATCCCTTTGTAGTGTCTTTCCAGAATTCTTCCCTGGAAACCGTGTGTACCATCCTGAGGGGCCAACTCAACACGCCAATGCCACACGAGAGAACTGCTCCCCGCGGCTGGCGCCTTCTCTCACCGTCTGAGAGCTTTAACTTGTCTGCCTGAAGGACGGAATCCTTAAGACTCATCATTGCTACAAGCCAAGGGAATGGGCAAAAGATGGGTCTTACAAAGTATACACAGTAATTTGTTTTCTCTAAGTCGGACACACTGAAATTTAACAAATATTTAAGTTTCTCAACCAACTTGAAGGAGTGAGTCAACCCCTGTCTCAAGACAAGGTAAGTAAAACCCCACTGCAGCGGCTGAACCGCTGGCTTCCCAGCTTTCCTGAGGCAACAAGTGTGGATTTCTGGGGCTCTTCATGTACCACTAACCACAGCATCTGCAACGAAGAGGAAAGTTACGGACGGCTGGTTAGCCAGAAATTTCTGCAAATATCTTGGCCACGAAAGGAAAGACCAGAAAAAGAAAACCAAGCAATTTACGGGCAGGAAATCATTTTGGCTTTTTTAAGGCTGGAAAAGGAGATGGGAACAAAGTAAACAGGCACTTGTCCCTTGCTCGCACCCAATGCCAGGAAAATGTAACCAGGATGCCCTTCCAGAGGGGCAACCTCACTTCTTCAGGCCGGACCAGAGCACCCTGGTTCACGCTCAATTACAGAGTAACCGCCACATACATGGTGTGTATGTCAAGCACAATGTCAAGTGTGCTAATCGCCCATGCGGGAAAGTCAGTGCTCTTCAAATACTTACCGGCCAGGTACGGACGGGAGACTGTTCCAAATATTCAGTTGACCAAGCCATCACCTGAACTTCAACAGCAATCAACCAAGAAGGACCAAATCAAAAAAGACATATAACTCAGGGGTATGCAGTAGACGGCTTCTCCCAGTGTCTGTCAGAGAAGGAAATGGCTCCCAGGAAAGACAGGCGTATGGAGTTTCCAGTAACTAGGAAATCAATGACGGGTACAATTCTCCCAGCTCTTCTCTCTGTCCCCAGGTGGCCCTACGCACACCCCAGTTCACCAGCTTCATTATCAGAGGAAACAACCTACTGTGGTTGCCTACTTTTTACCTGCAAGACCTCCCAGAAGCAGCTCGAAACCCATTTTCCAACCCTAGCAACACCCCCCCTCCGGCGCACTGTGTACATCTCTGGCTCAGGCAGTCCAGGGCTTTTCTTGACTCTGCCTGCCTTCGTCCTGCTTGTTCCCTCCAGCTCGAGCCTGTTCTCTAGCCAGGCAAGTGGGGGGCCGGGCAGTCAAGACACCATGCCATGGGTGGCACGAGGCTCCAGTCACACGTGAGAAGGGGTGGGGGGGGTTCTCTTAAATCCAGTCTAATGAGCTGATGCTCAATCAAAAACAATGCAAATGCTCCAGCTCAAGGGTTCTAGCCCTAGGTCTTGGGTCTAAGAAGGTCCATTTCAGGATAAGGTAACTGAGAAGTTAGTGTTTTTACTAAAACAACCCAACAGCGTAATAACGTCCAGATAAAGAGAGCACCAAGAATGGAAGCTTGCACAGTGGGGCTTTGCTCCCTAACGAGCCTATGCAGGACCAAAGTCAATGCTCTGACAGACAGCCTGCAGGCGTCTATCATATTTGAGACAGCCACGGGGTGGAAGCGGGATTCTCTTCCTCCCTGGGAAAGTTGAACATGCAGCTGGTTCAACTGAACGACCCTCATCCACTTGCCAGCTATCTAGCCTCACCACATTTTCCTCCTAAAAATCTAAAACGTAGCCAAGAGGAGAACCAAGGAAGCTAAAAGCTACTCAGCGAAGTTTAGACTTCTGCAAATAACTGGAATCTTTGAAGACTGGTCCCCTAACCCCAGAGAGAAGGTGGAACGTACCAAGTGTACCCATAGCACTCACAAGAAAGATGCCCTGGGCAATCACAGAAAATGAGGTCTAGCTCTCAAGCTGGGTGTGGGTGAATTCAAATTCAATCTCTGGCAAAGTCAGGCAGTGCTGTGCCACCGCCCCCAGCAAGGAGGCAAACCCCCCCCCCACTAACGAGCTTCCCCGAAACACGAGCACTGGGAATACTGACTTTTCATCTCATTAGCGAAGCCAGGAGAGCGAGGTCTCCAACTCTCACTGGACATGGGCTGAACCATGTTCACAGCCGTTCTCTGAACCCCCAAATGTCAACTTTCAATGTGCAAAGGCAATGTTTAGAAGTGGTGTTTTCCTAAACCGTTCCAGAAACCATCTGGGGAGGAGGACTTTAGGACTGTCCCTCTAGGTGCCCAGTTCCACCAGGTCAGCCCCCTCCTTGGACATGAGTGCTGTCTGGGGCTCCTCTCCTGCATTCCCTTAATCAGTGGCAACCTGTATACTCACAGGCACCTGTCGCTGCTGAGAATACAGCTGAGGAGACGGACTAGGTCCCTGTCCGGAAAGAGCTCACATTCTAGAGGGGTGGGGAGGAGAGCAGAGAAAGGGAAAGGAATACAAGAAACAATTTCAGACAGTAATAAATGCTACCAAGACACACTACATGATAGAGTGACAGAGCACCATGCTAGCATGGGTTGTCTGGGAAGGGCCCCCCTGAGGAGATGACAGCTGAGGTGAGACCTGAGAGGCCTGAAGAAGGCAGCCCACAAACACGGGGTAGGAGGGTACACCACTGTACGGAGAGGAAACTGCAGAAGAGAAGCACACGGGGTGTGTTCCAGCCGTGGGAAGGGTAGATGTGCCCTGAGGAAGAGCAAAAGGTAGGGCCTGAGAGCTGTCCCAGGGACCAGGTCACATGCACCAAGTACACTCCAAATGGGCAGAAAGTCGCTGCAGGGCTCTGAGGTGAGCTAGTGACCCCACCCCGCTTGTATCTTTCATAGATCAACCCGGTCCCTGCACGGGGAGCAAGACTGGCAACTGGAGTCCAGACAGGAAGAGGGGACGGATGTCAGGCAAAGAAAACAAGGACAGCCCAGACTCCAAAGGTGCCAGCAGAGACATACACAGCGGGCCACACGTGAGAAGGAGAAAGGAACTTACAGGGGGTCCCGCGTGGGGCAGGGGACAAAAGGCAGAGTCAAAGACACACCTGAGCTTCCAGCTGGAGGTACTCACCGACTGCCCAATCTGGACAAGGCGACACTGGTGTTTATTTTCACAAATACCCTCCCAGGCTCTTTTCACCAACATTGAACTTCAACCTCACCAGACGGCGTTTAATCGTGGACAGAGAATGCCATACCCGCTTCCAAAAACGAAAAGCAGGTTCAGGAACCAATACCTACAATCCTGCTTCCCAATGAAAGGTTGGTGAACTCAGCCAGAGGGACAGCTCACGGGCGGCTCTGAGCAGTGGCCTGAGTTACCTGCCTCCTCCCGTGACATCACCCTCCCCACGGAAAGGTTTCCTTCCCCTGGCTTTGCAGAGGCCCTCTGCACAAAACAGCTGCTCACAGAGCTTTTCAGCTTCCTCTTACCAGGCTTTTTTAAACAGATCCCTTTTCTACCCTGCGTTTGTCACCATGTAAAATGTTGTGCTAGTTAGCAGTAATTATGTAAATGCAAGCAGCCATTTCTAGTTTTAAAAGGGAACCCCATTTAGCATTCTCACATCCTGAAATGTTTAAAATAGCTAGTCCAGTGATGTTTTCACTTTATTCCAACTGTTTGTGTGGATTTAAATACAGGTTCAGCAGAAACCAAAGCAAGTCAAACATTTACTTTCTATTAAACGTCTAAATCAGAAGATTAAAAACCTATTTTACATTTAACAGGAAGAAGCCGTCAGATCAGCAGTGGCTTCACCGTGCTTACTGCCAAGCGGGGCTGGTGTCTGAGAGGCAATCAGTTTAGGAAGGGAGGGATGGATTTCTTTAAACTCTTCAAAAGGGGACAAATACATTTGAGCAAATCTTTTAATTATAGTATCTTCCAAAGAACCTCCAAAGCCTTTATTCTTTCCAAACTTAATGCTTTGTAAAGGCAACTCCTGCCCCTTAATTCCACATGAAATATTCAGCATAGCATAATTAAATTTAATTCCATGCTATTTTTATTGGGTTCACAGAAATAGAGGGTGGCATCATTTCGGAAACAAACTTCCAGCAACTTTGCATTCACCGTGAATGGTTGGTTCTCAAAATTGAACTTAAAATGCAAAACCTACTCCAAATGCCTGTTTCAGTCCAGGACAGATGGGCGGGTATCAAAAAGATAGGCTCATTCATATGTCACACCCAACCTTCAAATAAACAAGCGCCCCAGTTCTCAGCTTACTTCACTGTGCTTGCCACAAGACGCCTCTGGGCATAGATCTTAATTTCCAACAAGCAAATACTGGAGTCTGTTTTATTTTTCAGTGTGAATCTATCTGGTGGGGAAAGAAAACAGAAAGGAAAAAGACAAGGGAAAAAAAGTGCCCTGTGGCTGAAAGAAATTTATAATGTGAATGAATATTTGGATAATTGGATGGTTTGTGGAGAGCAGGCTTGAGGTTTTTGGTCATTATTGTAAATTACAACTGAAGTCTTCCTCTTCTTTCCAGTCAGTGTCAGAAAACCCCAAGTGAATACAAAACACCCCCTCTTCTCAGACTGAGTCACTCAAAGAGGGAAGCGGAACTACTGTGGGCAACCCACAGCCAAGTCCGCCCACTGGCGGAAGCACAGCGGCCCCCTTTTAACCTTCTCGGGGTCAGTCCCACAGGACTCCCCCTGATGGGACACAGCCTATCACGACACGCAACTTCCCCACGACGTGTCCGAGAAGCTAAAACTTCATTGTGACTTGTGCCCATGTCAGCAGGGACAATCTCAGGTGGATGGTTTCCCAGCCTCTCCGACCGACCTGCCGGACAGCCCCATCTGTTTTACAACTTCCTGAAGAGGGTATCTAGAACACCAGCAAAGCCCTCTCCCAGGGGACATCCGTAAGGGAGCAGCATGCCCACCCACACTAGAGGCGTGAGGAAAGCCACCAGGGATCCCACGCTAGAGGCCATGAGGAAAGCCACCAGGGATTTACCCTGATGCGGCTCCAGAATGGAGGTGCCAGGAAGGAACGAGGCAAGACTTGGGGGCTTTGTCAGCTTAAAAAAAAAAGAGGTTCCTTAATGAGACTCTTAGAACTTGAAAAGATTAAAACATATCTTAATTCTTCCACTTGACTTTGGCTTTGTAGATTGGTCTATGTTACTGATTAGAAAACAAAACAAAACAAAACAAAACAAAGAAAACCACCCACCAAACTCCCCAATGTGGTCAGCGAGACTTAACCAGCTGGGACTAAGTACCACAACAGCCACCAGCGTGTGGCTGCCTCTGACCTCAGGGTTTCGGAAAGGTCAGATGAGACACTGTTAGAAATGGAGACCTAACCAAAACTAAATAATGACAAAATTAAGTTTTATGCCACAGAAACAGATACTAGAAGACATATAAAAGCACCATATTTGCAAAAAAAAAAAAAAAAAACTTCTTAGGAGACTCATTTCTGTTTTCTGATTAGATCTAAATGTGTAAATACGATATTCTGCTAGCTTTTCAAGAACCGAGTCAGTCCACTTATCACTTTTTCAAACTACATCATTTTCTGACTCAAATATCTCTGCGGTTCTTGTAAAAAAAAAAAGAAGAAGAAGAAGAAGAAGAAGAAATGTCCCATATGTCTCCACGGCCAAGGTTCCCCCCAGCACAAAACACGGCCCAGATATCACACGCAGGATGCCGCCTCCAAGAAGGCCGCAGGTACCCCAGGGCCTGCAGGTGCTCGGTATCAGCACAGACCGCGACTTCCCCTGACGGCCCAGGATGGTGAGATTCTGCTAAATCAAGCCTAATCATGCTGATCTGATATTATTCAGGAAGAATCTGGGTTGAAACAAAATATATAAATTGTCAACTAGGTATCCAAAAACTGTGCATATTAGAAGCACAAATATGATCACTGGGGCTGGAATTCAGCCAACATAAAAGAGGAAAAACAGCATTTTCAAAGCCACATTATTGCAGGCGTGCTGGGGGAGGCCCGGGTGAGAGGTGTTCAGTCATGGGTAGAGTGGCTCTAATGAACTTGGCCTCCGTCAGTCACCCCCTGGCCTCCCTTACTTCATCCAGGTACACAATCTCTCTCAGGGTACACAACCTATCTCTCAGGGTGAAGAACCAAATGAGACGCTGTCTGTCAAACCACGTTCTTAGACCGTAAAGGTACAATGTGAGCTGCTACTGTTTTGTGTATACTAACTGCGGACTCTCTAGATAGTAGAACTAGCTGGTGGGCTTTTGGTTAGGAAGCCACGTCAGTTCTACTTGTATTTCCAAATATAAGAAAGGTTTTTGGGATTGGGGTGTTTGGGGGGAATATGCACATGTTTCTACCTTGACTTAAGCTGTGGTGGTATGAGACGCAGCCCAGGGTGCCAAAGTGCCTCGGTGACATGGTGATGTCGATCGCCTGTTTCGTTCTGCCTGTGGGGGCGCAGCTCACTAAGTGCATCAACGGGGAATCTATTTAGGTGTTAAGATCCTGGAAAACCAAAGACTACTCTATCGTCAAGTGGTCACAGACATGGACCGAGATAAAACCGAAGGATGATCTGGAGACAAACGCCACATCTTGAGCAGAATTCGGGTTTTCAGGCAAACATTGCAGCCTCATAAATGCTGAACTGGCACTTTAAGCCAAATATGGTCAGAGTCCACAGGGGTCACATATTAACGTATCAGGAAATCTCAACAGCGTCCAAGTGAGGCCCGCACGAGAAGCTAGATGACGGCACTATGCAAACTCTGTACCACCTCTGCGACTTGGCTGTAAATATAGAATTATTCCAAGATTAAAAGTTCAGCTTTTAAATGATCTTTTAAATTAAAAAGGAGGGAGGAGCTTGCTTTAGGGAAGAGAGGGAAAGTAAAACAAATGTAATGGCTATCTGCACAAAGGTTACAACTTGCTCACTTCCACCACACGGCAGCCTCCTGAAGCGGCAGCAGCCAGATCGCACGGCTAGAGACTCACATAAGACAGAGCGACTGTCCCGGGGTCCCCCAGCTTTCCAGAGGTGGGGGTGGGATGCTGTTCCCGGTCCTCCTGGCCCTAAAGCCCAAAGAGTAATCGAGTCTGGCCAAAGGACCCAGGCAGGAAAGGCGGGTCCTGCCCTCCAGGGAAGAGCTAAGTGAACAACAAATGCCCACCTGCTTCCAATCGGCTTGTCTCAAGCGGCACTACCGAGTCACCCAAAGGCCATCAATCCAAGAAGTGAGATGGTCCCCTCTTCAAAAGGCAAATTAAGAGATGCATCTGAAAATGGATGTCCTGATCCGCCTTGGAAAATCTTAACGTTGGGAGACCCTCCTCCAGCACGTTCACCTGAAAATCCTCTCACCAGGAAACCCATCCTAGCCTGTGCTGCCAGAGAAGTCTCCCTGTAAGGCTGTTACTAGCCAACCCCAAGGCCACAGCTTAATGGAGCAGGGCACTGAGGAGCTCCCAACACGTGAAAGATAAGTCACAGACGGGTATAATCAACCACCGCAGGCCTTTTCAAAACCCACCAAAAAGAAAAGCTCTCAGAAAAGAACCAACTACAAGATGGTTCCTGCTCACAAGCGCTTTCTGAGGCGGGCTCCCGGGTCAGTCCCTCCCTGCCTGATGTCCTCTGTGTGCCACCAGAGGGCACTAACTCACGTAATCACTCTGGAAAAACTTCTGTCACATTTTAAACTGCAGGAATGTTGAATGAAAACTAGATTTCTAATCAATGCAGCACTAGGTATGTCATTTTGACAGCGGCTTTAAGCATCTGCTGGTCATAAATCTCAATTTAATTCCATAAAACTTAGAAGTACACACACACAGCAACAGGGCGTACTTTAAAAAAAAAAGTCAATCAAATCTTCAGGTTTATGAAATTAACGGATTTCAAAATACATCTAGAGTTACACATTTGCTCCTGCATCTCTCGCCTCCAGGGCTGTCCTCTGGGTGACCTGTCCCAGGATGTCCTACATGGCGCACACAGGAGCCCGAAGGAAAACATTTCAGCATCTTCCTTGCTTTGAAAGCCACTCTTGATTGAGTTAAAGTGGACTTTCACCACGCTAAATTACAGTTCAGTTTATTATGCGTGATTAAAACATGATTTAGTCTTTTGTACTAAAATCCTTGTGAAGAGATAAAGAGCACACATTTCCTAGGGCTCACTACGCCCTGGGCTGCTATTCTGAGCACATTACACTTATTTAATACTCACGACATCCCTCAGAGAGGCTGTAAAATTCTATTTTCGTAAAAAGTTCAACCTTGCATTTCTCGAACGCAATCAAGAATTTTTCTTTACATCTGTATCCTCCACTGATGATTTATTTGCCCACAAAACTATAAATGCAGATTTGTGAGTTCTGCCTCATTAACCACCTTCTGCAATTATTTCTTCACCCCAGAAAATTCACACTTCTTATACTTTCATGGAAGGATAAGATTACATAATCAAAATAGTTCAGCGGTAAGTTTAATGAAAAATGCATTATGCCCTGAAAGGTTTTTTTGTTTTGCTTTGTGGTACATAAGAATCTGCTCTTTGCTTTTCACACTTTTATTTAAAAGGAAGTGAAACATATTTACTGATTTGATCAGAAATGTTGGGTACCTCTCTATGTGACAGAAATTCAAGCTCAGTTGGGCCTTTGGTTTTCCTGGTTTCCCGTGACTCTCTCAGTGCATGATGAATAACCAAAGTTCACGAGGGAATGGGCACGATCTGACAAATGCAGTGCGCTGTCCCTAGGCAGCTCAGGTTCTTCCACGGTCTGGCACAACTTAGTGCCCCAAATAAACTCTCCTTGAGGTGACAGTCTATGTCACAGGATACAGTTTCCCTGGGTTTTGACCTCTGGACTAAAAACAAACCAACCAATCCTCCTCGAAGGTTCTCAAGGACATGTGGGTACTGTGGCCTACACCAGCACACAGGAATAGAGAGGAACAGCTGCAACACGTGGGTGTTCTAGAACACAAGTACTTCTGTTAGTACCATCGGCGTAACTGCCTCTGTGTCTTTGTGAATGCTCCTTTGATCTAGGAAATATTTTGGTTTCTCTGGTCTACTTGATGCCAAAATCTACTTTTTAAATTGTTAAATATTAAGAAAAGTTAAAAACTATCTACTTTCTCCCTAGTTTTTTTCAATGCTTCTTTCCAGACTCTCGCTAGATATCTTAGTATTAGAATAAAGGAGCTTGTTTTATGGCTTTGCTTTCCGGGGCTTCACAGGTATTGAGTTTTACAAGTTGAGGATTTGTGGCGACCCTGCGCCAAGCATGTCTATCGGTGCTATTTTTCCAACAGCATTTGCTCACTTTGTGTCTCTGGGTCACGTTTTGGTAACTCTTGCAGTATTTTAAACTTTTTCATTATTATTATATTTTTATGGTGACCTGTGATCAGTGATCTTTGATGTCACTACTGTCGTTATTTTGGGACGCCACAAACCACAAACATGCAAGATGGCAAGCGTTACTGATAAATGCTGGTTATGTCCTACTGCTCCACTGACCAGATGTTCCCTGTCTCTCCTCCTCAGGCCTCTCTGGTCCCCGAGACACAACAATACTGAAATTAGGCCAGTTAATAACCCTACGGTGGCCTCTAAGTATTCAACTGAAAGGAAGAGCCCATGTCTCTCACTTTAAAGCAAAAGCTAGAAATGCTTCAGCTCAGTGAGGAAAGCATGTTGAAAACCGAGACGGGCTGAAAGCGAGGCCCCTCGTGCCAAAAGGCCAAGTTGTGCATGCAAAGGAAGAGTTCTCGAAGGAAATGAAGAGTGCTACTCCAGCGAACACATGAGTACGAAAGCAAAACAGCCTCAGTGCTGATACGGGAAACATCCCAGTGGTCCAGAGAGAAGATCAAACCAGACCCAACGTCCCTTAAGCCAAAAGCATCATCCAGAGCAAGGCCCTCACTCCCCAGTTCTTGAAGGCTGAGAAGAGAGGACAGAGCCGCGTTAGAAAGGTCTGAGGCCAGCAGAGGTGGCTTCGTGAGGTTAAGGGAAGCCGTGTCCATCACCTGAGAGAAGGCAGCAACACCACACAAGAGATCGTCACTGTACACAGAACGCCTGCCATCGGAAGGCTGACCCAGCTCTTCCAGAGCTAGAGAGAAGTCAGCGCCCGGCTTCAATGCCTCCAAGGACAGGCTGCCTCTTCTGTTGGGGCTAATGCAGCTGGTGACTGGACGTGGACACCAATGTTCATTTACCATTGTGCAAGTTCTAGAACTATGCTAGAGGAACCACACTAAATTTACTCTGCCTGTGCTCTGTCCATGGAACAACAAAGCCTGGATGACAGCGCATCGTTGACAACATGGTTTGCTGAATATTTTAAGCCTACTGCATAGGGATAAGATCCCTTCCAAAACAGTACTGTTCACTGACAATGCTTGTGGTCATGGAGAGCTCTGGTGGAGATGTACAACGAGATTAATGTCGTTTCCACGCATGCTAACACAGCATCCATCCTGCAGCCCATGGGTCAAGGAGAATTTCAACTTCCAAGTTACTATTTAAGAAACACATTTCATAAGGCGACAGCTGCCCTAGATACGAATTCCTCTGACGGATGTGGGCAAAGTCAACTAAAAACTCCTGGAAAGGTTTTCACCATCTAGATGCCACTAAAAACATTCATGATTCATGGGAAGAGCTCAAAATATCAACACAAACAGGAGTTTGGAAGAAATGGACTCCCACCCTCATGGATGACTTTGAGGTGTTCAAGACGTCAGTGCAGGAAGGAACTGCAGGTGTGGAGGGAGCAGCAAGAGAGCTAGAGTGAGAGGCGGAGCCTGGAGATGGGACCGAATCCCTGCAGTCCCGGGGTAAGACTTGAACAGATGAGGAGTTGTTTCTTACGGACGGGCACCTTCGGATGGAATCTGCTCCTGGTGAAGACTGTTGAAATGACAACTAACGATTTAGAATATTCCATAAACTAAGCTGACAAAGCAGTGGCAGTGTTTGAGGGGACAGAGTCCAATTTTTAAACAAGTTCTACCACAGGGACAATGCTATCAAACAGCATCCCATGCTAGAGAAATTTGTGAAAGGAAGAGTTGATCTACGCAGCAAATTTCATTGTGGCCTTATAAGAAATCGCCGCGGCCACGCCAGCCTTCAGCACCCACCACCCTGAGCAGTCCGCAGCCACTGCATCGAGGCGAGACCCTCCACCAGCAGAAAGGTCACCACTCGCTGAAAGCTCTGGTGATGGTTAGCATGTTTCAGCAATATTTTTTAATTAAGCTATGCATGTTTTTTTAGACGTAATGCTATTAACACATTTAACAGAGCACAATACAGTGTAAACTTAACTTTCATACACATCGGAAACAAAAACTTCCATCTGACTCACTTTATCGTGATACTCGCTCTCTTGCAGTGGTCTAGAACCAGAACTCAAGGTCTCTGAGGTGCGCCTGTATTCCAGACACAGGACTCCCGTCTCTCCTACATCTACGTCCTCAGCTTCTTCACCAGGAAGCATGGATACCAGAACAGAGAGTAAATTTGTAATTTAATATCCTAAAGCCGTGATTTGCTCTGGCATCTCAAAAACACCCCGCACCACTCATTTCAATCACAACAAAATTTTTATATTTACCCCCAAGTTTCACTGTTTTATCATTTTAAAAAGTTATATATAAAAGGCAAATTAGAAGCAAACATTCAGAAAGGAGGCCATGCCAGGGGAGCCATTTACACACTCGACGGCATTTATCCACACAGAGCCAGGCCCTGCCCCACACACCGAGGCCAGGAACAGCACGGAGGCCCTACCCTCGTGGGACTTCAGTCCTGTAGGACGCAGATGGTAACAACACGTAACTATATCTGCGCTCCAGAGATGACGGCTCTTAGGAAAAGAGAAGCCTGCGAAGGGGACCGCGAGTGGCACCTGGGCATGAGGACGATCACCGGGACCTCTGTGACGAGGTGGCACGTGGGCAGAGACCTGCTCTCCCACAGCCAGGGAGGACTGTGGATTTCGCACATTTAACAGCTGTGGGGAAAGCAAGAGCGGGGCACTTCCGTCTACTCCATTTCCAGTAACGTTCGGTTCAAATTAATTTGGGGTTTTGAGTGCAACCACTTCACTAACGGAATAATCTTGGAGCCAGATACGGGGCTACAGGATGGCAAGATCCCCCTACGAGTTCTGCCAGCTCGGAGCCCCATGTGCCAGCGCTCACGGCTCCAGCTCTGCGGGCCCCTCTTCTTGCTGCGCCCATGAACAAGTGTGTGGTGAGAGCCTGAAATAAATAAGTGTAAAATGGGTCAAGACCATCGCTTCTATTTCTGTTTTTAACTGAAGAAAATGTGCCCCATTTCCAGAGGCAGAGGGAGAAGGAGACGTCTGAATAAAGACAAACTACAGTGCGTATTAAACACACACATATGTCTGTGTATGGGTATGTACACGTTTAAATGGACCACGTACTGTTCACATATATATCCCCACAACCGACTCGCTTCCCTACAGTAACTCGGCCTTTTTACAATCATTACAGCGTAACTTTTATTGGTTGTATCTTTAAGAGGTCGCATGAGTTTTTTAAAGGATCGAATTAAAAATTAAAGGTTCAAAGATGATCAAGGTTCAGATTCAATTAACACTAATTTTAGAAGAATTTTTTTTACTGACTCCGCATATTCAGGAAACTACTTAAGTTTTTGTTTTCTTTTTTTCTACCACGGCATCCCCAAGGAGTCATTATGTACAACCAGCTCTCTAATTCCGATTAGCGTGCCTAAGTACATATTGATGCAACAGAGCACAAGGCTTCGAGAGGCTCCCCTGCTGGACACCACGGGGGACGCCCGGGCCTGAGAAGGCGGACTGCTCAGACTGAAGCCCCAGCACCAACGCTCAGTCCTTCCAGCAGCTTCCCGGGTCAGAGGATGTGGTACTTGAAAGAAGCACCGAATGAGGAGGAGGAGAACCATTTCCTTAATTACAAAAGATCCTACGAAACTACAGGCCACTTCTACAGTGGCCCTTAAGCCACCAGACGCACACTGGTGCAGAAGGACACGCAGAAGGTCTGTTTTTTCCAATCGGTCTCACTCCCCTTGCTTAGGTGCTACCAGAGAGGAAGGAAGAGCCATTTTAAAGTGAGTGATTTCAGGTAAAACACCGAACACCATGTTAATGAATTTTTGAGGGGAAAGTTGGGAGCTGGTTACAGGGGGAGGATGTGTGACACTAATTTGTTTTTCTACCATGGGAATGATTTCCACCCAAGCCTCAAATTGACGCGACAGAAGCACGACTAGAGAATTCCCACGGAACCAGGAGCTTATGAAAGAACCATCGTATTCAAGCATGTGTCCAATGCAGAGAGGCAGCTCAGCATCACAAGCCTCTAGGAGGGTGCCAAAAAGGACACATCACGGAGAGAAATGTGGGCTCCTCACAAGGGAAGTCCTCACATGTATGATCTACTCCTCTAGTTGTTACTCAATTAAATAATTAGTTAAGACACCAGAACAACAAACTGAAGATTTCAAGGTGATCAATGGCAAATTACATTTTCTTAATATAAAACGTGACTGTCTCTGTGGAATCAGACAGCAGCTTCTGACTGGTTCTCTGCATACTTGCTTTCTGCCACCCAAATTTTAAGACCTCTATAAACAAAAACAGTATTCATTCTCTTCCCCCAAAACAATTAAAGTTTACTTTTTTGGCTTGAAGGGGCATTACCCCACCATCCCCTCCCCTTTCATCCTCCCACACTCATTCACTCACAGCCATGCACAGACACTGCGATAGCCTCTAGGGAAAGAGCAATCAGTGAGGTCTAGCATCTGCCCCGAGGAGCTCACAGTTTAGGGGATTAGAAACACCAATAAAGAGACAACTTAAAATATGCTATGGCAAGGGTCCTCAGAGGGACACAGAAAGCAGTGTCCATTAAAAGTGAGCCAGCAGGACAGGCTGTGCAGAAAGGGCACACGGAGAAGTGACATCCGGGCTGGCCTCCAGAAAGAGCCTGTATGCCAGCACCAAACCGGGAAGAGACAAGAGCAGAGGAGGAGGCCGGGGCTGGGGAGCGGGTGGGGCAGGGTGTACCTGTTCATGAACACCTCCACAGACATCTGCAGACCGGGGGTGGGGGGGGCATTTTGAGCTAATGAATGTTTACTAATAAAGGCAAGTCCAGATGCCAACACAGAGAAGCATCCAGAGAGCTGGTTTGCACGCGGGTTCTAGGACAAGGGAGGGCAGGGAAGGGCGCGCCCACTACGGAACAAGCGGCTGCCTTGGTTAGGGTTATGCCGGCCAGGGTGGATCAAGTTTCAGTGTCAGCAGTAAATTTCTGACTTTTTTAATGTTAAATTTTAAATGTTATGGTTTGGACTTTTTTGAGGCAAGAATTATTCTGAGAACATGCTAGTGACCCAGATCTAAATAAAAAACAATGAACAAATGTCAAAGCACTCACTTCCCTAGTCTCCTAGACACACTGACCTTCACTTTCAAAGAAACTAGAATGGTGTGTGGACCGAATTAAGTAATCATGCTAACAGTGCTTTTAAAAAGCTAATGCTTTGGTTCTCTTACTGAACATGTGTTATCATTTACAAGTAGCATCATAAACTAGCTCCTCTTTTGTTGGAATAAATTCCAGTCCATTCGTCATAAAGATTTATGTGTGAAGGAGTGACTTTGTAAGCAACCACCCTTTGGTGGAGAGAAAAACCTCAAAACGAACTACAATAAAGCCATCAATGTTCTTTCAATTCCTTGCTAAATTTCCAGTTCTTAGTATTTACCTACTTCCCTACTAGATGGAAATGTTTTAATTAGAATAAAGAGAGCTTAAGAAAACTTATGTAATGAGTAAGCTTTCCTTGTTGCTAACTTGTGTTTACAGGGTTTTCTTTCACACGAGTACACCGCTGCCAGAGGATGTCCTATTTGCAGACGGTGCACAGTCAGGGACCACGGAGACTCGGTGACACCCTCACGGAATTAATAAAGTCTGGACGTTAACAAGACAAACAAATAGACCCCACATTCTCATACATTAATTCACATGAAATGAAGCAATTGCTCCTCAAAACAGAGGTCAGCCAAGAACACAAGGTTCACAAGTACAGGGCTCTAAACAGACTCTTCCTAAATATCGGGGCTGGTAGGACTTTTGAGTTTGGTTTTTTTGTTTGTTTTTTTTGTTTTTTGGTGGTTTTGTTGTTGTTGTTGTTGTTTTTGGTTAATCTTAATAGAACAGGAAACAAACTAAAGAGAAGCTTAAATAATTCAAATTTGATAAAGGTACGGGACGGGAGTCCCCATGGCTCTTTTCCCCAGGGGCTCGTTACCGGTGTGGAAAAGAGCAAGAACACGTGCACGGCCGAGGCATTCCCGTTCGCGCTTTCAGAACAGCTCGATCCTCCGGGCCTACAAAGCTAAACAACAGCCGCTGGCCTCACCGTCGATTATTATTCGTCTTTAAATAAAGGCACCTTGCGGATCAAAGCCGACTACAGAAACTGACCTATGTAAGTCCTATACACACGCACGCAACAGAGTGAGCACGTGCACCATGTATCTGCGACTCCGGCCACTGCAAAGGGCTGACCACGCCTGCCCTCTCCAAAGCATCGGAGGAGGACAGGCAGGCTCCGCGTGCTGCAGCTTCTACCACATGGGACTGCCTCAAAGCTACCACATGCTGGCTTCTGCAGGGATCCCAACACACTTAGGATGAAGTGTGACTAACACTGGAGGCACCTGAGGATTATGCCAAAATAAAGACAGAAATCTAAAGATATGACAGAATAAAGATAAGAATCTAAAGGATATTTTTTTTTCCTGGATGGGGGGGGCGCTGTAATGAGCTGTCCAAATGGAGTTAACATTTTTATCGGTGAGTCAATGAAAAGCCTTCTGGATGAAAATAAAATCCCAAGTAAAAAGCTGCCATTTGGGGAAGAATTTGTCAAAATTATGGCCTTGTGTTCTGATTCTTCAATGTGACTCAGAAATTTTGTCCCAAACCCATCATCCCAAGGAGGTACCACCTGGATTTTAAATGATGTGAGAGCAATGCCTCAGAAACCAACAAATGCTTTGAGAAGCAGGACAGAATCAGAGTCAGGAAACGCTCCTTGGCAGGCAGGAGGTTAGAGCAATGGCCACTGAGGCACAGATCCTACCAACAGTCACAGCATCGCCCTTCTGCCTCCCCAACCCTGTTACTCTCATCAGGAATCATAATCTTCCTTAACACTCGCCTGTTCTCCAGTAACTCTGAACCATCCTTCCACGAGCATTCCTAACCTGTCCAAGATGGCAGCCATGAGCCACATGTGGAAAACGAGCACTTGAAATTGTATCTAGTCTGAATGAAAATGTACTGAAAATATAAAACCCATATCGGGTTTCAAAAACTTAGTACAAAATAAATGAAAAATATTGCAATTTTTACACTGATTGCACATTCATGTATTTTAGACATATTGAACCAATATATCATTAAATTAATTTCATTTGTTTTTTACTTTTTCAAAACATGGCTTCTAAAACATTCAAAATGACACATGTGGCTCACATTATATTTCTATCGGACAGCACTGCCCTGATGTTAACCACAGTTGCACTCTTTCAATATCAAATTCAAACATCCCTCTCTTTGACTATCCCTATTCTAACCATTCTTTTTTTTTTCCCTAAGAGAAAAGGGGGGTAGTCAGAGGGAGAAAGGAGAGAAAGCCTCAAGCAGGCTCCATGCCCAGAGCGGAGCCCAACCCTGAGATCATGACCTGAGCTAAAATCAAGAGTCAAGAGTCGGACGCTTAACCAACTGAGCCACCCAGGTACCCCCCCCCAGACTCTAACCATTCCTGACCCTGTTCCTTGAATCCCCTGGCGCCATGGCCTCTCACTGCCCTCATCTCCTTTGTGCTTCCCTTTTACTACCCGCCTGGCTTAGAGTATGCAGTCCTTCCTCACACCAGGGCCCAGCTCCCTTGCCCCTTCCCCCACCAGTATTCCCCTGGCAAAAACCCAATCCCAGGTTAAACCCTACTCTGCCCCCTCAGAGCCTGCATTTGGGCAGCAGAAAGAACTCTTTGAAAGCACCAGCTCTGCTTCCTGTACCCCATTTCTGCTTGAACCAGCTGGGACAGGGCTTTGGTCCTCACCACCTCACTCACCCAGCTCATACCAAAGCCACCACTGACCTCCCTGCTGCTGATCCACGGTCAATTCTCAGTCTGCATCTTACTTGACCTTGAGCAGCATGTGAACAGAGGATCACTCTCTCTGGTCTGAAACACTTTCTTCCAGAAGATGCTGCTCTCCTGGCTCTTCTTCTCTGCTTATTCCTTCCCATTCTCCTTTCCTTCCTTCTCCTCCTTCCCCTTAATACCCCAGTGCCCCGTGTTTGAACGCCTCTCCCTATCCACACCCCCTTCGGGATTCCATGCAGCCCAGAGCAAGTAAGAACCTTCTATACGCCGAAAACACTGACGAGTCTGGCTCGAGCCTAGGCCTCCCCTCTAGATTACAACTCGTCTATGCGGCTGCCTAGTCAACACCTCCACTTGGCATGTCAGAGTTAACACGTCCAAAACACAACTCTTGCTTTCTCCTCACCCTTTCTCCCCAACCTGCGGCTCCCACGGGCTTCCCATCTCAGCAAAGAGAAGCTGCATTCTCCCAGCTGCTCAGTGCAAAAACATTGGCATCCACCCCAACCCCTCATATTTGCACACAACCCGTCAGCTCTTCCTCTGAACCGCATCCAGCGTCTGACCGCCTCTCACCGCCCTGGTCCGGGCCACCATCAGCCCTCGCGACTGGTCCCCTCACTTCCATCCCTACGGCGCTAAACCAGGGATCAGCAAACTTTTCTTAAAGGGCCAGAGAGCGAATGTTTTAGGCCCGGTGGGCCGGATGGTCTCTGTGGCAACCGCTCCACTTGGCCGTTGCACCTCAAACGCAGGCTCAGACAATATGCAAACGAATGAGCGCGGCTCGATTCCAGTAAAACTGGAACCTAAATGGACACTGAAATTTGAATTACGTATAATTTTCAGGTACCACAAATTATCGTGCACCTTAGTTTTCTCAACCACTTAGAAATGTAAAACGCGTCTTAGTTCGCGGGTGGCACAGAACAGGCGGCGGCTGGGCTTGGCCGTGGAGTGACGGGCTGCCGAGCCCTGCCCTCGAGCGCCCTCCGCGCCGCACTCGGAGTGGCCCCTTCATCCGCTGCCGCTCTGCTCAGCCACCTCGGACGGCTTCTCTCCTCACTCTCGAAAACCAGAAGACGCCACCGTGGCCCGTCAGGCACCGTGGGACACGGCCGCTGGCCACCTCCTCCCACTCTTCTCACCACACACACCCCGAGCGGCCGCCCCGGCCTCCCCGCTGCTCTCCTCACTTCTCTCCCGCTTCTGCCAAACCCACGTCCAACCGGGGCGCCTGTGCTGCGTCCTACCTCTGCTTGGGACACGCTCACACACGGACCGCTGTGTCTCCGCCGCCAAATCCCCTCAGCAGACACGTGCTCGCGTCACACTATCACACAGCACGCACTGCACACCCCCCGCCGGCAGCCGGGGACCCTCCCGACGGCCACTCCGCTTCGGGACTCCCCATCACGCCTGCAGCACCGACACCGTCGGAAGAGACTGATGAGGCCGCTGTTTAAAAGGGGAAAATGGGGGGCGCCTGGGTGGCTCAGTGGGTTAAAGCCTCTGCCTTCGGCTCAGGTCGTGATCCCAGGGTCCTGGGATCGAGCTCCGCATTGGGCTCTCTGCTCAGCGTTGAGTCGGCTTCCCCCTCTCTCTGCCTGCCTCTCTGCCTACTTGTGATCTCTGTCAAATAAATAAATAAAATCTTTTTTAAAATAAAAAATAAAAAAGTAAAAGGGGGAAATGACACGGTGTGAAGAGCAGGGAGCCCGTAGGCTGGTCACGGGGCCGAAGACCAGCCGCACTGCGTCCTGCTGCGTGACACCGAGAGTCACTCCCACCTCTGTGTACCGCGCTCTCCGCGCCTGCGCGACGAGGACGTCAGGCGCACCCGCTTCCTGCGCGCTCTGGGGAGCAACGAGGGAACGAGCGCTGCACGCGTCATCGCTCTGTCACCGCTGCCTGGTTCTGGTCGGTTGCGGGACGCCTCTCCCCACCAGCCAGAAAATAAGCCTCTGAGGGGAATGGCCTCCTTTGTTTACTGCTTTGTTCCCCACAACCAGGACAGCACCCGCTACTGGGCATTCAGTCAGCACCGAACCAGCGAGAAAGTGCTCGAACTGAAGTCCTGTGAGGGCAGACAACGCTTCGCCGCCCGCTCCAGCCGCACCAGGTATCAGGGAGAACGAAACTCTCCTCAAACCCACCACAGAATCAGAGATTTTAAAAACCTCCTATTCCGGGGGTTTGTTTGCTGAAGTTCCCTTCCCCGTGTGGAGAAGCAACACTCTACTACCCCGAAGGGAGACGCTCCTGCCGTGTGCTGAGCAGCAACACGTGGCCTCCCGCGAAAGCTCCCACAGCCGACGCGGTGCTACACGCGCAGGGACTCCCTGCTCAGGTCTCTGACGGGAGGAGAGAAGAAACAGACTTCAGCGCCAGTCATATTCCAATTTTGCATGTAAAATGGCAACTCGCTAGCCAGGAGCGCTTCAATGCGGGTGTGACAACACCTCCCAGCCACCAACACTGAAGACCACTTGATTCAAAGCAGCTTACGCTGCACTGGCTTCTTCAGAGAACGAACAGCATCTCCCCCATCACTGAAGTCTTCCCCCAGCAACACGACAATGAAACCTCTCCCTCCCTGTCACATACACGCATCGCTCACGGCGCATCACGCGTTCGTAGATTTGGCATTTCTGCTCGGGTGACGGAGTCCGGACTCACAGATGGCGTGAGGACGAGTTAAAGTACTTGTGGGTTCTACCACTTCGTGACATAGTCTTTAACGTGGGGACACCTGTATACGACCCGATGTGGCACGGGCGAGAGCCCTACTTCCTATGAAAGAAACAGGGAGGGACGCCTGGGGGGCTCAGTCGGTTAAGGGTCTGCCTTGGGCTCAGGTCATGATCTCAGGGTCCTGGGATCGAGTCCTGCATCGGGCTCCCTGCTCAGCTGGGGGCCTGCTTCCCCCTCTGCCTGCCGCTCCCCCTGCTTCTGCTCTGACAAAGTAAATAAATAAAATCTTTTCAAACAAAAAAAAAGGAAGAAAGAAAGAAAGAAACAGGGATAAGGTCCCCTACCATCAAGCAAAATAGAAACTACTCTCCCAACCTCTAAACTACGGTGTTTCACCGTGAAATAGAAGACGAGCATCTTCAACGCTGGTTCTACCAAGCAGATAACAACTGGGTGAGACGTAGGTGTTCAAAACACACCTACATGAACAGGCATCTACCTGAGCTGCGGAACCGGCAGTGCCGTCGTGCCAGGAAATCTGGAGCGTGCAGGCGTCAACGATTACGAGGAAGGGTGAGAAACTGGGGGCTGAGGAGTGGGTGCATCTGTCCCAAGAGGTCAAGGTCAACCAGCAGAGACCTCCAGAAGCCTCTGCCCCACACCGCTCAGGCCTCCTGCTAACAGTGGCACGACCTGAACGAGTTCATGGGTCTCCCTGGGCAGAGGCTGTTCTAAGTGGTAAGACCAGAGGGAAGTTTTTTTCTGTCATCCCCTGTGGTGGTTTTGTTTTTTAAATTCTGCACTTGGTCGGTCATTAAGGTCACCGTGACAGAAACAGCACAGAGGACCTGCATGGGCCAAGCAGGCACACGCCCCGTATCTCAATACTGCATTGCTCTACGGTGGCAAAAGCCGAAAAATCAGGCTGATGGCACTCTAATACTGTATTTAGCTGATGATCCTAAATAACACTTTGTCAGCTTTTGTGATCTAGCACAAAACCACATGCCTTGTGATATACCAGCTGGGCTGTGGTAATGCCCTTGACTGGAGGCTTAAAAGCTTTGGTTGGGACATAACTTTGATGTATCGTATTTCCATTTCGAACTGCAGTGATTATCCCTGGATTTGGCATCACATAGACTACTACCAAAATTAGATTATGGCTAGTTCACAAGAGTCCCCCTCCCCTCCGGTGCTGTCCGCGAGTGATGCTAGTCTCCCCTTTGCTTGTTTGATCGAAAAGCCATGGCTGTTTGGTTTACAGGATGCAGGCAGAAGAACCATCTGCCTGGTCTGGTGTTTCTTTAATTAAAACTTTAATTACAGATATATCTCTGCACAGATAAGTGCGGTCTATCAGCTCCTGTTCTTAATTACCTGTGCTAATGAGAACGGAAAAAGCGAGTGTTTGCTGAGCGTCTACTACGTGCAAGCTCCTGTACCGATGCTGGCACATGTGCACGAGCAGCCCAAACCATGCCGAATGGCCCAGCCTGAGCGCCAGCCCTCCTGCCTGTCCTCCCGCCACCGGAACGAGGGAAGTGAAACAATCACTCAGGTCTCTCCTTGGAAAAATGAAGGGCGGAGAGGGGTAAAGTACTCAGAAGGACCAGCACAGCAGAGAGAGAAAGGATTGGATGATTGAACCCGAATAATCGAGTTCCAAAGGAGGCCCGCGTGCTCTCTGTCATCGTGCAGGGCATTCACGAACCCGGGGGAAGATGTGTGCGCAAAGTGCGAAGTCCGGTCTAAATCCTAGGATTCGGAAGCATGTCACACAGTCCAAGGTAACCGTGGCCACAGTCTCCCAGGGAAACAGAAGCACAAACGAGAACAAACAGGAGAGGTTCCCCGGGATCTCCTGACTGTGCAGCCACACGCTGCTGCCTCTCCCCCTCTAACTCCCTCTATGGCTAGAGCTGACTGCCGCTGAAGAATGGCAAACCCATCTTCCTGTCCCTGGAGCGGGTTTCCCGGTCTCTGCGCTGCCTGAAGAAGGGCTATGTTAGCCCCTCTGTGGGCAAAGCTCCTGCGGCGGCCCGGTGGGGGCCACGAGGAGGCCCTGGGTCACCCCCAAAGCACTCTGTCCCGCAGAAGCTGTTCACAGGGCGGGAGGGGGACCAATGCAGAAGGGCTGGGGGCTTCCCCACCATCTCTCAAGGCGGACAGTAAATGACACACATGCACTTGTGTCCCAGCTTCTGCTCTGCTCCCCTCGGTCAGTGTGACAGAGTGGGAGGTGTCCCGAGCAGCACATCTGGACCAGTGAAGCACCCTGAGGACAGGCCTTTCCCCTCTCGGGAGTAAAGTGAGGGGTCCAACCCAAATGGCCTCACAGTCCAGCTCTAAAAACTACATGGCAAACACAGCAAGAGCCTCATACCAGCGCCTCAAGAACAGTCAAGTCCATCCTACTGCGCAACATTCTGTCCTAGTCTGTGAACTGCCAACGAAAGCTGACAGTGTACAGGCTAATGAAGGGTAGTGCACACCCCTTTAAAAGATCGACATGAAGGGGCACCTGGGTGGCTCAGTGGGTTAAAGCCTCTGCCTTCAGCTCAGGTCAAGATCCCAGGGTCCTGGGATCGAGCCCCACATTGGGCTCTCTGCTCAGCAGGGAGCCTGCTTCCCTTCCTCTCTCTCTCTGCCTGCCTCTGCCTACTTGAGATCTCTGTCAAATAAATAAATAAAATCTTAAAAAAAAAAAAAAAAGACTCAGTAAAAAGAAAAAAAAAGATCGACATGAAGACAAACCAAGAAATGCTGATATGAACACCTACTTTGTGCTAGGCCTCCTGGAGGACTTCAAGTGCTTTGGGGTCCAAAGGAAAGACACACCCAGAGGGATCTGGCCCATGGATGGAGAGAAAGAAAAAGAGAAAGTAGTTGGGAGCTAGAGGAGAAAGGAGCTGAGAGCTAGAAGAAAGGACGGAGAGGGAAAAGCACAAACAATGGGAGAAAAAAAGAAGTGAGAGAGGAGGAAGGCAGAGCCCTCTAACTATATTCAGTTCCAGGACCAACTTCAAACCTGGTCTGGGGGATGGTCAGATGCCCACTTCCAGAGCACTATATTCTACAAAGGGGATGGCTGGGACTTTGGCCACAGAAGGGGTGCCGACTGCAGGGGGCTGAATTACTAAACTGGCCACACAGGCCCACTGAACTTAGAGCGCAGCCAACTAGAGAATTACTAGCACCAGCCCATGTTCTGGAGGCACAGGTCTGTACTGCACCAGTTACTTACATTTTTTTCTGTTTATGACATAAACCTCCTATATTTCGGAACCTACCAATTTTGCCAGAATGGCCAGATCAGAGCCTGGGATGCCGCCAGGGCTCCGTATTTGAAAGCTGTACGTGATCCTAGACGAGTGGCCAAGATGGAGGAAGCCGCTGCTACGGAGCCCCGATAAGTGCCACATGGAGGAGGGAGCCTTTCTGGCAGTGGTGGTGGCAGGTCACAAAGTCAGCGTTGCTAACAGCTATGGGGCAGTAATGCACACAGCGGAGTCCCCTGCAACCAACCGGCTGATCTGTTTCCTATCAGGGGTCCAGCCATGTCTGCCAATAAAATAAGGAAGCGGGTGCCAGGAGAAGGACAGCACCTCAATTGAAGTCCCAGTTCCATTATTTCCTAGAATATGACCCTATGAGGGCTGATTTAACCACATGATCACCAGTGTTCTCAGGTGCAAAATAGGGTGAACATGCCACTCACTTCACAGATAAACTGAGAGAATTAAAAATGTATAGAAAGCACCTAGACAAGTATGTGACCCCCAACAGTGACTTCCTTCCACTTCTTCGACTTAGGAGGAAGCACTGAAGCCTCATACCATTTTTCGGACTCCTTGGGAGCCAGATGAGCGGTGAAAGATGGGATGTCTCTCCCACGGGTCTCTTTTGTTGTATCTCTACAGCCAAAAACCACTAACAGGAAAGGGTTAACTGCTCTTCCTCATCTAAGCTTTTCTTCCTACAGGGTTAGGTGCCCAGACTGACCTTTACACACCTGAAGTCGCACCCGCTTCAGAGGCGCCCAATCACCGCCAGCACCCCAGCCCCTCTCCCCGTAAGTATGGCCGGCTCTCCCAGAGAATGTCGGGAGACAATGGGGAAGCTCCCTGAAGCTTCATTTCCTGCGAGGTGTGTGCTCCCCTCAGAATTCCATGTCACTGAAACTCCCCCTTGCCTGGGTCTCTCCCAGTGTGCAGGATCTGACCGGGTCACCACAGCCACTGCCACCCCTTGCGTCACCCTTACTCTAACTTCTTTGCAGACATTCATCCCCAGAGACGCACCATGACCCTCTTGGGCAAGGGGCTATTCTTATCAGCTCCATCTTAAAGAGGAGGAAACTGAGGCAAAGAGAGGTCAAACCACTTGCAAGGGGCCAAGGTGGGAGGTGGCACTGGGTCCAGGAACCTGGCCCCAGAGCCCATGCTACTGGCCATTCACCACAGACTTCACTATAACTGCCTCTTAGCATGACTGTCACAGCTGCCAACAGCACAGCCACAGGACGAAGTTTAAGTTCAAAAGCACCTTCCTTCTGGGTTCCCAGGGTGTCCAGCATACAGGGTTTCATTTATCCTGCCAACAACCCTAAAAAGCAAGTAGGAGACATAACAGCATCTACATTTCACATAGGAGAAAACTGAAGTCGGATCCATGAAATGTTTTACAAACTCCTATATTGTTAAACTGAACAACTGATTTCAGTGTTTTTAATAACATCAACATGAAAGTCTTTCAAGGCCTTTCTATTCCAGTTGTTCAGTTTTGCAGAACTACCTTAAAAGATATAAACAGCACATCCAGATACCCTGCTAGTCAAAAGCATGTTTTTCTGACTCTCAGACTAGAGTCTTCTCTGGATCATGCTTACAGACACTACATCCATGTGGCTTACAGCTGACTCGAATCCCTAAATGCGAACCAAATAAGCAATGTTTCTTGAAAATAAGTAATAAATATGTGCATACACTCGTTCTCTCAGAAAAATTAAGTTACCTTAAAATGCACTAAGCAGAAAACTTTAAAGAAAACCTAACTGACCTAATTGCAAAATAAAATACCACAATGAAAACATTTCTCTTGTGCCCCTATTTATGTCTCTTCAGCTCCTACTAGACTCGGGAATAAAGCAGCTGACTATCTCTAGGAGCCATGAGAGCCTACGGGGAAGATGTCAAGAGGCACTGATTCTGTCAACAGGGCGCCGGTGACTCTCTGGGGACCAGCAGCCTGCTCCCCTCAGGGGCTTCGGCAAGAGGAGTAGAGCACACTCTGTGCAGTAAACCCGAGCTGTGCACTATTCCTTTGGGGCAGGAAGGATAAAACATCAGAGGAACAAATAATGGGTGGGATCTGGAAAACATTCCTACACAACTCCGAAAGCATTCTCATTTAAACAGAACAAAACAAAAAAACCTTAAGATGCAAGGCAACAAGTAAGTTGCTCATAACTACTGGGACATTCATTCCGTGTACTTTCTGGCTTTGTAATCACAGGATTTGTATTTCTCAGCTCTCGGTATTCTGCGATTCTTGGAAAAGATAGCCAAGGTCAAAGGCAGTTTTCTAAGTATGTGAGTATAACAGATGAAAACAAGCTAGCAAGCCTGAAGAAGCGTTCATGAGAGTCCCAGTCTCCAATGAGCAGCTCACTACAACTAATTTTAATTTGTGGTTCTAATGAATGACATCAACTTTTATAGGTATCAACAAAGCTCAGAGAGGACTTCAACCCATTGCAGTGCTCACTGAGCAGCTTCAGCTGTGTGCAATTAAAGCATCAGCATTAAATGTTAGAGAATAAAATAATGAGACACTTAAAAAATAATCTGTGCTTCAGCAGGCCATGCTAAGAAATTCCACAGGAATTTTTTTTTTTTTAAAGGAACATGATTTCTTGGGAATATCCTGCCAGTTCAAAGAACTAACTAAAGTTTGATTTTTGTTTTTAGACTTTGGTTTGTTTTTGCTCTTGAGTAAGAATTTTCTGAAAAGCAGAACACAATTAAAAATGTCTCAACAACAGTCACAAAATAGCACATGTCATAAAGCAATCAGGTATACAGACCACTGAGCTGAGTACCCAGGCTTCAGCAGAGACAAAAGCACATTTCTGACCATGTTAAAAATGTTGCTTGTCATTAACTTATGCCTCAAATAAAGAAATAAATATTAAAGGAGGCGAAAGGTACTTTCTGGGGAGAAGACGGCTTTCTTATCTTCTAGTCCATACATGGAATTAAGGGGCTCAACTCTCTGTCCCAATAATACTTGAGAATATAAAATGTAATCTGAGGTTGTACAACGTGGCAGCTAAGACTACTAAGCTCAAGTTGCCACTATTTCTGAAAGAAAGAGGAGGTAATCTGCATGGGAAGGGATGCGTGCTGACAGGGCGGGGGTGCATGTGGAGAGGAGGTGGCGGCTGCTGTGCGTGTGAGTTACGTGTGATCGGCACGGTGATCTGGCTGTTGCAAAACATGAATATAAGAGGAGATCTATTGTATAGGGAAATGCACTCACTAAACTTAAATTTTAAAAGGATGAAAACACAGATTACACTTTATTTTAAAAACTGAAATGAATTTTAATACAGAAAATGAAGACAGCATTTTGCAAATTTATCGCTCAAAGGGGTATCTCTATTTGAGGAAATCAGCGTGTTACACTTTGAGAGATGAAATGTTACAGCTTGTACACCAAAATTAAAAAATGAAATTAAATTAAAAAATGAAATGGTTACCAAGGTAATGCAGGTCAGGGGATCAAAGGTGAAGGGTCACACATTATTAAAAAGAAATCCAAAAGGACGGCTGCATCATGATCTCTGCAAAACAAAGGAGCTCTAGTAAGTAAAACTAATATCTCTGAGAATTTAAAATCAAGTTCTTGAAAAGAAGACTCCCCTGTAATTGAACACAAGTCATTCCTGGCTCCGTGTAGAGCCATTTTTATTTAGGTACAAAACCAAATTTCAATTACCTGTTACCAACAAAATTTCTGTAAAAATTTAACCACACAATCATATGAAACCCAAAATGTCTCCAATTATAAGTGACTGAGAAGTACTGACATTTCCACTGGACCCCACACCCTGTTTTCTGGAAATGACAGTGTTTGATAAGTTGCCAATATATCAGAAATCTAATTTGGTCACAGTGTGGTGATTTTTTTCCCTCTCCTCAAGGAATGAGTTCCAAAATTGAGTTTTTGCAAATTTGTTTCATTTGAAGTAGCTGCATAAAATTTCCATTATTGGAACATTTAGTATAACAATGTTCTAGAAGACAGCAATAAAGTGATACACGATAAAATAAACTGTGTAACTCTATTAAGATCTGTTCTCACATTCAGAGGGGAGAAAAAAAGACATTTTAAGCAAAATAACTTGCAGTTCTGCTGGAATTACACAGAATTAATAGACGCTTGACAAGATGAGTCTCCAACAATGAAAAGTATCTGACAGGTCAGGCTTCAATTTCTTACTATTTACTCATCTTCCTCACTAACAAATTAGAAGAGTTTGCTTTAAAAAAGACAAAAAGAGCAACACAAAGCTACCATCTAAGTCACGACAAACATACTTAACTTTGCAGCAACAGTGAGCATATTAAGAGTTACAGCAAATAATTTCCATACTCCTTTCACTACCAAAGGAAGTGAACGCAATCAGCAAGCGGTAGTCTTTAGTCTGCTCTCTGAACCCAACCGGAGAAGGCCACATGCCCTGATTTCAGGCTCCGCGGTCCCCAGCACTTACTGGACCGCAGGCTCTAACCGGCAGTGCAAATGAGGGCTCAAGGGTGGGCGGGTAATGGGGACATAACCGGCACCACAGGGAGCAAAACAGGACCTGATTTAAGCACCATCCTTCTTCCAGGCCCCTAGTTGTGCTCCATCCCACAGTATCCAACATCAGAGTTTACCTTCTTAAAATCAAATTCCAACAATACTTATATATTAAAATATAGAAAACTGCCCAACAGGATTTTATTAAAAGGAACAGCATATTCTTTCTGATGGCTCAGAGCAATCAATAAATAAACAAACTCTATAAACGTCAGATTTCTGCTCCCCCGGTTAGGTTTTGTTAAAAAATAACTTGCAGAGCTTCATGCACTAGATATAAGTGTGTTAGTGCCTTAAGGCCACGATTCTAAAAAACATGATTTCTTTTTTTCAGTTCCACAGCTACTGAAAAGTAAACTCGCATTTCATTTTTCTGGAATGCTCATCTCACATAAAGTCTGTCACATAGTGTTTGTTGCTGGGAGGCATGTGAGCAATTGGGAGCACTAGGCAGGAATCGATAGCCCATCCAAAAAGGCGCGTGTACCGCTCCAGCCGGTCTGCAGGCGAAGGCAAGCCGGCGGTGTAACGGGAGTCGACTTGTTGTACTAAAAGATTTCCTATTAAAATGAGAAAAGGGTATCAACTCAGATCAAGTATCTACACTACCCCCTTCATTAACCAAAACACACGTACTTATTCGTTTCTTCTTAAAACAAGAGGATAAAGCCACTATAGAGGCTGCTTCTAAAGTCTTCTAAATCACTCCTAAAATTCACCAACCACCAAAACATGTTAGCCCAAATGCTGTACCAGTTTAGCCCCTGCCAAAGTTGTTCCAACGTGACAGCAGCCCGAGCAGTCAGGAACCGCTCCAACTACAACCAACAGGACTCCCACAGGTGACTCCGTGGAAATGATGACAATCTAAGCTAAAAAAACACACAAACAGAACTCTCCCCGAGTCCTGACAAACAAGTGGCGCTGAATAAATCTGTGCCAACAAAGAACGTTTTAGGTGACTCAAGAAAACCTGCGAATAATTTTGCTAATTGGGATGGAGGAAAGTAAAGGCCATCAGGAAGTAGGACGGCCCTAATCAAGGGTCCTGGAATATAATTTAATGCCTGAAAGCAGGGCTCAAGGACAGGGCACCCTGGGGAGCACTCGAATTCAGCTTCAACAATCATGTGTTGTCACCAGAGCCCCTCACTGAGACAGGAATTTGGAACATACATACGTTTTCCCACAGAAACAGTCTGGCAATTGCCTACTTAACCTGAAATCTGCTGAAGCGACAGGTTGGCTCTGAATTCCAGAAGCTACGGGACCCGCACTGCTTTTTATTTTTTTTTTTCCCAAAGGACTGGCCCAAGCCGAAACATGATGTATGCAATGGATTTTCCTAGCTCCCTTCCTGGGCCAGATGGAGTGGCTCAGGAACCAAATGACCATCTTCAGGTCTCCTCCAGGAGCCCCTCTCTTTTCTCCCATGAAGGCCAAGCACTAGGTGACTACAAATGGACTGAATTTATACACGCCGGTGCATGCAAAGACTAAGGAGGCTTCTTCAACCCAAAACAATCCCTCGCTGGTAGAACTGGCATTTTTTTTACATCAAGGGGCACAGAAGGCTCAAATACTGCAAGACGGTCCCCTTCCAAAATGGTGACCAGTCACTGAATTAAACAAGAAATGAGCAAAAATCCTAACCCCCCAGAACTTAAGGGGCATAACTAACATGCATGCTATCCTCGATCTAAACTGCAGACTATGTCGCGACAGCGTAGACTAACAACATCATGGAAACACGCAACCAAGCTTCACTGTCACGAGCCCATGGGGTCATCACAGTTCCAATGAAGAACACTTTTCCAGGGAAATCCTCACCCATAGTAAGCTCTCAATGTCTGGATCACTTTTTAGAGGGACATGTTCTCCAACACACTCAATTTGTATTCTAGATTCGTTTGTTTCTGTTTTTGTTTTTTGCCAAGGACCTGCCAGCATTTATAAGCACAGAGAATTGGTTCATTTCTCAACTAAACAGACACAGGACAAAGAACATCATTTCTAATGAGGTTAAATCATGACACAAATGCTGCCATGTTTACCTCAAGCATATTACTTACAAAACAAAATACATGGGAGAACCGAAAAGAAATGAAAAATAAATAGCTGAGAAAATTCAGAGAGTCAGAAAGCTAGGCGACAGCCAGAAACAAACCTGACACTAGAACCCGATCTACCTCACTACTTCCTTACCAGAAGTCAGTAACTCGGCAACATGGCGCTCAGTGCAGACCAACCTCTGCGACTGCACTCAGAGATGAAAAAGAGAAATGTCCAGGCAAAAGTTTCTTACAGGGAGCGGCCAAAAAAAATCTGAAAGCATTTGGTCCTCTGTGCCCTTCCAACAGTCACCATCTCTACCATCTCTTCGACCTTTCCAGAAATGCATCTCTGCCAAGCTTCTCAGAGACTGTCCGTCGTACGAGATAGATGTGTCTTCTCAAAACTTTGTTCCCGTGACACAGCAACCTACAGTTACAGTCATCACAACACTTCCACTAGTCCTCAGGAAGAAAACAAAAGCTAAAAACTGCAGGTTAAATGCCTCTCTGCCTATGACTTTATCCTCAACAATATCATTTTTTTGGCCTAACAGATTCCACAAAAGGAGGACGAGAGTGGGAGGAGAGGACAGCAAAGAGCCCCCAGGAACCTTTCAGAGCAATGAAGACATCCGTCGCGGCGGGGTGCAGCTGGCCGCACGGGGCGTGCGCGCACACTTACAACCATACACTCTAAGTGCCGTTTGTTAAATGCGAATTATACCTCCAAAAAGTCACTTTCAGAATGAGTGGGCACACAAGACAGAGACTCTGCCCTCCCCTGCACCCTGTGAGCCACGCGGCCAGGCTGCGGTCCCCAAGCAGAGAAAGCACAGAGTCACGGGGGAGTGTGGGAGAGCCACTTTTGCTGAGCCACTGAACCCCAACTCCGGAACCCCATTCTCTAAGTCAAAAATCAAGGCACCCTGACCCTGACCATCCTCTGAGAATACAAAACCAGCTTTAGACAACATACTCCTAGCTTTACAAATGATAAGTAAATTCACCGAATATTCTCACATTTTTTTGGTCAGATTTGAAATTTCTATTATGTCAATTTGTCACAGCCAAGACCCATTCCTTTCTGGTACTATCCCACCAGGGGAAAAGAATAATATAACATATGCCAAGTTCCCCCAAATACAAATTGATAAGAAATAAACAAAAGGAGAACAGACTCGTCCACTGTGTAGTTTGCTCGTACATTACCTGTTCCTAAGCTGACTAACCGCGCATGCCCAGACTAACTGCTCTGTGGCTTCCTGCACAACAGTCAAGATCATTAACACTCTTACCTTCCCCATCTCCTCTATTCACTGATTCTCAAACTTCAAGCTGAATAAGAAAGAACCCCCCTACTTAAAACAAGTCATTGCAAAAATTGTTTCCCAAGACCTGCCACTAGGAGATGACGATTTAGTACACCAAAAGAGGAACTGAGGCCTGCAGTTTTGGTAAAACCACCAGGTGAGTCTGACCATAAGAGCCGCAATTTTCACTGTAAGAAAAAGTGCCCAGGTGGGTCCAACCCCACCTTCCAGTCCCCCCCACACACACACCCTGCCTCCCGCAGGCAGAGAGTCACAGATGTTAGAGTGGCCAAAGTGTATAGTTAAGGAACAAATTCCAGCTGACAACAGCTTAAAGCAGTTCTTCCTCCCAAAACTATTAACATTTTTAAAATGCCAACTGATCCCAAAAAAGGCTTTAAAATCCAAAATGAAGCTGCACTAGAAGGTCAGTGGCTTCACAAAACACAGGGAGTCCTTCCTGGGCTCTGAAATCAGGTCACGCGGTTCTGGCTTCCAGTAACAGTTCTACCACTTACTTACTTCCATGACCTTGGACAAATTCTTTAATTTTTTAACCGAGTCTCTCACTTCATTTATAACATGAAGATAACGTGAGCCCTACTTCATAGGGCTGCTGTGAGAATTTATAACATTAAGTAATATCAACGGCTTAGCATAGTGCTTAGAACCTAAAAAGCAATCAACATCAGCTGTGTGACTGCAATGATTATGATACTGATCATATATTCTTTTGCTTATCTCATTCTTTCCAAGACTTACAAGAGGAATAATGCTATTATCACGTTTGCAGATGGGCAAAGGTTAAGTTCAAGACACAAATCTTGGCAGAGCTGGAATTCAAAATACATCTATCCAGATCTACCCTACTCCATGACTTAGCGCCCGAGGGAATGGAAGATGTCCCACAGGCTCCAAAAGTACCATCTGGGCTCTGTGCAGGGCTCTGTACACTGCAGTTCTCAAACACATTTGGAGGATGAGGCAATGAATGAATAGGTAGGTCCTTGAGGTGCATACATACACACTTCTCCATCCGCTGCTACAACCATCACAGGACCTTACACAAAGCATTTACAAGGATACAGATAGGATCCAAAGCAGTGGAATGCCAGAATTAAATTAAAAAACTTACTGAAATATTTGCATGCTTAAAACAAGGAAGATAAACTGGTTTCCATGTGCAGTTCTACCCATTATTCTAAATAAAAGATAAATTCATTTACTCAAATACTGAGCACAAAACTCTGGGGCAGGCTCCGTATGAGAGGTGCCCTGGGCACACAACGAAAGGCAGAAGGAGTGCAGGAGCCTGTGGAAACCTACACTGGGGAAGGCCCTCAGCTCAAGGGGGCCTGCAAGTTCTCCCTAAGGAAATACCACACAGCTGCGATCTGAAGGCCAACAAGGTGGCTGGTGACCATCTCCTAGGCAGAAGAAGTGACATGTAAAAGGCAAAGTGGCAGGAAGCATCTGAGCGTGCAGAAGGGACTCGGGGAGAAGGAGGGGAGAGGGGCTTGTCCAGAGACGTAAGATCCCACAGGCCTTGCAGATCGCGCAGAGAAGTTGGGATGGTATCTTAAGTACAACAGGAAACCAATCAAAGGATTGTAAAAAGGGGTACAGTAACACAAGCGCATTTTTAAAAGACCTCTGTGGCACCTGGGTGGAGACTGGTTGGTGGGGGGGGGTGGAGCAAAGTGCATGTAGGACAGGAGCCAGGAGATCCCTCAGAGCAGTCTGGGCACAGGTAACTGTGGCTCAAACAGCAGTGGTGGCTGTGAAGAGAGAGAGATTTGGACAGAAAGGACGTTTATTTGCAAACAGAACACATAGGTTTGGATTCCCTGTGGACTAAAAGAAGGAGGGGTCAAAATGGCCTCTAAAGGGGGAAAAATCGTAACTTTACAATGGAGAAACCAGATCAACACCACCTCAGCGGGTGATCAAGGTTAAGATGGTCAGCAGGCAGCCACGCTGACAGCAGCACCCTTGACAGGCTGTGAGGAGGATGGCAGCACACCTCCGGGGTCTTCTTTCCCAAAACCCGTAACCCCGGCCTAGTGATGAGAAAAACAGCAGACAAACCCAACTGAAGGACATCATACAAAATAGCTGATCTGTCAAGGTCAACAAAAACAAGAAAAGTCAGAAACTGTCACGGTGCAGAGGAGCCTCTGGAGACGCAATGACTAAATGTAACATGGCATCCTGGGTAGGGTCCTGGAACAGAAAAGGACTTCAGGGGTTTAAAACCAAGGTAATATGAATAATGGGCAGAGTTTAGTTTATAATAATGGGTCAGGACTGGTTGACTGGTTGGGACCACCGTACCAAAGTAATGTCAATAGGGGAAACTGGGCGGGGGGTACAAAGAAGCTCTCTAAAATCATCTTGCAACTCTTATGTAAACCTAAACCTGTTCTGATTATAGAGGTTTATTTTAGACAGACCCCCAGGCCTGACTTGAGCACCTGGGACAGGCCCTTTATTGAGACAGGAGAGACAGAGAGGAAGACAATCGGGTCTATTTCAGACACGAAGCAGAAGCCCGTCAGACCCTCCAGCAGAGGTACCTGCAGGCCCCTCTGGTGTGGAGCTCGGCAGAGGGCTGAGCTCACAAAACAAACTAGGGAGCCTGGACAGGCTGAGACTGTGGAAGTGGGCTGGGGGTAGCAGGCGTGGCGGGTGGTCACCGCAAGAAAGAATGGAAATCTAGAAGTAAAGGCCCTCAGATTCCCAGAAATGCCCACATTTAACAGCCACACAGGAAAGACTAATTTCAAGCCCCAAGGAAATCTCACCGTTAGCAAGTGGGTAAAGATCAAGAAGGAAGAACCAGCAGTGGGAAGAAAACCCAGGGACGTACACCAACCCAAAAAACGAAGGGAAAGGCATGGTCAACTTGCTTGACTACATCTGAGAAACCAAACCAAGTCCTGAAACATGCTCCTTACATTAAACAACTTGAGGTCACTGGTGATCTAAGAAAGAAGTTTCTGCAGAATAATGGAAGCTAAATTCAGACTGGAGTATCTGAAGAAGAGGCAAAAATGGGCGGGGGTGGGGGGGAATACCTCTTCTAAGAAGTCTGGCTCTCAGGTTTATACACCCATGTTCACAGCAACATGAGTCCCGACACCCGAGGGTGGAAGCAAGACCGGTGTCCCTCAAAGGACGGACCCGTAAAGTGTGTGTATATGTCACGGAACATCATTCAGCCTATAAAAAGGAAGACATTCTGATCCACACTACAACACGGGTGAACCTTGAGAACATTCCACTAAGTGAAAAAAGCCAGTCACGAAAAGACAGATACTGCGTGATTCCACTTGTGAGAAACTTGGAGCAAATTCACAGAGACAGAAAGTGGAAGAGAGGTGGCCAGGGACTGGCAGGGAGGAGATAAAGGGAGTTAGTGTTTAAGGGGAAGAGAGTTTCAGTTCTGCAAGAGGAAAGAGTTCAGGAGGTAGATGGTGGTGACAGTCACATAGCAGCGTGAATGTACCTACTGCCGAGGAACTGTATACTTAAAAATGGCTAAGAGAATAAATATTTCTGTGATGTATATTTACCACAATTTTTTTTTTTTAAAGAAGACTGGCTCTCAGAATGTTAACTCTGTATGAAGCTATAATGACCTACAGTGAAAACTGCCTGGAGCTCAAGTACCTCTCCTAGGCCAGCACTTCCTGATGACACAAGGAACACCACGTGCAGCTTACAGATGCTGAGCCCCTCGTGCTCTGCCAGGAGGCTGGGACACCCACACCCCTACCCAGTGGGCTCTGACCTCAAGAGAACCCACCCACTAACCCAGCACACCCCAAAATACTTCTACTTTTGATGTGTGCCAAGACAGGAAGAAAGGTCGAACACAACAGCTAGAGAAATGAAGGCTAGAGGGGCGCCCGGGCGGCTGCCTTCAGCTCAGATCATGATTCCAGGATCCTGGGATCGACCCTGGCATCGGGCTCCCTGCTCAGCGGGAGACCCTCCTTCTCTCTCTCCCTCTGCCTGCCGCTCTGCTTACTTGTGCTCTCTCTCTACCTCTCTGTCAAGTAAATAAATAAAATCTTAAAAAAAAAAAAAAGAAAAGAAAAGAAAAGAAAGCTAGAGATTATTTCAATTCTATTTTCAGTGGCAAGAAAAGTTGCTTTCATTCATTTTCTTCAACAACCCACAACATTTGCTGCCAAAAGGAAAAAAGGACTGTGACCTCCGTTTACAGAAACTGCGGTCCGGTCAGTCAGAGAGGCCGATGAAGTCACACTCTCTTTTTTTGAAAGATCTTTAAGACTAGAATAGGAGCAATAATTTTCAAAATACCTTAGACTGATAAAAATTAAATGTATGTGTAAGGAAAAAGCACACAATGTGGGACTGACGAAGATCAATGAAGAGAGGCATCAAGATAAAGAAAATTTGTGAAAATTTAGCACAAAGTGATCAGGCAACATTTCCAATCAGTACAAAAGGATCAATGATTCAATAACCAGCATGTATTGGGAGGGGGATGAAATTAAGAGTTCTACCTCACTCTTCCCATTTATAAAAGTGTTTCTCTGTATTAAACATCTCAGGATAAAAATACGTAACAGATAAGAAAATCTAGGGAGAATAATGAGTAAGTGGGGTGGGGAGACTGTCCCAGGGATGCTATCTGGGCCAGAAAGACTCAAAGTCTGAGTGCATGATTCACAGGACTGCCACAAGATGTATAACGAGTTAAGAAAACTGAGAATGAAATACAGGTGACTAGACACAAAAAACTATATCCACACTTGTTTACAGAAAAACACAGAGAAATCAGAAAGGAAAAGATGAAGAATGTACTTTAAAAGCCGGGGGGAGGGAAGGGGCGCCTGAGTGGCTCAGTGGGTTAAAGCCTCTGCCTTCGGCTCAGGTCATGATCCCAGGGTCCTGGGATCGAGCCCCACATCAGGCTCTCTGCTCAGTGGGGAGCCTGCTTCCTCCCTCTCTCTCTGCCTGCCTCTCTGCCTACTTGTGATCTCTGTCAAATAAATAAATAAAATCTAAAAAAAAAAAAAAAAAAGCCGGGGGGAAGGGGGGAGTAGAAGAATGATCAGACAAGTCAGAAAAGTAACACAACGGGCCAAAACATACCAAATCTTAGGGATATGCAAAGAAATGCATATTAACAGAGACATCATTTTTCATCCGAGAGAATATTTTAAAAACCTAGTGTTGGTTAGGTTTTGTGGAAATGGACACTCTCAGCTAGTGAGAAAAGACACTGGCACAACCTTTCTGGAGGGCACATGACAAACGTTTCCACTCAGATGAGCAACTAACTGCACGGTAGGCCTCTCTCCTATAGAAATAACTGGAGAAGTGTGCAAAAACACGGGAACAAGAACGTTAAGTACATCACTAATTACATGAGCAAAATGCTGAGGCAACCAATAAAGGGCTGGTTTAAATTTTTTACAGAACATCCCTGCTCTGCGGTTATGCATCCACACCCATGCACCTGTGCAGGAAATAGCGGGGCGGGGGGGGGTGGTCAGGCAAGAGGTACACATGATTCCTCAGTGCGGGTGTATACTCACACACACAAATACACACAGAGACTTATACACATGCAAACGTGCATATATACATACTCTCACACACACACACACACACGATGCACGTACACACGTGATTTACATATGCATTTTTAAAGTCCAGGGAAGGATATAAATCAAACCGTTGACAATGGTTATCTCCTAGGGTGTATAATTTTAAGAAAAAGTTTCCATTTTTAATCTCTATGTGCCTTTGTTGTTAGCATGCTTCCAATGACCATTCATTATTTTTATAATAAAATACATGTGTGCATACCTTTTTCAATATTTTATCTCGAGAGAGAGAATGCGTGCAAGCAGTGGGGAGGGGGGATCTTAAGCAGGCTCCATGCTGAGAGCAGAGCCGGCACAACCCTGTGATCATGACCTGAGTCCAAACCCAGAGTCGGACACCGAACCGACTGAGCCACCCAGGCGCCCCTGTCTATATACTTTTATAACAGAAATATAATAAAGTGATTTCTATGGGAAGGGGAGCCCACCTATGGCCAAAAGGATGTAGGCGATTTAGTGCACTCCCCATCGCTCATTCAGAGACACAGCCCTTTGAATGTAAGCCAGCTTCTGGTTATGGCTGAACAAACTCTTCTCAACACAAGAGTGCCCTATACTTCTCAGTCAGAAGCTCTATCTTCTTGTGCTATGACATTATATATGACACTGGAACCCTCAAGCGGAAAGCAGAAGACTCGACAAATAAAGGGCAATCTTCATGCGCACCTAAATTGGAGGGAGTTACGGTCTGTCAATAGAATTTCAAGCAAACAAAAAGATCATCATGAGGCTGACCCCAGCAAAGGCTACCCGAGAACTCACCGAAGGGTCTGTCCAATCGACAGACCAGAGTGACCGCAGAAAGCGCAGCTTTAAACTCAGTATACAACCACTGCTACCCCGCTGAACTCCAGCTAACCTGGCTGAAGTGGCATAAAACCACCACCCCACGCGTACCCTGCCAGTACCACAAGCTTACGGCAGTATAATGCAGCAAGACAGGTGGTAAAAAAAATTTCAATACATAAATCAATATATCACACCAATTTGATTTTAAAATTACTGAAAGGAGTCACCTTTCAATTGGGTAATATCCCAGGGGATAAGCAGATCTGTAAATTATTACTAATACAACTGAGAAAACGTACAGTGGAAAAAACTAATGCCATGAAACAACATTAACTCCAAGAATTCAAAATAAAATTGAATAGTCAAATCCTTTGAAAGCAAATATAATTACAGTAGTCCCCCCTTATCTGTGAGGAATATGGTCCAAGACCCCCAGTGGCTGCCTGAAAATACAGCTGGTACCGAACCCTATATAGAGAGTATTTTTTCCTATATATACAAACCTGCCACACGGCTAAATTTATAAATTAAGAGATTAACAATAATTTAATAATAGAACAATTATAAAAATATACTGTAATAACAGTTATGTGAATGTGGCCTTTCTCTCAAAATATCTCATTGTCCTGTACTTGACCTTCTCCCTGTGATGACGTGAGAGGATAAAAGGCCTCCCTGAGGATGTAGAGTGACGTGGATGGCACAGGCACTGTGACAGAGCGTCTGGCCACAACTGACCTTCTGGCGGCACGTCAGGAGGAGCAGTGTCGGCAGCTGACCACGTTTAAGTGCTACCATCAAAAGCACACTGGTTAAGGAGTGACTACTGTACTCTGAATTGAGGAAATCAGTATTAATACCCCTACAATATGCATACCTTCCCTATAAGATATCTTCATCCATGACTAATCTCATTTTGGTCTCTCAGTGGGAGATAACAGAAAACATGTATTATTCTCTGGCCCCATGCATGGCACAGAGCTCCCAAAACCCTCACAATTTGCCTTAGTGAGATTATCTTTTTTCCCAGTGTTTGGTATTCGACCCTATCCCCGACACAGGGCTCCTACACCCGCTGTATCTCCCTAAATGAAAAGAGCACGTGAAGCGTCTCTTGTTCTAACAAGGCACCTTCACATGGGTTCCTGGATGGCTCCTGAGACTGGCGGGTCACAGAAAAGCCAAGCCAGGATTGGAAGCTTAGATCCTTCAGCCCCGCCCCACCCTCCAGAGAGGGGAAAGGGGCTAGAAATGGAGGAGTTTCTCAACTCACGAGGAGCTGAGGAAGCCTCCTTAAAACCCCAGCAGTTCGGGGTTCTGAGAGCTTCCAGGCTGGCAAACACATCCATACAGGAAAGCTGATATACCCAACGCCCTCAGAGACCCACCCCTACCCTCAGGACCTCCCAGACCCTGTGTTTGCCTGAGTTCTGTGAGCACTCTGGCAAATGAAACGAACCTCAGATTTACAGCCCATCAGAAGCACAGGTGAGCACCTGCACTTGCCACTGGCATCAGATGGGGGCCGGGAGCAGTCTTGTGGGACTGAGACCTTATTATGTATCTGATGTAATCTCTGGGTAGACGGTGTCAGAAGTGAGATAAACTGTAGGACACCCAGCTGGTGCTAGAGAGAACAGCTTGGTGGGGGAACACCCCACAATGCCTGGTGTCGGAAGTGCTGTGAGTATGGCAGTGGCGCGCGCATCAGGGAGACACAGGTGAATGGAGTTTTCCCACAACTCATTCCTTCCCATCCTCGGGATCCAGCATCACTCTTCATTCATAGAACATTCATTGAGAACCTACGATGTACCGGGCACTCCAGCCTCTGGGGTTACAGCAGTGAGTAACACAAGAATCTCTGCCCTGGTGAACGTCACATTCTAGTGGCATCAAACCCAGCCCCCCACTTACAACTACATCCCCACCGCCCACCCAACCTCAGTTCTTGCGTCTCCCTGTTAACAGGTTCTAGTTTTCTTTTTACAATACATGTAGCACCTTATTTTATTTTCAGTCTCCTCCTTTAGAATGTAACCTCCCTAAAGACAGAGATCTCTTTTTTTGTTGTCTTATATATTCCAAGAGTGCAGGATACTGCCTCATATAAGACACTCAAATAATTGCTGGGCCAAAAAGTGCCCTCTCCTCGAAGGTCTCTCCCTCCCAACAGAAGGCACTCACATCCCCCACCTACACAACGGAGCACAAGGCTGCCCACTCTACACCCCACCCCAGCCTCCACCTCACAGCCAGGCCTCTTTCAAGTTACAGAATGGTTGAGGCTTGCCCTTCCAGCCAGCCCTTTCAGCCCGAGTTCGACCTCTCCTAGCCCCGGCCCCTCCCTGCTTCTCCCACCACTTCAGATGGGCCCACACTCTTCTTCCCGCTGTCTAGAAACTCCTCTGATCACTGATCTCATCAAGGTAACTCCTCCTCATCCTCCTGTCTCATGTCATGAAAATATCACTTCCTAAGAAAGCCTTTCCCTGGCTTCCAGTCTAAATTAGACTCGAGACCCTCCTCTCTTCCAACAGCCTGTGTTTCTGCTTCCTCAGCCTTTATCCGACTTTGTAAATACATACCTATTCTTATGACTATCTGCTTAATGGCTGTTTCCCAGTGAAGGCAAAAGGTGGCCGGATCACCGCTACAGATACAGATAATACAGATCCGGATACAGACACAGATAGAGCCTTCCCCGGGACTACAGCAGGGCATGAACCACTGCCTGTCAGAACGGCTGGTTATCCAATTTAGACTTATAAAACGCTGCAAAAAGCAAGTTTAATGTCTATTTTGTCCACTCAAGTATCTGGTAACAAACACATTTCTATATCTGGCATAGAGAAAATGTTTAACATGTATTAAATAAATGCTGAATGAATACCAACGGGAGACACCAGAATCTTAACTGCTAGGGAAACAAAGCAAAACAAAACAAAACAAAAACAAACAAAAAACCAACAACAACAACAAAAAAAACAAACCACCACCGGCATCTTGATCTATACAGCTTTCTGAACACTTTCACGCAAGCGTCCAGCTCCTTCAACACAGGTGGCTTCTCTACATCTACCTCCCGCAGCACACACAGCTCCCCAGCGTCCACCCAGCGCCCACCCAGCACCCACCCAGCTCCTGCTGTGCATGCAGCAGCTTCTCTGGCCTCCAGAGACTGCAGCATACAGAGGCCAGGATTGCCTGGCCGCAGCAGCTTCCCCCAGGACCCCCACCTTGGGGGATTTGAGAGCAAATGTCGTAAAACAGTTCCCCACAAAAAGCTTTCCTACAATGCACTAGAGAGCAACTTCTGCCAAGTTCCAGCGGGCGGATTTCCATCAGGCTCCGCCAACATCCACCAGCACGGCACCAACAACCATGGTTCTGCCTCGCATTAAGCCACAGAGTCCCGGTCCGAGGAGTAGGGGACTCTACCTTGGGCTCTCTCTCTTAGCCCTAGAGGGAGCAACTGTTCTCCAACTGCTACTCTTATCTTCTTTTTTTTACTAGCCAATCTCCCCTTATTTCAATTCCCTGTTACAGTTAAAAATTCTTCATATTAAACTTTTTCGTTCAACTTACTGTTTGGCTTCCCTTTCCTGATTGGATCCAGCCTGATACAGATTTGGAATTAATTTCTATGTTTGTAAGGTACAGGGTCACATTTCCTTTCTTTTCTTTCCCACCTGAGTATCTAATTAACCAAACACCACTCATTGAAAAGGCTGTCCTTTCTCTACTATCCAGCAGTGCCTCCTGTGCAATCAATCGAGTGTCCAGATCAGAACAGGTCTCTTTCTGGACTAGTTTGGTCATTTGGTCTACTTACCTAAACAACACTCTTCATTACTACAGCTTGGTAAGTCTTGCTATCCAGTACAGTAAGCCAGCCCAGTTTGTTCTTCGGAATTATTCTGGCTATTCCTTGCTTTTTACATTTCCAAGTACACTTTAATATCAGTTTATCCAGCTCCACAAAAAAGAAAAAAAAATAACCTGCTAATATTTCCTCTGGTATTGTATTAAATGCACAGATGGACTTCTGAAGAATCAACATCTTAAAATATTGAGTCTTCTTCTAATCCATGAACATGGTATATCTATTTAGATCTTTAACTTGTCTCAATATTTATTGTTTTCTGTATACATGCCTCATATTTCTTTGGATTAATTCTGAAAAATCCAACTATATTATTGCAAATGATATTTTTATTACATTTTTTGTTAGTTGTTGATATGTAAAATTGCAACTGTGTCCAGCATTACCTTAAATCTTCCAACCTTATTTATTAATCATAATTAACTTAAAAGGAAATTTTTTTTGGACTTTCTTTATATACAATCATGTCACCTACAAAATCAGTTTTTTCTTTACTTTCTGATCGTTGACTTTTTATTTTTCTTGTCTTATTAAATTTAGTAGGAGAAATGGTAACAAACAACTTACTTCTTTTGCAGTCTCAGAAGGAAATTCATCAGCATTTCACCATTAAACATGATGCTTGCCATAGGACTTCTCTAAGTAATCTCTATCAAATTAAGGACTGTTACTATTTAGTCATAATGTATCATGGGACTGCATTTTAAATTGTTAATTTTCATTATCTATTGACATTATCACATTACTTTTCAGTTTTATCTCATTAACTCAGTGATTTACACTGATTTTTCAAATAGTAAGCCTATGTTTTTAAGTCTGATTTTAACCTTTTGAAATTTGTCAAGAATTACTTTGGGGATCAGCAATTTTGATAAATGTTCCATGCTTGTATGAAAAAAAAAGTTCAGTCTACAGATACTGGATACAGTGCCCCATTAATCTCGTATTTCATTCTATATTTCATTTCTAATATTTATCATTTCAGTTTACTAGTTCTCTGTCCTACTGTGTTCAATCTACTGGTAAACCCAGTAAGATCTCAAGTTTGTTAATTGTGTAACTGAGATCTCTTATACCATGATTCTTTATTGGTTCTTTATTATGATAAAGAACCAATAAACCATGATTCTTTATTAATAAAGCATATTTAAATCTCCCACTACGACTGTGGTACTTGTCTATTCTTTGTTTTGTCAATTTTTGCCTTGTGTATTTTGAGACTATGTTTTTAGGTGAATATAGATGTAGAACTGTTGAGTTGACAATCTTATCATTATGTCTTTCTTTATCCCTATTAATGCTTCTCTGCCCCAGGTTCTACTCCATTAATATAGTACACAAGTTTCCTTTTGGTTAGTGTCTAAGTGATATGTCCTCTTCTACCATTACACTTTCTACTTATCTGCATCCTTGTGAGCAGCATGAAGTTATGAATCACTTTGTTTTGTAAACTAATCTGTCAATCTTTGTATTTTAAGTAAAAAATTTAGTTCATTTTTATTTCATATAATTACTAATGTCTTGGTTTAAATCTATCATCTTACTGTTTGCATCCTATTTTTCCCAAATGTTCTATGTTCCTTCTTCTTTTTGCCTCCTTTTGGATTAACCAAATTTTACTTGATGATAACTCTTCCTCCTCTGTATTTCCCCTCTATTAGTTTGTTAGGTATACATTCTTTTACTATTCATTTAATGAATATCTAGAGATTAAAACATGCAACCTTGATTTACCAGTCTTAAGTATATTACTATTTTTACTACTTCCTGGACAGTGCAAACACCACAGGATACTAACTCTGTTTACATCCCCACAACTTATGTTACCTTAATATATATGTAATTTTTATGTATATTTTAAACCATTCAAGGCATTATTGTTGTCCTATATACATCAAGATTCATTTGCATTCACCCTCATGTTGTTCTTCACTTTCCCTGAACCTTAAAGCTGCCCTACAGGATTATCTCCCTTCTGCCCAAAGAAAAATCTTTACTAACTTCCAGTGCAAGTCTGGTGAGATTACTTCTTTCTACTTTTTGCTGATCTGAAAAGGTGGTATTTTGTCTTTACTTTTGAAAGGTTTTCTTTCTGGGTATAGATTCTAGATTGGCAGTTTCCTTTCTTGTTTACTTTTTTTTTTTTTTAATTTATTTATTTGACAGACAGAGATCACAAGTAGGCAGAGAGGCAGACAGAGAGAGAGGAGGAAGCAGGCTCCCCGCTGAGCAGAAAGCCCGATGCGGGGCTCGATCCCAGGACACTGGGATCACGACCCAAGCTGAAGGCAGAGGCTTTAACCCACTGAGCCACCCAGGCGCCCCTTGTTTACATTTTTAAAAATATCATTCAATTGTCTTTTGACCTTTGCTTCTGTTGAGAAATTAGCTGTCACTATTATTGATTGCTTTCTTTCTTTCTTTTCTTTCTTTCTTTCTTTCTTTCTTTTTAAATAAGAGAGAGCACATGTGCGAGCCTGGGCGAGAGGAAGGGGGATACAGAGGGCGATGGAGAGAGAATCTTAAGCAGGTTCTACGCCCAGTGAGGAGCCCAGCACAGGGCTCAACCTTATGACCCTGATATCATGACCTGACCCCAAATCAAGAGTGAGATGCTTAACTGCCTGAGCCACCCAGGCACCCCTATTGCTCTTTTGAATGTAATATGTAATTTTTCTCCACCTACTTTTAAGATTTTCTTGTTATCTTTGGTTCTAAAAGCAACCTTATGTTTCACTGAGATTTTATTTGAATGTATCTATCTAGCTTAGGGTCTACAGTATTTCTTGAATCGGCGATCTGATGCTTTTGTCTGTTACAGACAATTCTCAACCATTTGCTCTCCAAATACTGTTTTGGCAAGATTCCTCCTCCTCCTCCTACTGGGATGTCAATTACACACTCATTAAACAATTTCACTGAATCTCACATCATACATACATTCTTTTATGTGTTTCCCACCTGTTTTTCACCACATTTCTCATCATTCTGAATATTTATTTTCAAATTATTACTACCACTATTCTGTTAAACCCATCGATTAAGATCTTAATTTCAATTCAGTTACAATCCTTCAATCTAGAATTTACATTTGGTTCTTTTTTTCTCTTTTTTTAAAAGTTCCAGTTCCTTGATTCTTAATCTTGTCTTTTATTTCTTTAAACATATTACATACAACACCATTCTCTAAAACTTCATTATCTGGATCCCTGTGGATCCACTTCCATAGTCTCTTGTTTCTTTTGGTTTCAGTCAAATTGTCTTAAATTCTCATCTGCTGGATGAGTGCCAGTCATTATAAATAAATGCAGATATCATCTGAGGTTCTGGGTGATATTATCTTCTTCCAGAAAGAATTTACATTTATTTCTGTCAAGATCACCTTGATCCAATCAAAAATTGAAAGGATCTGAAGTTGGACTTCAGCACTTCTGAGAGACTATTATTCCTAGGATCCAGGCCTTTGGGATCCCTGCTCAAAGCCTAAGAAGTTTTCCAGGGTCCCTCCTCCCCAGTCTACATGTATCAAAGTATAATTTCTGCCCCTCACCCTCCAATTTTTAAGTCCATCAAAATCTCTATTTGGCTTTCCAGCTTCTTGCTTGCCTGACTCTTCTTAATTAGCAGATTCCTCTATGACAGAAGTAGATTCAAATCTGATCTCCTATCTATGAGCCTCCCTCCTCCCACAGATCTTAGCCCCACAAATCACCATTTTCTAGCTCCCCATTACCTTCAACATAAATTTTGGGTTAAATTGTATCCAGCTTTCCCTACTTGCAAGAAGGAGAGCCCAACCACTTAGTCTACCATTAACAAAAATTTTCCCCACTCCCATATTTTCTATCTTTGCAGATTTATACCTCTTGTGATTCTCTTCTATCATTTTATCAAAATTTTGGAAGGAAGTAGAGATAAATCCATTTTCAATGAGTAACTGCTTAGCCAGAAATCTCCAGTTACTCATTTTATTAATAGATCTTCTATATATTAAGGATATTAAACCATTGTCAAATATGTGGCAAATATTTCTCCCAGTTTGCCATTTACATTTTAATTTTATAGTATTTTTAGCACACAGAAATGGTTGAATTTATATGCAGTCCAATTTATAGCCTCTTCCTATCTAATTTGGGTGTCATCAAGAAAACTGAATACTTTATAAATATAGACCCACATTTTCTTCTAGTATTTTTATTATTTCCCCTTTTTATATTTAATTTTTAAATTTATTTTGCATAAGGTATGAGATACAGACTTACGTTATATTTTTTCAATTGGTAAGCCAATTGTCCCAAATCCATTTAAATAGATAACCCTCCATTTCCTCCTCTAAATGATATCTTAATATCACAAACTAATCACAAAAATTGAAAAATATTTTCTTAATATCTAAAGAATTTTTCTTTGCAACATGGTACTGCTGATCCCTCTTGCTCATTCTCCTTACTCCTCTAGCCTCCCTTGGCTTCTGTGATCCTCCCCGTTCTCTTCCTCTCCAACTGTTCTTTCTGAGTCTCCCTCACAAGCTCAATTTTCTTCCCATTCTCTCTTCCTAGTCATCTGAGGATGCTCTCTTACTTTCCAAAGAGGATGGGGGAAATAGATCATTTCTCAAACTTCCCTTTTCTCTCATTTTCCCTACTCTCCTTGGAAAATATCACCTTAGGTCAGTTTCCTCAAGCTCTCTCCTGAGCACCGAAATCTATATCCAGCTGCCTTCCAGTATCTCTGTCCAGGTGTTCCACAGGTGCTCTAAACTCGACTGTACAAATATTAAGTTCAGTATCTTAAAACCTGCTCTCCTTCCCATATTTTATTATCTATATTATCACTCAAGCCAGAGTCTCAATAATTTCTCCTCTCCTTTGCCATCCTATCTTAGAGGTCATGGTAATTCCTCTGATTCTAGCTCTCAGGTCAGATCCTTCTCTACTGCCCTGCCTAGAAACAGGTCTTAATTATCTCTGGTATGGATTACTCTCCAGATTTCCAGCCTCTACAACAGCCCACAGAGTGACTGTATAAAATGAAAATATGATCATTTTGCTTTTCTGATTAAAATCTTTCCGTTGATCCCTATTACTTATGAGATGAAAAATATAAACCCGGCATGGCATATAAAGTGTTCTGTGAGCGGGCCGCTGCCTGTCTCTCTAACCTTCATTCATCCATCTCTCTCCTTAAACCCTACGCCAGCCATTCCTGATTACCCAAGGAAATCACTCCTCTTTCCATTCCTTGACACAATTAGTTCCTTCCCCTGGAAAGTGGTCTTGCTGATTCTCTTTGCCTGACAAACTCCTAATCATCTTCAAAATATACCTTGAGTGTCATTTTTTATACAACAGCCACCATGTATAGGCCTCAAATTTACCTTGTACATACACACTTCATAATTTCATTATATCCTTTATTGTACCATACTGCAATTATTTTTTATGTATGTCTTCCAACATGACTGTGACCATCTTTTTCCTTCCGCATGGCTAGGCTTATCTCAGGGCTTGAGGCACACAGTAGGCACTGAAAATGATTACTGAACAAACGTATTAACAGACAAAATGCTTAACTAGCTTATAAAAATTATCAAAAATGTATTTCTTGGGGCGCCCGGGTGGCTCAGTTGGTTAAGCATCTGACTTCAGCTCAGGTCATGATCTCGGGATAAAGCCCTGCATTGGGCTTCCCACTCAGCCCCTCTGCCCCTCCCCCTGCTTGTGCACGCACACACTCTCGCTCTCTGTCAAGTAAATAAAATCTTCTTTAAAATATATTTCTTTTTTAATATTTTATTTTTTTAAAGTAATCTCTACACCCAACATGGGGCTCGAACTCACACCCCGAGATCAAGACTTGCATGCTTCCCCTGGACTGAGCCAGGCAGGGGCCAAAAATGTATTTCTTAATGGAAAACTATAAAGTGTGACATCTGACTCAAAATAAAACCCTAAGAATCTCATTATGTAACAAATGTACCTCTGAAGTTTTCCACATAGTCCAGAGGCATTATAAGTAACAGTAACAGTAATGAGACTTTATATATCATAAATTTAACCCATGTAGAATAATGGTTTGGGGGCTCCTGTTAGTTAAGGAGTTAAACTGTTTTGCTCAAATACCCTGCTATTTATGTTCTACACCAAAACAGCAAAAAGCTGAAAGTCTAGAGCAAAAATTTTTCTAGCCTTTGCATACTAAAGGTACAAGATACTCTTTGTTTTTGAACTTCTGTAAAAACCTTTGCACCCATTTCCTGACTGTGGTACAACTACAGCCCCAGGCAGGAAAGCTGCAGAACTTCCTTCATTTGGGCAATCGCTGCCTCACTACAAAGAGGATAAAAAGAGCCACAGCAAACATTCAAATAAAAAGTGGCTCCGTGTAAATGAAGAGTGGATAAGGGCATTTCCCACTAAGTTTTAGATGACGAGAATGTTTTGATTTCTCAGATTATCAAAACAGATTTGTTATGAATGCTTTAATGAATCTGTATAATCTACTTTTAAGTACAAAGAAATCTTAGTTGAAATTCTAAAATCAAATATACACAGGAAAATGACAAGAATATCCTATTAACCTATTTTCAAAACTACTCACGGACATGTCAGGAGCCCTAGGAGGCCTTGTTCCCCACAGTCCCGGTCACCACCCTAAGAATAAGCCTCACAGTAACACTGACACAGATGGAAAAGCAGCAACTACTACCCTGAAACTTCCAGATCCCAAGATGGAACACTGAAATCATTCACGTTAACATCTTCTAATCGTTAAAAAGCTAGAAATCAGGGGCGCCTGGGTGGCTCAGTGGGTTGAGCCGCTGCCTTCGGCTCAGGTCATGATCTCAGGGTCCTGGGATCGAGCCCCGCATCGGGCTCTCTGCTCAGCAGGGAGCCTGCTTCCTCCTCTCTCTCTGCCTGCCTCTCTGCCTACTTGTGATCTCTCTCTGTCAGATAAATAAATAAAATCTTTAAAAAAAAAAAAAAAAGGCTAGAAATCGCAGGCTAGAGCACACTGTGCCCCTGTAACTTGATAAAGCACCCTGCTGCACCACCACCTGCACGGGGCTGCGAACTCCCAGCCCCAGGGGTGCACAGGCTGCCACAGGCCGCCTGCAGGAAATGAAGTGACGGAGCCCGGCCCACAACAAGGAAAGAGTCCCTAACATACCGCCCTTGGGAGGGAACCAATCTCCTGATTATTGAACTCGTTATTTCCTTGCTTTTCTTTGGGCTTTTCAACCTATAGCAGGCTCTGTTTAGACACCAACTTTACAGAGGTGTCATTCACATGCAATAGAGAGTATTTTACGGTATTCACAAGGTCGTGCAAACACTGCTGTGGCCATTTTTACCTCAATCAATTTGGTCAAGCTGGACTTTCCCAGGATCCCTTCCGTGAATCTGCCCAAGATTTAAAAGGGGGAAACAGAAGAGCCTCTGCTCTCAGAAGGTGGTGACAGAAACAGGAGCTAGAAGTTTCCAGCTTATCCACATTTCTTCCTCCAACACTAGCTTTATTCCCCAACTAGTAGCCCTGATGACCAAGAGAAGACACCCTCTTGCCTTAACCACCAGCCCCGCTCCAGGCCCCACCTAGCACCAGATGCCAGGCAGCAGACCTACAAAGGCAGCAGCCTGAGGAACCAGCGAGACTGTCGGTTGGTTAAGCATGTGACTCAGGTCATCAACTCAGGTTCTTGGGATTGAGCCAAACCTAGGGCTCCTTGCTCAGCACAAAGTCTGCTTGAGATTCTCTCTCTCCCCCTCCCTCTAGCTCTGCACCTCCCCCCACTCATGCAATCTCTAAAATAAATAAATAAATCTTTCAAGAGAGGGGCGGGGCGGGGAGGGGAGGGGAGAAAAGAAACAGCAGCAGCCTGGCAGAAGTAACAGCCTGTCCTGCCTGGCCTCCCAGAACCCTGCTGGCTGCCAGGCCATAAAGGAGCTGATTCCTGATGCTTCTCCAACCCTCTAATTCGTCCACTGGATTCTGTTTCCATCTTCTCTACAGCTGCGTTCAGTCTATTCTTATAATAAGTAAATCCCTTATTCCATAACACTCATGGTTCTGCTGCCCTGATACCCACCAGTACTTGTTTTCCCTAATGATGGCTGAGCATCAGCTCCTTCCAAACTTTACAAAAATAGTATCAAACACTGCATTTCAAGATTCTTCCATGCCTGCAGGTGGCTGTATTTTGCTCATTTCTCACTGCTCCGTAATAATAATCTAGTTTACACTATATGTCATTTCAACAATTTTTTACTGAAATATTATTTACAAACAAAAAAGCACAAATCACAAGTATATTCTTACGGGTCCGTGTATACGTATCACACCCATAATCAAAAACTAGAACGTGACCAGCACCCCAGAAGCCCTAACTGACCCTCCCCTACCCTCCAAAGGTACCTACTTCTGACATACAACCTGTGATTAATTTTCCTGCTTCTCAATTGTTTTGAACTTATACCCAGAATCACACGATATATAAATTTGCAAGTCTGGTTTCTCTGACACCACAGTATGTTTGTGAGTTATTCATTTCCTGAATATAGCATAAGTTCATTCATTTTCATTGCTGCTTTTTACATTATATGAATATAACACAATTAATTTTTCCATTCTGTTGTTGGGGAGCATTTGGGCTATTTCTGGCTTGGGGGCATCTGGAATCACACTCCTGAGAATGTTCTTGTACGTATCTTCGGTATACATATGCTCATTGCTGTGGGAATATACATGAGCAGTGGAACTGCTGAGACGCGTGGCATGCGTGGCGGTAACCCTAGTTTTGCAGCACTAACCTGGGTGCCCTTCAGCACTGTATGAGAACTCCCACTGCTCTGGTCCTTGCCAGCACCTGACGCTCTCTTTTTTAATTTAGTCATTTGGGTGGACAATAGCATGGTGCCATGGCCTTAGTTTTCTTCTCCCTGATGACTGATGACCTATGTATACTGACCATCGGTGACATGCCTGTTGTCACGTTGACATGTCTCTGGCCCATTTTCTACTAGGTTTCCTCTCTTTTCTTTGTGACTTTCAGGACTTCTCAAAATGTTCTGATTATAAGCCTCTGTTGGTCAATCCTACTCTATGGACTTCATTCACTTAATGGTGCTTTTTGATAAACAGAAGTTCTTTCAATGATATCTTCCAACATATCAACCTTTTATTTTACATAAAGTTGGTGCTTTTTGTTTTATTTAGTATTTATTTACTATAAATAGGGGCAAATGAACTAAAGCTTTATAATGTATTATAGTGAGTTTTAACTGTTAACTCATGGAATTCTCCAAACCATCTGAAAAAGTAAGTAGAGTCAGAGAGCATGGGTGGCTCAGTCAGTTAAAGCATCGGACGCTTGATTTCGCCTCAGGTCATGATCTCAGGGTCATGAGACAGAGCCCCACATAGGGCTCCATGATGCATAAGATTCTCTCTCTCACTCTCCCTCTGTCCCTCCCCGTTTGTGAACATGCATTCTCTCTTTCTCTCTCTAAAAGAGAAAAATAAATCAAATAAAAATAAATTAAATAAAATAATTAAATAAATAAAATAATTTTTTATAGAAAGTAAGTAGGATTCTCTTGGAGGCACACAGCGCTGCAGGTGCAACTGAGGAGAAGAGGAGGCTGCCAGACCCAGCAGGCTCTGATGACCTCAGCACTGTGTGATGCACAAGGCTACTAAGAGTGCTTTCCGGCCACACCTGACCCTCACCACATACACAGAACATACACACACGTAACATGCACTCACGCACAGAGAATACACACATGCATACATCACACACATATTTACCACGTAGAGAGCACATACATATAAATAACATTTATCCACGTGTACAGAACACATACACACATACCTAGGACATTTACCCACATCAATAGAACAGGCAAGCATACATTAACACAGGCGCACAAAACACACACATATATATAACATTCACCCACATACGGAGAATACACCCATATATAAAACATTACCCACATGCCCAGAACATACATACACACATAAAACAAACATGTAACATTTACTCACATACACGTAACATTTCCAGCCCACATTTCAAAGATTAAAGAAGTCAAGAACCAGCGAAGTCAGCCTGACTGAAGACTAAATTGTGTTTCCAGTGAATTTCATGAAAGGAAGAAAAGATACAGGCTAAACCGTTAGCACTAGCATCAATTCAGAGAGAACCACAGGCAGAGAATGAATTTAGTGGTACAGATGAATAATTCAAAAAAATGAAACATTAAGAAAACTGAAAATTAATGTGTGGGTTTGAAGGAAAACAACTTTTTTGGTCAAAGAAAGCAAAGTGAGATTAATCCTCATTACATATTTGTGAAGTATTTTTAAAGCCATACTAAATTTGTTGTCATTGTGAGCTTATGTCGGTGTCAGAGAGGAGGAGTACAGTGAAAGAGATCTGCAAGTGTACAAGGATGGCTCCAATTACTCTCAATAACACTGTTCTCAATGGAACAATTATGAGAAACCATCAGTAGCCAACACCTACTCTGAGAACTCCCTTTGTGAGGTCTGAGCTTTTCCAGATCCTTCCCTGACTAAGCCAACAACATCAGTTTTCTAACAACTTAAGTTTCTCAGAAACTTATTATCTTGTGAAAGGCCCGATGGCCACTGTATCAGGAATGTTCACTGTGGTCACAGTGTCTTGGGATTAGACAGGAAATGGAACAAACTCTGAAAAGCCATGAAGTATGGAAAGAGAACAGTAACTAAGCGATGGAAATGGACTGCGGGAGGAAAAGAAAAGAGAAAAACTTGTCACAAACAGGTGCTTAATTACATTAGGTTAAAATATTCAGAAAGGAAAAGGATAAAGAAGGCAACAGGGAAAACAGAAAGAGAGAGCCTCTGCCCAGACAACAGACTGAGTTGCATCCACCGCTTGAATCTTAGTCCAAATTCAGAAGTGTCAGCTGCTTCCAATGATGTGTGCTCTAATAATGTACTTGTACATTTCATAAAGCCCACTTGACTATTACAAATGTTCCCCTCCAGATTTCCTTTTGCTTACTTTTAACCACAGTCTGTTTAATTACAACGAAGGCTCCTTCTGAAAGCAGTCAACGGTAGAGTTGAGGTGCTGATTCTCAACCCTGGCTGCACTTACAATCTCCCAGGGAGCTTTTAAAAATCCGAAGCCTGGGGCTCACCCCAGAGACCTCCATTTAATTGGTCGGGGGTGGGACCTAAGGCCCTGATATATTTAAAAGCTGTCCAGACGATTCTAACATTCAGCTAAGGGTAAGAACCACCAACGTAAAGAGCGCTGGGAGCAAAAGCAGGGACCGGTTTCTCTAAGCTCCTCCACAAGGGCATTTTCAACATTTGTGCAGAATCAGAGAAGACCTACACATACACTCACCATGACACCCGGAGTACTCCCACTTGTTTCTGAAGACCCTTTACAGGGTCAGAAACAGCCCCAGGTGGGAGCCACTGATGCAGACAGTGAACGGGCCTTGTCTGTGGGAACTTGGTCTCCACCCCTCCAGGCATCAGGCTCCGGAGCCTGCATGCTGGTCTGTCATACTCTAACCTTGCTTCCGACACCCCAGAGCCCAGGCCGCACCGTGGCAGCCGCCTGTGGAGGGCACCAGAAGCCCACCAGGCGGAGCAGAGCTGCTCCCCGGCTTCAGCCAGGCCATCTCTACTTTGCTCTGTTTTACAGATTTAAGTTTCCCGTAAGTTTATGTTTGGGGGGGGGAAAAATGGTTCAGCTGCTTAAAGAAATTTTTTCAGTTTGAAAACTGGCAGACCCTCCAGTTCCCAGGTCCTTGCATGCAGCTGAGAAACCAGGGAAACACACGGCCCCGAACGGCAAGCTCCTGTCTCCCTCCCCCTGCGTCCAAGCCCAGAACGACCGCGACACTCGGCACAGGGCAAGGATTCTGTAAACGACCAGCTAGTGGGCAGAAGAGGAGGGCTGAGAAGGAGCTGGGAAAGTGGCTTTCTCTCCCATCTCCATCTACCACCTGGACAACTCCTCATGGACGCTTCTGAGACTGCAGATTTGTTAAGACATAGACTCAGCTCCCGTATGTGCTGTGTGGCTTGGCACATAGCGACCACAGGCCCTTCTGTGAGAAGGTCCTCTGGAGAGACATGTGGAAATTGTGTTTCTTCTTTTAAGGATAAAAGTGTAGATGCCTGGGGTCGGGGGTCAGGCGGGAGGGGACTGACCGACTCTCTAAGATCGCTCCCACCATCCTGGCCTCCAGTGTAAACTCCCTCCCCTTGAGTGTGGGCAGGAGGACCCACACCTGTGGACCTGAGAGTTGCTTCTATCAAACAGAACACAGCCACATGAAGGGACGCGGGTGATCACACGTGTGATTACATCACTGAAGACTGCAGCATTAGGCCTCTCTGTTCCCTGCTGGCTTTGAGTCAAGCAGCCACGTGAGGAAGGCGCAAAGAACGCGGAGCTGATGGCTGTCTTTAGCTGATAACCAGCAAAAAACTGAGGTCCAGAGTCCAACAGCTCACCAGAAAGGCCACGTGCCAACAAACCCCATTAGCTAGGAAGAGGATCCTTCCACCATCAAGCCCTCAGATGAGAATCCTGGCCGACACCCTGACCGACGCCCCGAATGCAGCCTCAGGAGACCTTAGAGCAGAAGGCCCAGCCAGGCCTTGCTGCACAACGGACCCACAGAACCTGTGAGACAGGAAACACGCGGTGTTTAAAGGCACTCAGCATATGGGAATACGGTCATGCAGCAAGAGATGACCGCGTGTAACAAGGACACAAACAGCCCATTCCATGGTCTTGCGGGTTGGGAAGAGCGAGGCAGCACGGCAGAGCGGAAAGAGCATCGATGAGGCTCAACCACCGTGGGGTCGAGGGCCTGAGATGAGGCAAGAGGCGGAGGGCGGCCAGGTGGGCCAGAGAGTGCCGGCCATCTGCTTAATTCACATCCACACAACAGTGGAAAGCACTTGAGGAGTGCAAAGTGGGGGGGAAACATGACCTGCTTCACGTTTCACTATTTTAAGAAGGTACCTCTGGCTGCCTCAGGGGAGTGAACTAGAGGAGGTCGGAGCGGAGGCAAGGGAGTGACACAGGAGGCTCGCACAGGCGTCCGGGGAAGCAGTGCTGATGGTGGTTCTAGGACAGTGGAAGGGTCACAGTGAAGACGGAGCCGGGTTCATGAACTTGAATGAGAGAAGAAGCTCCAACTGAAACGCAGCATTGTGTCTGACTGTGAGTGCAGGCAACCAGCCCCAGTGACAGCGGCTGTACCTGCAGCGCAGCCTATAAACCTCGGATGTCCATGCCGGTTACTGATGTCCTGACACAAAGTATCATTTGTGTGTACCATTTCTTCAAATTTATGAGAGTCACAGACCCACCGCTAGATCCTGTTCTTTAAAAACATTTAAGGAGTATATATGCTGTCATATCACAAATCAGATCTGTGTTTTAGTAAGCTTTTGATAACTATTTCAATACAGTTGGTTTCCTTTGTAATCCCGTAAACAGTCTGCTTTGAGACATAACCGGAGAAGGTATCCACAGGCTTCTTTACTCTGCTGCAAAAAAAGTCCAAGAAAGCCCTGGGCAGGGGGCAGGGAGAGACACGGTACAGTCTGGTGCTGCAATCGATCTTGGGGTGGGAGAGAGGGACAGTAAAGATGACTAGAGAGGCTGCAGAGCTGGGGAAAGATCCAGAATTCAGCTGTGGACAAGCTGCATGAGGTACCCATAAGCATCTGAGAAGGTGTCTGAGGAAAAGCCAGGGCCTGTAACTGGGGGCATACGGATGTACCGCAAGCTATGTGGGTAGATGAGAATACCTCGACAGTGTGTGGTGTGAACAGAGACACTGAGGGCAGAGCCTAGGGGAACCTGACCCTTGAAAGGCTGGATGAGAAGAAAGACGGGCGTGGGGAGCTGAGAGGCAGGGGTCCAAGAGGAAGGAGCGCCCAGAAGACGCTCGATCACACAACGGAGGAGTGTCTGGAATAGGGAGGGCTGTGAAGAGGCTGCAGAGTGTCTGCTGGGTTTGGCAACTTGTATGATGTTGGAAAAGACAGGCAGTTTCACTGGAGCAGGGGGTGGAGGGTGTAGACTGGAGCTGGAAGAGGAACCGGGTAATTGAGCACGCAGAGGAAATTTCTAATGTTGAGGACTTTAAAACCCCAGAGATGGAAAGGGAAGCTGGGGAAGCTGGTTTTTGTGGATGCTAAACTGAACAAGCTGGCAGAAATGGAGGGACCGAGGATGCAGGAGAACGCAGGAAGACTGCCGGACTGAAGTCCTGGCGGCAAGGCGCTGGCGTCCAGAGCTCCCGGGACCACGGGCCTCTGACAGAGATTAGAAGACTCTGGCTGACGGTGGGAAGGTCTGCAGTGAAGCAGCCTAGGCAGCTGAGAGGCGGGGGCGGTGGTGATGGTAAAGGGGGTGGTCTGGCGAGAAACCCGCAGAAAGTAAGAAGTGGTCAGGGCGTCAGAACAGGCTTAGTGGGCGGAGAATCCTAAAGAACTGTGGGTGGTGCTCAGTGCTCACTCGGTGACCAAGAAACGACAGAGACAGAAGTCTGACTCTTCATCCCGTCTTTCTCCAGCGACACTGAGGCGCTGCGGTGCGGCACACAGAGGCCAGGAGACGGGAAGGGTTTGCTGGGAACAAGGACTGGTCCAGGTGGGTGCAACAAGAGGAGAGAAGGGCGGGAGAAGGGCGGGAGAAGGGCGGGAGAGCTGAGGACATTTTAAGAGCGTGATTACACACTGCGGATCAGGAACTTAACCTGCAGGAGGAACAAAAGGGAAAGAGGATGCCTGCGGACGGAGGTCCAGGGAAGGCCTGTCCAAGGAAAGGTGTGAGGTGCACTCAGGTCGCCCCTGAGGGACGTGAGGGGGGATGGCAGGGGGCCGTGGGTGAGGAGCAGGAGCTCTGCCAACAACAGGAAGCGCCAGCCCGCTCCAGGCAGCGGCCAAACAATGAGGTTAAGAGAGGGTCCACCAGCTGGCAGAGCACCCAAGAGCCCGAGAAGAGCGGCCCGCACAAACTCAGCGCCTCGCCTCCCAGACAGGACAGCCCTGGGCGTACGTACCAGTTATGAGACGGGTCCCCCCGAATGCAAGCTCCACAGGATGGGGCTCTGTTTGTTTCATGCCTACTCTGCCCAGAGCCTACTGTTCAAGAGGCACTACTGCGTACAAATGTTCTCAAAACACAGTGGAGTGCGGGAGGAAACGGAGGCAGGAAAGGACTGCGCTCCGCGCTGCAGGGAGGACGCGCTCTCACCCATGGATCTGGGCCAGACCACTGTGGGTCCACGAGGAATGAAGGGCAGATGTTCTACACAGACTTCGGAGATCTGGCCAACAAGGTGGCAGGGTAGGGACCCTGCAGCAGCTGCTGACCAACATCCTGAGCACTGACCCGGGCACACGCAGACGAGTCATCAGTACGTTCTGCTTGACTATAAATAACCACACTAATTCTTTCAGGTGTCACCAACTCTGTAAACCGTGTCTTGGTCTCAATCTAGGTTCTTGGCTCAGGTAACCCACTCCACCTGACACCAGACTCGGCCTCTTGAGTAGAGGTCTTCCCTGAACCTCTGCACCAAAGAGGGCTCCCACTTCACTCTCTTAGAGCTGTGCTCTGTGCAATGCTTGTAAACTGAGCCATAAGTCCCTTTCCTTCACAGCAAAACTCCCATCAGAAATCACTAACACCGGGCGCCTTGGTGGCCCAGTTGTGAAGCACCTGCCTTCGGCTCAGGTCGTGATCCCAGGGTCCCGGGATCAAGCCCCACATCAGGCTCCCTGCTTGGCGGGAAGCCTGCTTCACCCTCTCCCACTCCCCCTGCTTGCGTTCCCGCTCTCGCTGTCTCTGTTAAATGGAGAAATAAAATCTCAAAAAAAAAAAAAAAGAAAAGAAAAAAAAGTCACGAACACTTGCAGGCCCCACATCCTCACCCATTCGTCCTTCTCCCCAACTCCAGTGGGGCCTCCACACCCACCACACCACTGAAACCATCCATCAAGGTTACTAAGAGCCTCCAGGTGCCCAAATCCAATGGCGGCTTCATCCTCATTTTACTTGACTTCTTAGTAACCTGTGACTATACCTTCTGTGGCAGGAAGATTAGCACCCCCAAAAGATAGCCACATCCTAATCTCCAGAACCTGGAAATATGCTGTGTTACATGGCAAAGTTGCAGGCAGAATTAAGACTGAAGGTTGCTAATCAGCTGAGCTTAAAATAGGGAGATTATCCTGAATTATCTGATGGAACCAATGTAATAAGAGTTCCTAAAATTGGAAGTGGACACAGGAGAGGTCAGAGTTCGAGGCCATGGACGCGGGGTCAGAGACACACTCTGTGGATGGCTCTGAAGACAGAGGAAGAGGCCATAGCCAAGGTACGTGGGCAGACTCCAGAAGGTAGCACACACAAGGAAGCACTCTCCTCTAGGACCTCCAGCGCCGACCACAGCCCTGCCCGCACTGTGACTTTAGCCCAGTGAGACCCAGGTCAGATGTGTGATCCACAGGTAACTTAAAAATAATAAATCTATGCTGTGTTAAGCCACCAAGTTTGTGGTAATTTGTTACAGCAGCAAAAAGAAAACTGATACAACCTCCTGGAAACACATTCTTCTCTGGGCTTCCATCTCACACTGGTGTGGTTTCCCACCACTCCAGGGCTCTGCTGCCTCCTCCTGCTCCACTCAGGGCTTATCTCATCCCTTCTCCTAAATATCTTTTGCCCCCAGGGTGATCTCATCTAGTGTAATGGCTCTCCAATTTATCTCTCCAGACAGGACCTCTCACAGACTCCCAGACAGCTGCCTACTCAATGCTGCCACCTCAGTGTCTAACAGACATCGCAAAATCAATGCCTCCCAAAGAACACTCTCCACCCACCCCACCTCCCCCAGTCTTCTCCGTCTCCTTGGTGAGCACCAGCACCAAGGTCGGGCCTGAGGCCACAAACTAGGAATGGTTCTTGACTTCTTTCTCCTACCTCCCACGTCCAGTCCCCCGAGTCCTAACACCTCCACCTCCAAAATACAGCACACTCCTCAGCCTCACCCTTACCACTAGCGCCAGTTACTGCACCAGCCTCCTCGCTGCTCTTTCTGCTTCCCCTGTTGGCCACAGGGCGGCCAGAGAAAGACTTTAGAAATAAAAAATCCATATAATATGCCACTCACTTCCTGAGAGCTTATCCTCCAAATGACTGTTACTCTTAAAATAAAATTCCAAACCTTTATGCCTACCAGACACTTTGAGAACTGCTCTCTGCCCACCTTGCCCATCTCACCTCCAGATGTCCTCTCTGCTCCTCAAACCAAATGCACTCCCGCCACAGGGCCTTCGGACTTGGCTCTTGCCTCGCCTAAAATAAAATGTTCTTCCCCGAGATCCTCAAGCAGCTAGCCCCCTTTCATCATTCAGATCTCAGCTCAGAAGTCACTTCCTAAGAAAGTTAAACCACCCAACCAAAGGACTCACACCTCGGTACCCTATTTTCTTCTTAGCACTCGCTGAAATTCTTGTCGCCTTGTTTACTGAGGTATTGTCTCTCCCTCTAAGCTATAAACTCCATGGGAACAGGAACATGATCCTCAACCTGCGCCTGGCACAAATGAGGCCCTCAAACACGCCGCTAAGCGTAACTGACAGCACGAGACACAACGGAACACTAACACGCAGTCAATAACATGATGCCATGGGTCACCGTCAGAAGAAGCCCTAAGACAGACACAATCTATTCAGAAAAAGACAGATTACAAAACCACATGCCCAGTAAACCTAGTCTGAGTTAATGAATAAAATGTACACCACATCAGCACAGAAAAATGTCTGCAGAGACTTCTATCAAAAAGTCAACTTTTGGGGCGCCTGGGTGGCTCAGTGGTTAAAGCCTCTGCCTTCGGCTCAGGTCATGATCTCAGGGTCCTGGGATGGAGCCCCGCATCAGGCTCTCTGCTCAGCAGGGAGCCTGCTTCCCCCCACCTCCCCTCTGCCTACTTGTGATCTCTGTCTGTTGAATAAATAAATAAAGTCTTTTTTTTAAAAAAGGCAATTTTCTTTCTGATGGTAGACTTTGGGGTGATGTGGCCACCTTTCTACGCGGGCCATACTTTGCAAATTAGCTGCGGGGGTGGGGGGGGCAGCAGGAGGGTCCTCCCTCTCCTTGGTTTCATTTCCCACATGGCCAGAGCTCCTCCACAGAGGACAGTCTTGGCTTCCTGCCTCACCTTCCCTCCCGGGCTGGACAGACTAACTGACTTATCTGCCTGCTAATTTTGACATAAGGACTGAGTGTGCTTGCCTTGACCCTTCTTTCTATGGATTTGAGAACCCGCAGGCAAGCAGGGAGCACCCATTCTGCTCTTCTCCACATCACAACTTTTTTAGGGGTAGCTCCGTGAATCGGTTTGTCACTACTAGTGACTATTACGAGCCCAGGCTGTAGAATCAGAGACAAAGTATTAGCAGCACACGTGAGCAGCAAACCTAAGCCGTGTCTGTTGGTCACTAAACAGCCACTACGTGCCAGGTACTGTTTCAAACTCTTCGGATCCAACAGTAAACAGAACAGATGAAGATTCCTGTCCACCTAGACCTCATAGTCCAGCAGGAGCACCCAGACGATATGCAAGAAAAAGAAGTAAATTAACAGTATATTAGATGATGTTACATTAGATGACGTTACATGCTAATTCTAAAACACTTACATCTCACCATCTTCATTTATGAAATAAAAAATACATAATCACTCCACAGCAGGCTCTCTGAACTGCTGGTGGAATGGACTGTTAAAAATTACCGGAAAACGCATAAATATAAAAATTTTGATTAATAATGATTAAAGCATCTAACAAAACTGATTCTTAAATGGAACAATTAGAGTTAAGAAGTTGAAATGTTGTTCAACAGTACAAAAATAAAATAAAATCCTAGTATGCAAATTAACAACTGTCTTCTGATGCCGGGAAAGGGGTGTCTATCACTACATGGTTTAAAGATAGGAAAAATGGAAAATGACTCTACTCTGACCTCAATTTTATAGATCCTGCTTAATTTCAAGCTATTTTAATGTATCCTTTCTCAGAAATGGGAAGCAAATGCCATTGCCCCTTTCTGTCGAATCTTCCTTAACTTTTAAAAACGCAAATATATTGGGGCGCCTGGGTGGCTCAGTCATTAAGTGTCTGCCTTCAGATCAGGTTGTGATCCCAGGGTCCTGGGACTGAGCTCCACGTGGGGCTCTCTGATCAGTGGGAAGCCTGCTTCTCCCTCTCCCACTCCCCCTGCTTCTGTTCCCTCTCTCGCTATGTCTCTCTACATAAATAAATAGATAGTAGATAAATAGATAGATAAAATCTTTAAAAAAAAAAAAAGGTGAATATATTTAAGTGTTTTCTCCCCTTCTCTTCTGAGAAAGCAGCTTTGGCAGCCCTTTCTAAATAAGATCCCAGCTTCCAACAAAATAGCATTCGTCTTGGCCAGCTTCTCTGAACAGGCCCTGTCTCCCACCCAGAACATGAAGAGGGTGTGGCCTTTCAGCCTTTGTCCTTGACCTTCTGTGTTGGGCCTTTCCTCCCTCCCTAAAGTACTACACACCCTTTCTTTAAAAGCGAACTTCTTCAGGCATGAGTTACACACAGAATGTGGTCCCTCAGGGGAAATTCTCAAAAGGCTTTTGGTCACTGAAGACCCACTACGTGCCAAGTACTGTTTCAAGCTCTTCGGACCCATCAGTAAACACAGCAGATGTCTACTCTGCAGATGCTAGGCCTTTAAAAAAAAAAAAAAAATCACAGAACTAATAAGCAATTATAGAAAAGTCTATTGCCTTCCAATATACTAATAATGAACAAGTGGAATTTGAATTTTAAAATAAAATCTTAGCATCCCCCAAAAATGAAATAACTAGGCATAAATCTAACAATATAAGTACATAATCTAATGAGAAAAAATACAAAACTCTGATGAATGATATCAAAACATTACATAAACAAACAAAGAGATAGTCCATGTTCACGGACAGCGAGACTTAATACTGTCGAGATGTCAGTTCTTCTCAACTTGATCTATAGATCCAATGTAATCCCAACCTAAATCCCAGCACGTTATTTCGTGGATAGCAACAAAATGATTCTGAAGTTTACACAGAGAGGACAAAGACCCAGAATAGCTGAGTCAATACTGAATGACAAGAACAGAGTCAGAGGAATGACACTACCCAACTTCAAGACTTACTATAAAGCTACAGTAATCAAGACAATGTGGTATCATCAAAAGAGACAAATCAATGGAACGGAACAGAAAGCCCAGAGACAGACCCACATAAATACAGTCAACTCATCTTCGACAAAGGAGGAAAGGCAATACCGTGGAGCAAAGACCATCTTTTCAACAAATGGCGTTGGAACAACTGGCCATCCACAGGCAAAAAAAAAAAAAAAAAGAAAGAAAGAAAAGAAAAAAGAATCTAGATCTACATCCTTCACAAAAATCAAATAAAAAATGGACCCAGACCTAAACGTAAAATGCAAAACCATAAAACCCCTGGAAGAAAACAAAGGAGGAAACCCACCTGGCCTTGGGGGTAGCACTACTGTACCAAAGGGGGGATCCATGAAAGAAATGACTGATAAGCCGGACTTAATAAAATAAAAAACCTCTGCCCTATGAAAGACAAAGTCAAGAGAATGACTGGGAGAAAATACTTGCAAAAGCACATCTCCTAAAGGATTGTTGTCCAAAGTTACAGAGAACTCTTCACACTCAACAATAAGAAAGCAAACAACCTAATTAAATGGGCCAAAGACATCAAGAGACCAAAGAGAGATCTAGATGGCAGAGGAGTACTGAAAAGAGGTTCCATTTACCCATCTTCAGGGAAGTTAAAACAACAACAAGATAACCACTACACAACTACTGAAAGGGCCACATCCGGAACACCAGCACCACCAAATGCCGCGAGAATGTGGAGCCACAGGGATTGTCACTGTTGCTGGCAGGAACACCACCAGTACAGATACTTTGGAAGAGTTTGACAGCTTCTTATAAAACTAATCATACTCATACCATAGGATGCACCAATTCCACTCCTGGGTACTTACTTAAAGGAGCTGAAAACCTATGCCCACACAAATTCCTGAACACAGACGCTTACACCAGCTTTATTCGTAACTGTAAAAGTTGGAAGCAACCAAAATGTCCTTCAGTAGATGAAGAGACAAACCATGGTCCATCCAGACAATGTTGAGTGTTAGTCATCACTACAAAGAAATGAGCTACCAAGTCATGAAAAGACATCTTAACACCGAGAGTGACCCATAATGTACACTAGGGACTCTGGGTGGTGGTGATGTGTCAACGCAGGTTCATCAACTGCAAAAAAGGTTCCAGTGTGGTGGAGGGGCGCTGGTGGTCAGCGAGACTATGCATGTTTGGGGGCACAGGTTGTATGGCAACTCTGTGTACCTTCCTCTCAGTTTGCTATGAACCTGAAGCTGCTCTAAAAAAAACTAAACCTTAATTAAGAAAAAAAAAAAAAAAGGTAAACAGAACAAGTGAAATGGATGGCCTGGATTCGAGCGCTCCCGCTGCAGCGTCTCTGGAGGCCAACCCCCTCTGTCACATGCTCCCTCTGACTTTAGGCACAAGGGTCTCTACTTTCTAGCCCAGGTCAAGCTACTTTTAGGCTTCCTATTCTCTTGGACATGGAATCTTCTTTTTTTTCCCCACAAACTCCTTTGGAATCACAGGAAAATGAACTTAAGGCAAAATGAAGCTTGCCGCAGAATTCCACCCTGGTTCTATCACAGCCGCCCCACGAGGATGGGTGTGCACCCACGCCAATGTGCACACATGTGCACGTGTGCGTGCACACACACACACCTGTTCAGTCCTGTCCAATTCCCCAGAGCCCCAGCTCCTCCTTTCCTCCTTTCTCCCCAAATGTAAACAACAGGTTCTGTAAGCTTTACATTTATTTCAACTCTAACACCCTTCGTCAGACCAGAGAACACACAAGCATACGAGAAAGCCTCATGAAATCCACACACCCTGCCCATATATTCTCCCTTACAGAGAAAACACTCTCCCAAACACAAATTTATCTTCATCACATCCACCCCAGCCCATCTGTGGTTTCTCAGGCATCTAGAAAGGACTCCTTTGTATGTGTTTTTCTTTTCCATTTTTTTCCAGCTTTCTAAAAGCATTTAAACTGGAAAACTTAGGTTATATTTTAGGAACGTCTCTTAAAATCTTCAAGAGAACTTCATAGTTACCAAGATAACAGAACTTATCATTAGAAACATATGGAAGGTAGGATTAAGACAGGAAGGTGGGCAGACAGGTAAGTAGGCAGGCCACGATGGTCACCTTTAGGGTTCTGCTGTTTTCAGCTATTTGGGCCAAATGGAGATGGGAAAGAAAGGGGGAGTGGAGATGATTCCTCATGCTAGCTTTTCAAAACAAGGTCACAAAAATTAGGATATGCCTCCACATACCCCTACCGTCACCCACACTTTAAAGGGGCTTTCTAATATAACAAGACATTAACCAATACTTTAGAGAAATACCAAAAAACTAACTGCATTCTCTTACTTCTAAGTATATGAGAAGACCTTAGAAAGCTCAAGTGTACCCCACATAGCCAAAGTATATCAAAATATACCTGAATGACAGAAGGGTAGCAGAGCTGAGACTGAAGTCAGGTGACTTAAGAATACGATTCTAAGGGCCTGAGAGTCTTCATCTAGAGAAGTTTCACGAGGAACCTGTTAAAAATACACATTCTTGGGCCCCACCCCTGACCTATTGGCACAGAAACTCTGGGGGTGCAGCCCAGCAGTCTGCATTTTAACAAGCCCCTCCAGGTGATTTGGACACCAGCTCAGCTTGAAAGCTAGTGAGCTAAAAAGAATGCCCCGCTTTCCACACATCCTTCCCTTTTCCAATCTCAGCTGACTTTCGGCAGGGCTCAGCTTCTCCTTATGCAGAGTCACGGCCACAGAGTCTCCCACCATTACCAGAAAGAGCGGGACACTGCATCCCCAAGTCACCCACTAATGGGAGTTTGCAGGGCACACAAGTTTCAGTTTTCAACCAAAAACTCTCCCCAAACCCTCTTCTTCTCTCAGAAAAACAAGGCCCAACTGGATCCTCACCAGCACTTGAACGTTCTGAAAACAATCTCAGGACACAGAGCTCTGTATTAAAACCTGGACAAAAAGACAATCTACTCTGATTTCAGCTCCAGCTCCACACAGGTATAGAAACTTGGAGGAGATATCAAAGAAGAACCCTGAGTCCCCTAAAAAGAGGCTGGCCGCCCCTTGACGGGGCTGACTCTGCCAAGTCCGGAGAGATGGAGAACCCGAGCTGCTGGGGTGATGAAAATGTTCCAGAATTACATGACAGTGATGGTCGCGAGACTGTACTAACAACCACTGAATCACAGACTTTAAAATAAAAACAAAGGATGATTAACAGCAAAAAGTGAACACACACAAAGCCCAGCTGGACCCAAGCCTGCCCTGAATGCCCTGTGCTCCCTAACAGCTCTGAAAGCAACAGTGATTTAGCCTCCAAAACTGGAGGAGGGGGCTTACGACACCTCTCTAAAGACCACTCAGCACAATCACGGCAGACTCAGACTCAGGACAGGCCAGGTGGGTGGCTTACCTAGCTAGCACTCAGCTGACTGGTGGCAGAGCCAAGACGAGACAGAGCCAGTTCCTGATTGCCAGCTGTGTGCGCCTTCCAAGATCTCAGTGGTCCTTGAGTTCACTATGAAAGTTCTCACTTCACATCTTAATTTATAACCTGAAAAAATAAAACCTATAACCAATTTTCTAACACACAGATCCACTGCTCAAGTCTGTGGGCTATGATTACAACCACCTGGGAACCTGTTTAAAGTTGTTCTTGGACTAATGAGAAAATCCAGAAGTCAACTTCAGACTAAATCATGTATTTGCACCGAGGTCTGACAAGAGACTTACAGAAATGCCTGCTAAGCCAAAAATCAGTTTCTAAATAGTTCAATGGGGAGAGGGGTGAGATCACTGCAGGGCACATGACAGTGTTGTGTGCCAAATTCAAAAGACCCTGCCTGAGAACAGTCACTGTTATATTCACGTTACAAGAGACAATTTGGTTTTGGCAAAACATCATCCATCACACTTAATTAATGTTGTTAACATAAATTTTGTTAATTTTCTAGTCTTTTTTATGTAACATATATACATTTGAGTCTTATATCTACATAAGAACTCCCAACAGCTCAGAAATATATACTGAGTTTTTTGTATTTTTACATATTTCATTCATTCAACAAATATTTACTGAAAACTGACTATGGGCCAAGTATTCTTCCAAGTGCTCTGTTTTTGGTTTTGTTTTTTTTTTTTTTTTTTTTAAGATTTTATTTATTTGACAAAGAGAGAGAGATCAAAAGTAGGTGGAGAGGCAGGCAGAGAGAGAGAGAGAGAGGAGGAAGCAGGCTCCCCACTGAGCAGAGAGCCCGATACGGGGCTTGATCCCGGGACCCTGGGATCATGACCTGAGCTGAAGGCAGAGGCTTTAACCCACTGAGCCACCCAGGTGCCCCCCAAGTGCTCCGTTCTTAAGTAACACAATGTAATAAAAACCACTGGGGGCAAAACTGAGGCAGGTCCACAGGAATTTTCATCCGGAATTTTTTTCTGGGGCGCCTGGGTGGCTCAGTGGGTTAAAGCCTCTGCCTTCGGCTCAGGTCGTGGTCCCAGGGTCCTGGGATGGAGCCCCACATCGGGCTCTCTGATCAGCAGGGAGCCTGCTTCCCTTCCTCTCTCTCTCTGCCTGCCTCTCTGCCTACTTGTGATCTCTGTCAAATAAATAAATTTAAAAAAAATTTTTTTTTCTTTAGGATCTTATTCAAACCTTATGAACCTTACTCTACTCTCTGCAGGTAAGATCTGCTTCTTCTCCAGCTGCTCCCCAGGGCTAAACCCGCTTGTCTTGACCTCTCTTCACCCATCTTCCCCCAGAGATGCAGAAGGACATCCACCCCCAGCATTTCAACACAGCCACTCTCCCGTCTGCTACCACCACAGCTAAACTGACACAGGCTCTGATGACAGGCGCGTGCTCATTGGGACTTCAGTATCCGTCTACCTGACCTCATGCTACTCAGTGAAACAGACGGGTTATAGTTAACCCAACTGCTACAAAATCATCACACTTAGTTTGAAATCTGGTACCATACACTGTACTCAAAAATCAAATGGCCTCCCTCTTAAAACCTGGCTCTCTGTGGTGCTGTTCATATCTGCACTTTCCTACCTGCACCTGAACCAGGAGAGCCCCCGCCTGGACTCTGAGAATCACCTGGGACCATTCAAACTATTACCAATGCCCAAAGCCACACAAAACAAAGGCCAATCTCAGGGTTAACTAACCTTCTGAGTCATCAAGGCCAAACACCTCACTCACCTTCACAACACTAATGCTTTTCGGTTTAGCTTGCGTGGTGGAAATCTGCAGAGTACTAAATGATTATCCCCCCCCCCCAATGTGGGTCTGTCTTTCAAAATGAGAACATATAAATACACTAGAAAAACCAATCATTGAAAAAAATCACAACCCTTGAAACTATGACTCTGTAAGGTATACCAAGAGAAAAAAACACAAAAAAACACTCAAGAATCTATGCCTACACACACACACACACACACACACACACACACACACACAATGACTAAAGAAATTTTGAAAAGGCAGAAGTATTCAGGCATTAAAAAGGCGAAGTCTCTCCCTATAAAAAGCTTTCACTTAGGGGTTCTTTTCTTCCGGTTCTTTGGCACGACTTAGGCTGTACCAGCAGAGAGATACACGCGCTCGACACAGACAGGTTTACCATTAAAAAATATGCATTTAAGGGACACCTGGGTGGCTCAGTGGGTTAAGCCTCTGCTTTCAGCTCAGGTCATGATCTCAGGGTCCTGGGATCGAGCCCCACATCAGGCTCTCTGCTCAGCAGGGAGCCTGCTTCCCTTCCTCTCTCTGCCTGCCTCTCTGCCTACTTGTGATCTCTGTCTGTCAAATAAATAAATAATAATCTTTAGGGGGAAAAAAAGATGCATTTAATATGAAAATCTCTGACGCTATCACCAACTGAAACTTTTGATGCAACTTTCTTTACAATCAGTACAAACTAGAATTCTCTTTTGTTTACTTCCTCCAGAGAAACTTTACATTAGAGGAAAAACAAAGAGCACTAACAGTTCAAAAACAGCCGCGCACAGAAGTGACTAGAACACTGAAGCAGAACATTTTCGCTATAAAGGCTTGTCGGTGCGGTTTCAGCTCGGCTTCGGAAGAGCGCCATGTGAAATCCAGATCCAGCGACTGGCGGGGGGATGCAGCAGTTGTATTTTAAGTCAAACAGCTAATTAATGGCTAAACAAAAGAATTTCGGTCTGGACAACATACATGGAGTACTAATATGTGTAATTATGGATAGTCATTTGTGCAATCAGAAAGTTGCATTAGCATAATTATTTCTGGCTCTGGGCCTTAAAAATATTAACTTAAAATGCAGAAACCTTCTAACAGTTCACCTAATGAAGACGTGAATGCCAAACTGATTATGGAGTAAAGAGATGGTTCTTCAACAATTCTGCTCTGTTTAATAGGCTCTTTCTCTCCTGCCCTGGATATAAAAATCAAGCCTAACCCTCAAGTTACACACGGGTTCAAAATTTCTACTTTTAATATTTGTTCATTATCCAGAGCCTACACATTAATATTCATTAAGAACAAAACTACTTCCCTAAGAAATGAGTGTTACCTTTTTTTTCCTCTTCAAGTTGGCTCCACACCCAGCATGGGGCCCAACTCGGGAGCTTGGATCACACCCCCAAGATCAACACCTGAGCGGGGATCAAGAGTCAGATGTTTAACCGACTGAGCCATCCCAGCACCCCGAAATGAGTACTACCTTTAAAAAATACTTCACACAGAAGCCTGGGTGGCTCAGCCGGTTAAGTGACTGCCTTTGGCTCAGGTCATGATCCCGGAGTCCCGGGATGGAGTCCCACATCCACCCTGCATCAGGCTCCCCGCTCGGCGGGGAGCCTGCTTCTCCCTCTGACCCTCCCCTTCTCCTGCTCGCTCTCTCTCTCCCTCTCTCTCTCTCATTCTCTCTCAAATAAATAAATAAAATCTTAAAAAAAACACAATGCAAAACTATATTAAGTTTATGTACAATATAATACTTGAAGATGTAAATAAATAAAGCCAAACAATTCTATACAACAAAAGGATCAGAAGTCACTTAACAGCTGTGAGATCTTGAGAAAGTCTATTTGAAATTGTTCTTTGGGACAGAACTGGAGAGGAAATGGGCTCCGAAATCAAGCCGCATGTTAGACTCCCGAGTCCAGCACTCCTGGGCACATAATTGAACATCTCTGTGGCTCAGATCTCTTGGCTGATACCCTACGGATAACCACACAGTCTGCCTCACAGGATGAATTCCAGGAGTAAACTTAAGTACTCACATCAAGGACCCTCCAGTGCCTCACAGCGCATGCTCAGTCCATGCTGGCTGCCGTCATTACTGCCACCACCATCATCACCCCTCCTTTACGCCTGCAAGAATATGGGCTAAGGCTGTGTGTGGCTGAGAAAGCCTAATCCGAAGTGATTTGTTTCTAGACACAACATTTATTTTGCGATTGCAAGTAACATTCAGGAAGTGCAGGAGATTTTATCTATTCCAATGCGTTTAAGAAAGGTTCCAGGAGCTTAGCTGGGCCCTAAGACCTCCTTATCTTCTGGTAGCCTTCCTTTTTAGTGACGTTGAGCTTCACCAAATATTTGCTTATGAACCCACAATACTAATCCTATGTTAACTCTTTTTAATCCAAAATTAAATGACAGAATGGATTTGCCAAGCACACTAATGTGGTTAAGAGTTGTGGGTCTTTGATTAAAAGCCAAGAAAACATAACAACAGAACGAACGTTCCTAAGAATTAGTAAGCAACATACAAGAAATTAAGCTTAGAGAAAGACTGGCCCTAACAAGTATGCTATCTTGACCATATGAGTTAACCACTTTTTACCACTGTACCCTCATCAATAAAAGAGTAAAAGGAAATATGGCCTATCTTGTAACATTATTTTAAGGCTCAGAAGTAATTACACACAGTGCCCAGCCACCAGCACAGACAAGAGGGGCTCGATAAATGGCAACATGCAATGGACACAATCTCACTGTCCCTCTCAACAAAGATACAGTAGCACCAAGCCACAGCCCTCCCTCCCAACCAGCGGGAAGCGGCCCTTCCTAATGGCGGTATGACTAAACTCAACTCCGTGAGCAGTTCAACAGACCTCACAGGCAGCTCTGACTAAGCATGACTCTGCCGTAAACAGGACCAAAAGCCCCAGGGAGAGACAAGCCGCCCCCAGGTTTAGTGGCAGCACGCAGGACGGCCGGCTGCAGAACGGGGGAGAATGCCAATCCCCAGCTAGACCGAGGAAGGAAGTGCTTTAACAGAAGCACTGATTGTTTTGTTCCCGTTATCCAAGCCAGTCTAAAAAAATTTTTAAAAAAAGGACCGGTTACCATCACCATGTAACACTCTGCAGAATTAAGGACTCCTAAGACTTCGGCTGTCACTCCAAGAGTCCCCTATTTTTCCTTAAGCCAAAAATAAACAAGAAAGAAAGGCAATGTCCTCTACATTGAAATGAAATATGGGCCAGCCTTTAAATTCAGTTCTCTCCTAAGAGTTTTTGTCAGTGTTGAGCTGACAAATTACTGAGAGAACAACGGGTCACAAGGGAAAAGGGTGTGAGAGCCTTGACCCCTGCCAGCTGAGCCACCCGTCCTGCCTCCGGCCACCCTTGGGAACACACTTTGTTCACTGGCATTTCCAGCAGCAGTGGTAACTTGCACAAAACAATCCACATGTCTCAGAACCCCATTTTATGGTTCGCCAGTCAGAGAGGGGGCCACAGTTTCCTGTCTGGAAAGGGACTTTCGCAACACTGTGACCTAAATCAGTGGTCTCCAAGGAGCTGTGAGGGCCGGGGTCCTAGAAGAAAATACGGAACAACTCCATATTTTCCTTTTAAGCTCATCCTCCATAGAAACTCTTTATTAGGTGTTTTATAATGTATCTGAACTATGAGTAAAGGGGAACACATCAATAACCAGAGATAAATAAGTTAGAGGTGAAGTCCTGTGCAAGGATCTGAACCATCTACCAATCGGCTTCAGGTTCTACGACTCCATCTCCAGAAGACCCTAAAGACCACAAATTTTAATTAAGCGCCTGCTGTTTTCAAATATAATTTCAAGTCATAATTAAAAATAAATTGCCAATTTCACATAAAACATAATAATGAAAAATATATACCAATTACGTACTTTGCTTCATTTATAAATAAACTGGAGCTAACATACAATAGTAAGGCAGCAGAGCCATGTTTCAGGGAATACTAAGAAACACACTGAGTTTTTAAATAATTCATGACCTAGTTATGACCTACTGAATGGCTCCCAAACCATACTATTTTGCTGACAGAATAATGATCTATGATTAAAACTAATTGTCAGCATATTTACTTTGTTTTCATGTTTAAAATAGTTAATCAATGACTGATTAAAACAACAGGCCTCTAAACTACCTAATGTTTGTCAAGGTAGAAGTATTCTGTCTAAGGGGGAAATATAATTAATGCAAATAATCAAAATATACATACCTTAAATGAAATGTAAAATCAGTTGAGACAAGGTATCAAAGCTATGAGGGTCTACTAAGTATTTAAATCTGCAAACTAGGATTAAGTAGACAGATTCTCACCCATATAACCTCTTAAACTTCAAAACAAAAGCACTCTAGGTCAGGAAGTTAGAACAGAATCATCTTTAAAAGGTAAGGATAAGTAAGGAGCACTACTGTCTTCTTATGTCTTTTAACAAAACTGAGGGCCCAATACGGGGGGCGGGGGGAGGGTATTTAACTTAATTTGGAAGCGAATGTTCAACCAGCAACACAAACTGACTTAGATCAACTTCAGAAAACCAGTAATCGGGGCGCCTGGGTGGCTCAGTGGGTTAAGGCCTCTGCTTTCGGCTCAGGTCAGATCCCAGGGTCCTGGGATCGGGCCCCGCATAGGGCTCCCTGCTTAGCAGGGATCCTGCTTTCCTTCCTCTCTCTCTGCCTGCCTCTCTGCCTACTTGTGATCTCCGTCCGTCAAATAAATTTAAAAAAAAAAAGAAAGAAAAAGAAAACCAGTAATCACAGCCATCTGAACTAAAGGAATAGAATTCCCAGATCGATGGACACATACCCAGTTCTCATCACCACACTAAATGGGTATTACCCTATGTGGAAATATTCAGATTTCAAAATTAAAAAGATGACAAGCAATCCACCCTTAATATGAAGACTCCCAGGCTAAGACTTACCAAAAACAAGAAACATCATCCAAAAAGATACTTTCATTCATTCTACTTTACCAATCTTCTAATCAGATGCCAAATACACAATCTGTCATACAGCCTCCATTCCTAATTTAAAAAATCCTATCATTAAGGTAAACCCATCAACACTCCATGCAAACTCTTTTCATCAGAGAGGACTGACAGCGGTTTTGCTAATAAGAAGCCTGCCCTTCCCAGTTCTACAGAAACTTCATACTGTCACGACACTGCATGTCTTGTGGAACACTGGGGCTGTCTCTTTATTAATTCATGACAACATAAAAACTAGTGTTTAGCTGAGATGCAGGCAGAGTTAACCACCAAATGCAAGACGCCAAAATGCAAGAGAACACAAGTATAGTAACTCGTGCTACCTTAGTAAGTCAGCGCACATTTTGTATTTTTCAACGCATGCCACGCAGATTACAGGTAGTTCAAGAAACAGGTTTCTGTTAAATCCAGATTACGATTTTCTCATTTACAATCCCCTAGTTCAGTATTCTTATTTCAAAACTAGTAAAAAGTAGTATACTATGCCAAATGACCTAACAACTTTGCCCTTAAAATAATTATACCCCTAAAAATAGAAATTTATCTACCTCATTAGTGTTCCAACGGTGCCTCTCTTTGGGTAAACTTGAACATTTCGGCAGACATTCAAGCAGCTTTTTCGGTAAAAAGATTTTTACATGACTACTATTGCTGTTCCCATGATCATCTATAAAGAAGAAAACAATAGATTCAGAGAAAATAATAGAGGAAAATCTCCTTTTAAGTATACTGGCAAGGTCAGAAACGGCAGCTTAAGTTTGGCCACCGTGAGACCAAAAGCACCATTCCTCTCGGTTAGCAATGCTCATTTACACACTGATCAGATCAGGGGCAGCAGGGATCCGGTTGAGAGGCTCTAAAATAAGATCGAGCTTTTCTGCTCCGTGACAAGCGAGTGGACAGGGAATATCCCAGCAGCTGCCCATCCCCAGAACATTACTCTTAAAGGGTCTCCCACCAGGTTTCCATGAAGTACATCCGAATTGCAAAAGGATTTAACCTCACAAAACCCAGAAATCTTCTATCAACCAGTTGAAAAAGTTTTAAGTTTTTTAGGGAAGAGGAATTATAATAAAATATGACTACTTTATTAATAAGCTAATACTACTTCATCCCCAAGAATACAAATGAGACTTATCCTTTCAAAACCAAATTACAAATCTTATGAATATAAGGAAGTTACACCTACAGGTAGTTACCTAGGTAAATACAGAGGCTGGTCCTTCTAGCCTAAACCTAAAAACATACCATGTTAATTAACTTGATTTGCATATACATATCTATATAAGTAGTATCCTTCATCAAAATGTAACTCTCCTAAATTAGTGAGAGCAAACAAAGTTCATTACTTTCAGACAAGATGGTATTTCTGACTGCCTGATAATCAGTCTCCCAGATACCTTCTAGAAGAGATCATTTCCTTTATGTATTATTTCATTCATTCATTCATTTACAGGTCATTTCTGAGTTCATTCCCATAACAAAGTCCCTTTGCCTTGCTCAAAATTTCTTGCCAGTTTTGGCACACTTAGGTCAAACTTTTGAATTACACAGTCCAATTTTTTTTTGTAATGCTAAAATCATAGTTAAAATAACTTTATTCTGATATTAAAAGGTATAATAAAAACACTGAACTCCAAATCAAGAATTCAAGATTCTGACCCAGTTCTGCTACTTTCTAATTGTGTGACCTTGGGTAAGTTACTTAATATTCTCAGTTTTCTAAATCAAGGAGAATTAAGTAATCTCCAATTCTCCTCCAGGCATAAATCCCTACGAAATTTACTACCATTCAATAAATTTAAATGCCTTACGATTAAAGAATCTTACACAGGCATACAGGAATTAGTTAATAATATTAAAAGTTAAATACAACAATATATCTTTCCAGTCACTTACTGTAATTTTGTTTAGCATAGCCTATTTTTTGAACACGTGAAAAACATGAAAGAATAAAAAATTTTCTACAATCACAACAAAATCTTCTCCAAACATTTTTTATCTGATTAACACATTTCTTCTCAAGGGAAAGACCTTAAAAGAAAAATACTGGGCACAGAAATAAAGTCTGAAAAAATTTACTACATAATATGGAAATATTTTAAAGGGAGGAACTTAAGAGAACTGTAGCATACTAAATCTTTTTTTGATCCATGAACTACACAACCAATTGAATTATAATGCCCAATCTTCTATTTCTAGAGGCAGTATAAAAACTTGAAAAACTTAAAAACTGCTTAAAATTTTAACAGCAAAATAAAATTAAACTTTTTAAAAATCTTGCTATGAAACCAGAAAACCAAGTGTTCAGCTAAGAGAATGTTCATAGAAAGTTCTGTATTAATTACCCTCTATAAAACCAATGTGATATTATGTGCTTATGCACGCTCCCTGCACCTCATCCTCCCCAGGGAGGCACCGTGGGCCATAAAACTTTAAAGCGCAGAATACCAAATCACATGAGCCAATACCTCACTTCTCTCTTCCTTTAAAGAGGTTTTATTCCCTTTTTTTTTTTTAAATCTCCCATGATGTGTACAATTCTGGAAGTAGAGGTGAAATTCTAAAATCTATACTCGATTCAAACCGTCACCATTTACAGGATGCCTTTTACGAAAACAGTATTACACAGGTGCTCAATCAATGGGCTTACTCTGAACTGTACGGGACTAGTCATATCTCCGAGAAAACTTCTATTTAAAGTATAATTTTGAACAATGATGAAGAGAAGATTAAACCCCAGCTTCTATTTTTGTTTGTGATCACAACCTGACATTAAGTATCTATTCCTGTAAACCTCCTTGAGGGACCCAGCTGTCCTGTGGCTATAAAAAACGCATGTGTGTGTACCCCTACGTGTGTGTACATGTGTGTACATACACCTAGACTCGTGCTCCCGCCTGTGTACAGACACACGTGTGCACGCACGCGTGTGTGCGTGCGCACAGGTCGCGAGAGAGAAAGACACTCTTCTCCACGGCACAACTCACTGCCACAGAAGCGGCTTCGGTCTTCCACTCTGACACCAAACCAGGCGGCGGAGAACTGGCCCAAAGGCTTTTTGCAAGAGGAAAAGGAGAGTGTCTGTGTAAGCACGGTCTCAATCACGACTCCAAATACAGCACTTTACAGGGATGTGCAGTCATGGGTTCAAAAGGAAGAGGAGTATGACAGGCCAATGGGTCACCCTGAATCAGTTTTTAAACTGCTATTTCCAGAATTGTAGGTTCATGCTGAATATAAATTGATGTTTTTTAGAAATATAACAATGGGTAAATTTTCCCACTATGTATTACGAAGATGGCAATTTTTATACTGGGGAAAGAATATTAGGAACTCAAACAGGAAGAATTTAAATTCGTATTTTCCAAATTTCATTTTTTCCAGTTACAGTGTGATGGGAGAGTAATTCTGCTTTTCATACTGGAAAAGAACTGCTCGCTTGGCCATACTGCGCAAGCTTGTGTTTTTTAATTAAAAGCTGCTTTTTAGGGGTACCTGGGTGGCTCAGTGGGTTAAAGCCTCTGCCTTCAGCTCAGGTCATGATCCCAGGGTCCCGGGATCGAGCCCCACATCGGGCTCTCTGCTCAGTGGGGAGCCTGCCTCCTCCTCTCTCTCTCTGCCTGCCTCTCTGCCTACTTGTGATCTCTCTCTCTGTCACATAAATAAAAATCTAAAAAAAAAAAAAAAAAAAAAAAGCTGCTTTTTAATGTTTTTGGAATAACTATAAATGATACAGTTATTAGACAAATCATTGGGCCAGTTTTTAAAAGTTTGTCTCAGTACTAAGACTATTAACAATATCTTGAGTTAACAGTGAAAGTAAGGTATATACCAGTTTCAACTGCGTTTAAGCATTTAATCCAAATAGTTAAACTCTGACACCGCAACACCGAAGTGTCAACCAAAGACAGGAAAACATTTCATTATCATTATCTAGCAAAATATGTGTGTATGATATATGACTTCGCAAAATAGTTTTCTAACCTACTTCACAGTAAAAATAACTAATGAAGCTCTTGAAACTGACAGATGATGTGGCTGGCTGACAGCTGTAATTCTAGAGAATAAACCATCCTTTCCAGACAACCTTTAAATATTTTCCAAACAATAATTTTAGAGGCATCGTACAATTTAACTAAAACTCTCTAAAATATGCAAAAATGCTCTTTCACTTAGTTAATTAGGCAAAAGGCAGAATTCTTATTTTCATGTTTTACTTCAAAAAACCAAAACTCACATTACCAAATCCTTTATCTAAATCAAAAAAGATATATAGAACTCTCTCCTTCGAACACCCTTATTGACTCCTGTACGGGAAATGTTAACTATATTAACTCTAACCTGGAAATGATAATATCCAATTTATTTTGATTCATAATTAATAAAAATTAAACAATTTTGGTTCCATGAATAATTATGAACACTGTTATTCAATCAAGTCAATTATGATTAATCTCTCAACCTCTAGACCAAACTGTTCAAAATAAGTTGGTATAACAGTGTATCCAACTGCTGAATCTTATTGGGAATATATTTGATCAACAACTTGGAATGGTAAAATTAAAAGGAAGCTCTACAATTTTTCTGTTCAGCTCTAATTATTATGTGCTTAGATTTAATTAGTAGGATAGGAACTGATTCAGGAAAACATAAGCACATATTGTTATATTCAAGTCAGCACAGCGTTCACAGCAGCAATACAGCCGTCACTAACCTAAGACCTTCAAATCACTATGCATCCAAAATAAATATTAATTAAGCAACAATGTGCTTAATTATGCACCAAGCATCAGTATGATAACTCTCTAAAAGAAATTCTCCAAAATGAATTACTCAATTGTAATTATCCAAAAGACTTTTGAAGTTAAAAAAAAACAAAAAACAATAGTTTGGGGTTTGGGGGGGTTTTTTTTATTTGTTTGTTTGTTTGTTTTTCATAGAAAACATAACTAGTTTTCGCTATTTAACAACCCCTTTCCCTCTTCTTAGCGTGCGTGATCATCAAATCTCACCCTGCCTTTTTTTAGGTGGCCCAGGTTTACCTGCTCTCTGGTCAATCATACCACCAAATCTCTGGTCTGAGTTTAGGTCAACTTCTAATGCAGGTTCAATAAACTTTATCATTATTTCACTTTTTCACTATTTAACGGGAATTTACATTTTCAATTTAAAAATGCGCAGGCAGAGGCAGATAAAGTGGGAGCACAGAAGCTGTGCAATCAGCAGCTTCAATTTAGGTCCCGGGGCGTCCTCTCATGCTTCATTCCATTCAATTTCAATTTGAGCTGCACGTGATCAAGTAAATTTATTTTCGACTATTTATTAGGAAGTAAACATTTGCGGGACTCTACATCAGGCATCCAGAAAAGATTTTACATTGCATTCTCTCACTTAATTTTCACAATTACCCATCAGGGCATAATTACCCCCATTTTACAGATGAAGAACCTGAGGTTCAAATTCCCTTGCCCAGGAGCCACAGCAAGTGACTCAAATGGGATTCAAATGTGACCTGTTGGGGTGCCTGGGTGGCTCAGTGGGTTAAAGCCTCTGCCTTCGGCTCAGGTCATGATCCTAGGGTCCTGGGATCGAGCCCTGCATTGGGCTCTCTGCTCCTCAGGGAGCCTGCTTCCTCCTCTCTCTCTCTCTGCCTGCCTCTCTGCCTACTTGTGATCTCTGTCTGTCAAATAAATAAATAAAATCTTAAAAAAAAAAAAAGAAAAGAAAAAAAAAACAAATGTGACCTGTTGCTTTTCCCACAATACCACACGGCTCCTACTCAAAGTCACGGGAATTAGATACTAGAATTATAGAACTATTCTATTAGTATCTAGCATTTGCAGAGTGCTTTGAATTTCCCATGTGATTAAATGCTTTGCCTTTTTGAACCCTCCCAGAAACTTTACAAAGGGAGTATTATTTTGCTACCCCCTGAAGGATTAAGTAACTCATCTAAGATCACACAGAAAGTTAAAGGCAGAACGCAGGTCCCCTAAGGCCCAGCCACAGGCTAGTTCCACTGCACTATCATGATGGAATTACTCTTACTGCCAAGCCCACCCCTTCCTGTAAGTCAAAAGCTTTTCGAGTCCTACCTTCTAGAGGTGGCACGGTGTTGAGAACACAGTAGGTGCTAGTTCCGCAGAATACACTTTGGGAAACGCTCTAAGGAAACAGAAAATAAAATGTAAAACTAATCTTTGAAAAAGATATATACTGGCTCTTCTGTGATATTCCTACCGAAGGTGCAAAACCTGAATCTAATCATGAAGAAACATCAGACAAATCCAAATTAAGGAACATTCCACAAAATGACCGGCCTGTAATCTTCAAGAGTGTCAAGGTCCTGAGAGTCAAAAAGGACTGAGAACTCCTCTGTATTAAAGGAGTCTGAGGAGACAACAGAGTGTGACCCAGGGTCGGACTGGACCTTTCTCTACAAAGGTCACCGTGGGGTCATCTGGCCAGCTGCAGGAGCAGTTGAGGATCACAGGGTAGAAATGCCTCCGTGTTAGTTTCCTGATTTTGATCACTACAGTGGTTACAGAGGAGAATGCCCTCACCTCTGGTTTGCAGGAAATACGTAAGCAAGCCCGTGAGGACGTATACCAGCAACTTATGCGCACAAGGTTCAGGGGGCAAAAAGCTCTTCCCGCTACACCTGCAATTTTTCTGAAGGCTTCAGAGTGTTTCACAATATAGGTGTGTAGAAAAAAGATAAGTGCTGGTGAACACATATCATGTGCAGAATTTTTTAATAAGGACCATATGTGCTGTAAATAGGAAATGTTTGCTAAGAACCAATGCCATATTCATTTTATAGTCTAGTCAGTTTCAACAACATCGCTAACCATTTCCCAACAGTGCGCCCAACCCCCGGCTCATTCCAAAGGACTTAACGGGTGCCAACTAACAGTACAGCGGTGCGGTAAGTCAGGAGGAGGTTGGAAGACCAGGTCTCTGCTCTCAGGCTGCTTCATGGAAATAAAATTAAACTTTTCATGTAAAAATCTACACAACAGTACATTTAAAAAAAGGAAAACAATTTCTGTGAGTCTTGCCAGTCAATTATTTTGGTCCTAAAAATATCCTTCTTCAGGTGCAGTATTAAAAAATTTAGATTATTCATCCTGCATTACAAACCACATACGTGTGGACTTAGGAAACCAAGGACAGTTTAGAAGTTCAACCACCACCCTTCGCATTTTATATTTAAAACAGGAAAGGCTCAGTTCTCTCACTAGCAATCCTTGGAAAAGTAAACTGACCCCTCCATATGACCTCATCAGAAAGGGGCAGCACTGGCGCCTCTCCTGCCTCACAGGGTCGTGTGGAGGATCGCAGGGCATGATGTGCGCAAAGTGCTTGAAATTCAAAACCACAACACGAATACGAAGTGCCACTGTTTCCGTGCTTAGTAAGAATAATCCTTACCAGTGTTAACATTTCCTAATAACTGAGGGTTCCCTGAATTTTTTGTGCCAAAGAGAGTATGAAATCTTGAAATCTGACTAAACTTGACCTCTACGAATTTTTAATTTTCCTCTCCTTACATCCATGATCAAGCGCTTCACCACAGACTAGGTCTTTCTCCACAATGTGACTGCTAGCTATCAGGATAACCATCAGCTCCCTAATTATTTACTGTTTCTGGAAAATTCTTGTTCAAGGGCTTTTAATGTCTCTTTGTTTGATTTAATCAACAGTGGTACTTACTGACTAGCAACCTGTGGTAACATCTGAGCCTAAGAATTCTCCCTATAAACTAAGGACTAAGCTCAGAATTCATGAAGCCTTTGGAAAATCAACATTCATCTCTTCCCGTTACTGTGCATGTGGAATTACAGGACATTATAAGGAGTGGCTGATGGAAAGCCGACAGCAGTCTGACTTCGAGTAACATCTGTAAGAGCCGCCAGCAACAGCCTTCTAACCACAGAATTCAACATCTCATCTTAATGTCCTTTTGGAATTGAAACTTGAAATTTTATGTTGAAAAGGATGTGCTACATTCAAGGCTTAACATTTTCTGGCTTCCTATTACCCAAAAGACAGTATAAGTTTACCACTTAACAAGACATCCTAATAACGGTCTTAACGTCAAAAGACTTAGAAATGACTCACATACAGTGGGACACACTAATGAACGGCTTCATAAAAAAGGACTTTTACACTAAACTTCAAAGTTCGACAACAGGTAAATGAGCAGTAAAACATAACAAATAACAAATCAGAAGAATTAAATGCTAAAAAAAGAAAAAGTAACAGAAATATCACAATCAACCATGACTTCTCTTCAAAACTGGCATAATAAAGTCTTAATTTAACCAGAAAAGAAACTCACTCACATAAACTGAGAGTGAAAGCAAGTCATTCTATCCTGAAAAACACCAGGTTCTCAAGGGAAAAAGGCTAAAACACAAGAAAACCTCCATGAGCAAAGGCTATCTTATATTGAAGACCCACAGGCCAGACTCTGGGATAGGCCTTTCATAACAAGGACCCTCAGATCGCTTTCCAACACCTGTTCAACACAACGCCAAGCCAGAGGTGGCTCTGGGTCGGAGGGGCACCCATCTAGGGTCTGCAGAGTGGAGCCTCTATCCCAGTCCCACTAACTGCTGAGGTCTGAAGCAAACAGCTGGCCTCTCTGCCCCCAGGACAACACTCTGTAAGTGCAAGTTCAAGGGCAGACAGATCTGGGTCCAAGACCACCCTCAGCTTCACATCTTCATGCCGCCCTTCCTGGCTGACTCTTGAAGTCAACCATCCTTCGGGAGCCTTCCAATGACAGGTCACCCTGCTGGTGCCATCTGAGCAGCCCACAGTTCCCTCTGTGTCACAACTCCTTCTACCTGTCCTACAGATATTAAAGGGGCACCTAACGTGTGCCAGACACTGTCCCAGGAGCTGGGACCTAGCAGCGAACAAGGCAAAGAGCAGGGCCTACTCTCATGGTGCACCTGCCAATGGGGGAAGGGAGTGGAAAGCAGGGTAAATGCTGTGGATATACAATGGGTGACGCATGATGATGAGCAGTCGGGTGGGGAAAACATCTCTGAATGGACACCCACGCGCAGAGTGAAAGGCCTCCTGGACTGAAGCATCAGGAAAGCTGGCTTCTCTCATTACCAGATGAGCGGCTCTCAGCTCGGCTGCGAGTCAGTCATCCCGGGAGATTTTCTGAATGCTGATGCCCAGGCTACAAGCCCGACCAGCTAAGTCAGACTGTGCGGGCTGGGACCCAGGCATCAGTAGTTTTGAAATGTTTCCAAGTGATCCCAAGATGTATCCAAAGATGGGAACCACTAAAATAAACAGCTGTGTGACTCTGGGCAACTCCCTACTTTAACCAGTTTCTTCAAGAGTAAAATGGGGGGGCTGACCTTCAACAGAGACTCTCCAACTTTTATGTGCATGCGGGTCACCTGAGGACCTTATTAAAAATGCAGGTTCTGATTCAGAGGTGTGAGCGTGGCCCCGCCCTGTGCCTCTAATGGGCCCTGGGTGATGCCCATGCCATGATTCAGGGCCATACCCTGTGTACCAGAAACTAGAAGTTTTTCTAAAAGATCAAGAATTCACTTAAAAAGATCCTTCCAGTTGTAACATTCCTCCATAATTCTAAGAATTCCTAACAGACTAAAAAAGCACATTTGTCTGTTAACACAAACTGTAATACAAAACTATACTAGAAAATTCAAGCAAAATAATTAAAAGAAACTACAGGGATGGTTACTCAATTAACAAAGTGTCCAGCATCTCTAGAAGTGCCCAAGAGGGGAGAAACAGAAGCTCTATTAAATATATTCCCTGCCTTGGGACGCCTGGGTGGCTCAGTTGGTTGGACGACTGCCTTCGGCTCAAGTCATGATCCCGGGGTCCTGGGATCAAGTCCCACATCGGGCTCCCAGCTCCATGGGGAGTCTGCTTCTCCCTCTGACCTTCTCCTCGCTCATGCTCTCTCTCACTGTCTCTCTCTCAAATAAATAAATAAAATCTTAAAAGAAAAAAAAAATATATATATATATATTCCCTGCCTTCAAAAAGTACTCTACCGACTTGCCAGCAGACAGTACTAAAAAAGTGTAATGAAGAAACAATACATGATTTATTAAAGGCTAAAAGGAGCAGATGGTAGCAGTACAGAAACTCCATAACTATCTGCGTACCTAGCACACTCTCTGGAAGTGTGGACGCCCTTCAGCAGCCCAGGTCAGGAGGTGACACAGAGTTTGGGGATGCTGGAATAAATGAAACAAAATGCTACATAATAAGAAGTGATTACAGGCTTTTGAACAGAGAAGCTGCATGATGAAAACTGTATTTACAGTTCTTTGAAATAAGGACTCTGAATGTTTAAGTCTCCATAGAGTCCCTTTAAAGCCAAGTGAGGCCCCACACAGCTCATTAAATCAAAGACGGAGAGAGGCCACACTGAACCGTAAGAACTTGTATCAGTAGAAATGATACACTCAAAAACTTTTGCCACATATCTTATCATGACTTCAACTGATTCTTGAAATTCACTGGTCGTTTCATATAACATGACATATAAATAGTCAAAATTGAAGCAGAGTCCGAAATTCTTAGCACTCGACTACACTCACCAGTGCTGACTAGATTAGTAAGGCTACTGAGAGCAAACTGTATCATGGCTAAAATACCAAAATTATTTACTTCTTGCCGGTGTGCAGTCCAAAACAGGTGTTCAAGATCAGCAGAGAGCTCCCTTCCAAGCATTAGTTCTGGGAGCCGGAACCCTCCTCGGGTCAGCAGGCTCTTCTGCCTCAGCAGGGGCAGGCTGTACACAGGGCACACACCATGCCTGGAGGGTTTTCCGGGCCAGGCCTAAAGTGGCACACTTCTCTGCTCTCGCGCCATTGGCTAATATTTGGCCACAAGGCCACGCCTAATTGCAAGAGAGGCTGGGAAATGTGGTCTGGCTACATGCCCAGGAAGAGGAGATGGATTTCTTGATCCGCTAGCAGCCTCTTGCACAATGCCATTTGCGTGGGGGTTTTTTTAATTACAGAAGAAATCACTCCTTTCAGAAATGCCTTCTGTTAACCTACAACTCCACCTTTAATCCCTCGGGCTATTCAGCAGCTAAAACCAATCTACTAGTTTTTCTTGTCTGATAAGTATTTTTCTAACATACTCAAAATAAGACTATCTCAAGGGCATCCTTAAAGAGATGTCTGGCTTTTGGTCCTGGTATCTCTAGTACTTAATACTTAATGTCTGGCACACAAAGGAAGCTCAAATGATGGTTGAATTCCCAGACGAATGACATTCCCAGAAGCTCATGGAAAAGAGAAAGAGTGGCCCCATGTCTCACCATGGTGATGGTGGGATTTAGGACGGCCACCCTCTCTCCCACCCCTAACGCTGCCCGGAATTGCCATCCATCCTCTACTCCCCTAACAATCGAGCGATAAGCAACTTCAGACCCTTCAGAAAGAACTAAGGGTTAAAAATTCTCAACAGATGGGGCGCCTGGGTGGCTCAGTGGGTTAAGCCTCTGCCTTCGGCTCAGGTCATGATCCCAGGGTCCTGGGATCGAGCCCCACATCGGGCTCTCTGCTCTGCAGGGAGCCTGCTTCCTCCTCTCTCTCTCTCTGCCTGCCTCTCTGCCTACTTGTGATCTTTGTCTGTCAAATAAATAAATAAAATCTTTAAAAAAAAAAAAATTCTCAACAGAGTTCACAAACACCAAGAGAGCTGATACTGAAACATTTCTGGCGAGAGCACAAGCCTGCCACACAAGAAGGAGCACAAGGTCTGGCAAAGGCCCTGCTCTGGAGACAGTCCATAAAATCGGGCTAATGATCTCTGAGACTGTACCCCTAAACACAAGTGACTTTATCCTTTTTCTGAACCACAAAAGGTTAGTGGGGGGATAAGTAGATAGCGCAGGACAAAAATATTTTATGCTCACATATTACCTCTTTTCAAGAAAATTAAAATATACCATAGGTGCTACTATAATAACCCTTAAAACATTCCTGTGGGACAAAGACAAAATTAAAGTATGTACTCAAGTTAAAAGGAAAGCCATCTGATAGGTGGCTGACTCCCTACTACCAGGGCCGGCTCAATAAAAAAGTGAAGCCCTAACCTCTGAGGTAATTGGGGCACAAACCATTTTAGGCTCTCAAATTGAGTTCAACACCTAGAATTGAGTTCAAAGGCAAACAACTAGCTAAAACAGAACACAAAACAGCTGAAGTTCTAAGAAGCTTACCCAGGAACTAATAATACAATATATCAAGCCTGATTTATGACCTGAGAAATCACATTAATTGATTCGCTATTACCAGAGATTCATGTAAAGCGTAAAGTGATTTCAGAATGAAAAAAAAAATTATTCTTTCTAGATGTGAATCACAGTATCATTAGAATTTTCATAAATTTAATTTGGCTAGGAAGCCAGTATACTCAATATTCTGAAAATAATCAAAGAGCACTTATTAAATGTCCACAGTTGTACAAACAGATTCTAATAGAACATACTCAGAAAAAACTACATAAAATTTTAAATTACACTGTTTTAGCAGCACTTATCATTACTAGCACTAATGATAACAATTTTTTTAACTCCTCAAAGACAGAGCACTATAAAATACCAACAAAATCAGCCCAATAAACTAGGCATTTGATATTACGTACGAGAAACATAAAATTCTGTTTTGGCCCCAGCAGGTAGCAGGCAGACAAGACGCCTATTCTAGAAAAGGAGACACCACAGCATGGTTACAGACACTTGCCAAGGCCACTGGCTACAAAGGAGCAGAGCAGGAACCTGGAGCAGGTCTTCCCACACACTCCTGTGCTGTCTCCACGAGAACAAAGGCTTTCTCCCTAAGAATCCAGTAAGGCTTCTCCACAAGGAGACAGTGCAGAAGTCTGGGCAGAGAAAGTACACAAGACACACTGACAGAAAAGCTAAAGCGAACGCAGACACTGAGGGATACGATACCCCAGCATATCGAGTACCTAAGCCGGCGTTCAGCATCCCAAAGACTACCGAGGAAATGCACCACAGGCCCCCACAGGCCTAGATGTTGATCCGGTGGAAAGATTTTTTACCACACCCCCCTTAAGTATTTTTGGTCCATGAACTACAGACCACCCATCACCCATCACCACTTGCTACTGCCCCAAAACTAAAACCTCATCAAAACTAAAGGGGAGGGGCGCCTGGGTGGCTCAGCGGGTTAAGCCGCTGCCTTTGGCTCAGGTCATGGTCCTGGGATCGAGTCCCGCGTCGGGCTCTCTGCTCAGCAGGGAGCCTGCTTCCCTTCCTCTCTCTCTGCCTGCCTCTCTGCCTACTTGTGCTCTCTCTGTCAAATAAGTAAATAAAATCTTTAAAAAAAAAAAAAATCTAAAGGGGAGAACGACAATGTTTCTCATAACAGAGCAATGAGGCGTATGCCAAAATGGCAGCCGCACTCCCCCGAATGGAACTCAGCTATGTGGGAACCTCACCTAATCCGCACACAGCCAGAGCTAGGAAGGAAGCCAAGACACATTCTGAGGCCAAAAGAGTTTTTTTACAAAGTCCGCGCACAAAAGCTCCTACACCTCATTGTGAGGAGAGCTCTCTGATCCGTATTCCTAGCTTGATTACTATTAAACTACTCACAGTTCTAATAAGCTTAATTATCAGGTTGCCAAGCCCTGAGAAGATCAGAAACAACAAATGAGAAGGGGAAAGGATACCTAGAAATTGACAGATCGTTAGAAGCAAAAGAGTGACAAGAGACAACAAGGACAGATTTTTCACAAACAATAAAAACTGGATACAAGGGCTTGAAAGGTACAGCAGTTTGGGGTCATTTATCACAAAAGCAAACACTACTCTAAAGGCCCTAAAAATAGCACAGTATTAAATAAAGCCCAGTTCAATAACTTAGGTACAACATAACAAACCGTGTTAACAAGTAAAATGTACATTAAAGTCCGCACATCCTACTGAACCTGGGGCTGGGGGAGAAGGCACAGTTTAATAGCTTTGTCTGCATACCACTCTACATCCAATAAAACACTTCCATGTGAGTTACCCCGCTAACATTCTATGGCGAGCAAGGCAGATACCGCCACTGACCAAGAATTTGGTGGTAAATTATTCAATCTTAGCAAGGCACAAGGGTTTATCGGTGGCAATTATAACTCGGTCTGTTAATCTGTCTAACAGGAAAGAGCACTTCAAGAGGCACCTACCCACCTTGTTAAGGGATAGAGAGGGGATAGGGAAGGTCTCCTGAGAAATGTCACCAACAACTGTATCCGAACACTCACCTGGACCTCCACCTCCAAAACTTCCCATCCTGCCATTTGCATCCTATAGGTCACTTTCTGAAGAACAGCCCTATGCCTTCTAGTGCCATCGTCCCTCCGCACTGTGGTGGACAAACTCTATGGTGGACCCTCCATAACCCCATCTCTTGATGTTAACATTTAACACTCACCCTTGTGTAACCCCTACCCTTGAGTGTGCAGCTGAACTAGTGACCTCCTCCCGCCCCACAGGTCAGGGCAGAAGCGACAGGATATCACTTCCGTGATCAGGCGACACAGGCAGTGCCTTCTGTCTGGCTAGCAGACTCCCTCCCTTGCTGGCTCTGAGAAGCAAGCTGCCACGGCTGGAGAGGGCCGTGGGGCCAGGAACGGAGGCCCTCAGCGTGACTGCCCACAGAGAAGGGAATCCTTCAAACCGTGGGGACTTGGAATTCTGAGTTTCCTCCCGCAGTCGAGCCTTCAGATGAGACCATAGCCCTGGCCAAACCCCTTGGCCGCAGGCTTGCGAGGCAGCAGACGTAGCAGAGCCCTAACTGAACTTGGGATCCACTGGATCACAGAATAAGGGTGCCCTGTTCTATGCCACTAAGTACGTGGCAACCATGATAGCAGCAACAGATAACGTGTAACTCTGTGGTCCACCAAGTCCCAGGGACCTCTCTTCTCAGCTCAGACTTCATCTCTCGTGTCACTCATGTTCACCAACACTACACATTTATCACCACAGCCTCTGAAGGGATTATCTGCCCCCCCAACTCCTTCTCATTCTTTCACCTCGCTACCAAACTGACAAAATCGGTAACTTTTTCTAGTCGTCTTTCTGCCCAAACTCTCTACAGCATCACAACCTATAACCTCCTCCCAAACCTCTGCATGTCTGTTCTTCTTATTCTGTTACCTCTGACCTTTCTCTCTCAGTGGCCACTGGTCCTCTCCCCTCTGGTGGCACATTTCTTTTCCTACATCCCTTCTTCTCCCACGACAATTTCACTCACTACTATGTCTTCCAATTCTTTTGAACTGATTCATTCATTCTTTCAATCAAATGGCACTGCTCTTGGGCAAAGAGATGTTAACAATGAGCAAGACAAAGCAGGTCTCTACTTTCACGGAGCTTATACGCGCTACCAGAGGCTGTGCCAGCATATCTCTACTTGCCACTCCAGGTCTACCACCTGCCCTGTGCCAAGGAGGCTACTCCATCACCAGGGCCCCCTTGCCCACTGAGAGTTCAATAAAGAAGAAAAAAAAACACAGTGACAGGAATGACTCCCTAATTTTGGACCCACATTTGAAATGTCATATTGTTTAGGTATTGCATCTAAAAGATTACTGATACATTTGTAACCAGTCTCCCAAAACACATCCTCCTGAACTGCCTATCTTGGCTAGTGACCTTCCCTAGTCTCAGCTGTGGAGGCTCAAAAGCTGGGAGTCACATTCAACTATTCTCATCTTTCAAGGCCCACAAGACTCTGTCTCTCACAAACACAGATAGTTTAGTCACACTTAATCTTTTCTGCTACGGACACTTTTCTGCTACGGACACTCTTGCGGGAAGCTACTTTCTCCCAGCGCCAGCCCTTCTTCTTCATTCATTCACTCATTCAACCAACAGACATTTACTAAGCCCATTCCATGTGCCAGGTACTGCAGTCTCTGCCTAAAGGTGCCTAATGGAGGGAGAAAGGGAAATAAAGGAGCAACTTCAATACAAACTCGAATGTGCTTAAAAGAGAAAACCGCAGAGTGCTGTGGGTGCACACAGGAAAGGCATGCAGTCCCATGTGAAAAGAGAGGGACGCTCAAAGGCGCTTCTTGGGCAAGCTCCCTGAAGCTGAAACCCAGAGCACGAGGAAAGTCAGCAGAGCGAAGCACATGTCTGAGTTTGTGTACATGTATGCTGGAGGAAGGTGCAGCTTCTCAGTCCAGGCAGTGGCAATGTCCAAGTACAAAAGAGAAAACATTATGCCCCCACCAATCAGAATCTACAAAAACATCACATGGCCGGAGACTAGCCAGGAAGCTGGAGACTTAAGCTGAGCACCATAAAGGAGAACTGACTTTATCTAGTCAATCCCACTCTACTGTTAAAGGGAAAAACAAAAACAAAAACAAAACTCTCAAAGCCTCTCCCAGAGCAGACAAAATAAAAACCAGACTCTGCAGTCTGACTCTCCAACCCCCTACACCCTGACCCCTCCCTACTTTTCCAGGCTCATCTACCCACATACACACAGAATTCCAGCCACCCCTTGTACTCTCCTGGCTCTATGCCTTTTTGTTTCACTCCCTCTTCTCAGAATTTCTCCTCCAACTACCATGTTTGCCTGTCAGTGATGCCAGGTCAAATTCTACCTCCTTCAAGAAGTCTTCCCAGCTCCCCCCAGTGCCTGATGACAGCATTCTTTATGACTTGCCTTGAATCAGTCACATCCATACCTGCTCCTCTGCAGACCAGAGGCTTCTGGAGTATGTATGAACTGAAGTGAATCCCAATTCCAAAGACTAGGAAAAATGTTCAGGAAAATATTCACTTTACTAGTCCTGCATTCCTAAGTAATCAACGATGGAAAAATGACCAAAAAAAAATTATTTTTGGATTCTATATATACAATCAATCAAAAGCCTAAATTTAAATTTTCATTTAAGTATTTCTAAATAAAAACGGCTATGCACTCCCTCATAAGATTAAAAAACATTACATAAATAAGCTCAGAAGGGTTAAGTTACTTGCGCAAAGTCACAGGGCATCTAAGGGGCAGAGTCAAGTCTCTGCATACTCTTTCTCAAAAGCTATATTAAAAAAAAGAATATAACCAGCTCATCCGATTACCAGAAACTTATTTTCCTCATTCTTCCCTCAATTAATTCCTTTTTCCTCCAGAGCTCAGCTCAAGAAGACTCCCCCAATCCTGCGGGTCAGTCAAATCCCTTTATGATACACTCGCCTTCACAGCAGAGTTCTTCATGGCACGCCGCACCTTTACTGTCAGTTTCCCAGCCAGGTCCATGAAGACAGAGGCCGTGTGTGTCCTCTGTGCCTGGCACTTTATTTATTTATTTTTTTAAGATTTTATTTATTTATTTGACAGACAGAGATCACAAGTAGGCAGAGAGTCAGGCAGAGCAGGGGCAGGGCAGGGGGAAGCAGGCTCCCTGCTGAGCAGAGAACCCCGATGCGGGGGCTCAATCCCAGGACCCTGGGATCATGACCTTAGCCAAAGGCAGATGATTAACCCACTGAGCCACCCAGGCATCCCATGGCACTTTATTTTTACTTGTCGAGTAACCAAACTGATTTAGGAGAATTAACAGTAACTGATGGTCACAGGGCCCCCACAGGACTTCGAGACCCTAAACTATCTTCTGACAGACGTGACAATAACAATTACATAAATTTTAACATCACAATCTCATTGTAATATTCTCTAACTCTTGGGTAACTAAATATTCGTATCTGGGATCTGTTAATTCTCTATTAATCATGAGTGTTACGCAGAATACCACATCTTTTTCAAAACATGCAAGGTATCAGCAAACTTTCACACCGAAAAAAATACAAACCCAAGCCAACTATAGCTTAAACGAATAGCTAATTGTTCTCCTGGAACCTGAAGGGTCCAATTCCAGCCTAACAGTGAATTACAATGTTTCCAGCAAGACAGCCTACTATATTAATAAATTAAAACAATATTTTTTTTAAGGTAAGATGCTTTGCTGCTTGAGTTACTAGTGGTTCCCAAAGCAAACAGCAGAGCTGGATTCATAAAAAGGATTTGAACTCCCCAAGTTGACCCACAGATTTAACATAATCTCTATTGATATCAAAACTGCTTTTTTGCAGAAACTGACAAGCCAATCCTAATATTCAAATGGCAATTCAAGAGAACCAGAATAGCCAAAACAATCTTGAAAGAGAACAGGGTTGGGGAACAGACACTCCCCAATTTCAAAATGTAATTACAAACTTAACCGTAACTTAACCAGTAATCAAGACAATGTGGTACTGGCATGAGAATGAACATACATATCAATGGATCAGAATCAAGACTCCCAACTTAAATCCACATGCTTATGGCACACTGGTGTTTGACAAGAATGCCTAGAAACTGCAACAGGCAAAGTACAGTCTTTTCAACAAATGAGGCTGCGACAACTGGACATCCACATGCAAAAGAATGAAGTTGGAAGCCTACCTAACCTCACAAAATGACAAAAATTAACTCAAAATGAATCACAGACCTACATGTAAGAGGTAAAACTATAAATCTCAGAAAACACAGGTATAAATCTTTATGACCTTCAGTTAGGCAATAGTTTCTTACTTATGATACCAAAGGCCCAAGCAACAGAAGAAAAACCAGATCCACTGAACTTGAAACTTAAAAATTTTTGTGCTTCAAAGAACACTATCACAAAAGTCAAAGAACAATCCACAGAATGGGAGAAAATATCAGCACATTGCACATCTGGTAAGGGACTGATATCCAGAATATACAAAGAACAGCTACAACCCAAAAGCCAAACAACAAAGAACTCAATTCATAAGTGGATAGCGGACTTGAACAAACATGTCTCCAGAGCAGATACACGATGGCTAATGAGCACATGGAAAGATGCTGAAGTCGTTACTCATTAGGAAAATGCAAATCAAAGCCACGAGAAGATACAACTTCATATGTACAAGAACGGCTATAATAAAAAAAACAGATAATAACAAGTGTTAGCAAAGATGTGAAGAGACTGGAACCTTCAAACACTGCTGGTGGGAATGTAATATGGTGCAGCCACGTTGGGAAACAGTCTGGCAGTTCCTGAAAAGTTAAACACAGGGTTACCTCATGACCTAGCAATTCCACTCTTGGGTATATACCCAAGGAAACCAAAACATACATCTACACAAAAACCTGTATGCAAATGTTCAGAGTGGAATTGTTCACAATAGCCAAAAAGTAGAAATAACTCAAATACCCACCAACTGATGAATAAACAAAATGTAGTGTAACTGTGGAGTACTGTATTATTCCCCCATAAAAGGAATGAAGTTCTCATATATACTACAACATAGACATACCTTAAAACCACTGTGCTTTGGGAAAGAAGCCAGTCATAAAAGGCCACACATTGTAGGATTCCATTTATATGAAATGTCCAAAAAAGGCACATCCATAAAGACAGAGAGTAGATGAATGATGACCTAGAACAGGGAAGAGGGAGGAATAGAGAGTTGCTACTAACAGGCAGAGGTTTTCTTGTGGAGTGGTGAAGATGTTCTAGAATTAGATAGTGGTGACAGTTGCACAACTATGTAAATATACTAAAAACCACTAAATTGTGTATTTTAAAGGGTGAATTTTGAATTTTATCATAGATGAATCAGATCTCAATAAAGTTGTTATTTAAAAAAGGAATCAAATCCCTTTAACTACTAAAAACTACTCTGATGGTTTTATGTTTCTTTAAAACATTACATACTAGGCACCTGGGTGGCTCAGTGGATGAAGCGTCTGCCTTCGGCTCAGGTCATGATCTCAGGGTCCTGAGATGGAGCCCCGCATCGGGCTCTCTGCTCAGCGGGGAGCCCGCTTCCCCCTCTCTCTCTGCCTGCCTCTCTGCCTACTTGTGATCTCTCTCTCTGCCAAATAAATAAATACAATCTTAAAAAAATAAAAAATGAAACATTATATACCTCTGGGTGCCTGGGTGGCTCAGTCAGTTAAGAGTCTAACTCTTGATCTCAGCTCAGGTCTTGATCTTGGAGTCATGAGATGGAGCCCCACATCAGGCTCCATGCTGGCACTGGAGCCTACTAAATCAATCAATCAATCAACCATTACATACGTTACTCTCTTGTTAAGCAGAACATACCAAGTACTGCTTTTCTCAACATACTCAATGGTCATCACCGTGAGGCGTCCGTCACTAGGCAAGGGCATGCGCACTGCGGGCCCCTCACAGCCGTGCCCCCGCCAGCATGACAAACCAAGAAAAACCAGCTCTGAGGCACCATGGACAGATCAAGGAAAAGCCAAACAAGCGTGCATCCCGGCGGCCGCATACACTTAAAGAGAGGCCGTTCTGTTTCCTTCCCCCACACCACGTAGCGTCCGCCTTTCTCACTAAGGATGTGTTTCCAGGCCGTTGAGTGGAGTGGTTCACAGCGCAGAGAACAGGGAGGAAGGCCACCCGAGCATGTGACCAGTGGAAAACCTCAGATGACACGGACATCCCAGGCTGCCTCACTCTACCCGAGAACCACACGAGGCAAAGACCGACCACCGGTCACAGCACGGGCCCTGGGGCAGTTCCCACGCCCGGGGCTGACTTACTCCGCACACCTCGGCGGGCAGGCTGAGGACGCACCGTGAACGTTTTCTCTTCTAAAAGTTTACTCCCGAGAGCAACCGAACAAAAGAAGTCCATTTGGGAGTCAACAGCCTTTCTCCTCACGCTAACGGAGACAGAGCTGGAGATGCCAGGGCCCGGTGCTACAGAATCTTCTCACACAATTCCCTCGACCCGTCTGAGCAGTCGCAGACCCTAACCACCGACAGAGCCTAACCAGTCGTCCTTCCTCCGCCAGGCCAGGACGAACACCTGGCCTGTGGAAACAAAGCGAATGGCTGAGAGGAGTCAGTCCAATTCTCCGTCTCGAGTATTCCCAGTACGAACCCTCGGGACTGGAGCCCGGCGATGGGCGAGCACTGGCCCACGCAGGAGCCAACCTTGGGGCCGCGACAGGCTACGGTGGAGCAGGGAAGCCGCGTGCAAGCAGAGAGAGCTCATCCGCGAGGAGAAACGGAGCAGCAGAGCTGGGAGCTGTCGCATCCCGGCAGAGACCCCAGCTCAGCCCACGGGGTCTCCGGAGGAAAAGCCTCCTACCTCAGAGTCTCCAGGCGCAGCTCCCGAACCCTCTGGCTGCACTTCCGTTTCCGTCCTGGGAGGCAGAGAGTGCTCCTAGCTCTTACACAGAAACCACCTTCCCTGAACTAACCTCAACGGCTTGTGTTCCCTGCCCTCAAAATGACTCTAAAGTAGGGCCTGTTACCTCCGTGACATCAAGTGTCCTAGCATCCACTTTCCTGTAGAAATGAACTCAGGGCCTGATTACCATCATTTACTTACTCTGTGTGTCTGTGTTTGAGAGAGAGATTCTGACACATTATTTAAGGCACAACGCCTCACCTTGGGATACGAAAATACTGTCAAATATTTCCTGTTAGGACCTTAAAGCTACTTTTCTCATTAGGTTTTGAACCCATCTGGAGCGTGGTGTGTGTGCCTGTGTGTGTGTACTAAACTGTACCTAAAACTTACCAATTAACCCTCTTTGAGGACACCATTTAGTGGCATTAAGTACATTCACACTGTTGCACACTGTCGCCACTCACCATTGTTGAATTTTAAAAGCACTCTGAAAATCATGACTTGTCCATTCTTTCTGGACAAATGGTCTCTATTTATGCTCCTTCACCAAGTGATAAGGGCGAAGCCGCTCATGGAGGTGGTGTTGGGGCAGGGCGGTGAAGCAGGTAGCCGGGACACCCACAACCACTCAGAGCAGCACCAGAACAGCTAAATCCAGACATGGCCACGGAGGCTTGAGACTAAAATTCCCTGGAGAGGACAGATAACAGCTGTCAAGGATACTCAGCCAGCCAGAAAGGTTGCCACTATCACCAGATTTGCATCAGAAGACACCCGGACAGGCAGCAATGGGTCACACGTAGAATAATCAGGCTCCATGGAGAAAGACAGATATTCCCTGCCTCCCAGGACGCTTGGAATAAATCTCTGGGCCTTGAATTTGGTCAAGTAATCTATGATCAATTTCTAGAGGACCCCTAGGAAGATAAACAAGTACTTGAAAAATGTTGAGTGCCCACTCACCACCTTCTGCTTGTTATAGCTTTCTTTTCAAACACAATGGCCACTATCAATAAAATTAAATCAGGAAGAAACCTCCATCAGAAGCTCTGTCAAGGCAAATGATACAACCGGCACATTTCCTAACAGCAGAGACAGTAAGGATAGGGCAGAGAATGTTGACAAGAACACCAGGAACTTTAACTTGCCCCTCAGTACTTTTAAATATGAAAAAAAACCTTCTAAAACACAAATGATGTTCAAGGCCTCTCCAAATGCCAGGCCTGCAGCATATGGAAGAGTATGCCCAGGAGAAGATCCTGTTCAACTGATTTTAGCAGACTCGCCGAAACTCCCCAATCCACGAGTTTCTTTTCGTTTTGTTTTTTTAAGATTTTATTTATTTATTTATTTATTTTTGTGAGAAAAAGAGAGAGAGCCTGAGCAGTGGGGAGAAGCAGAGGGAGAGGGACAAGCAGACTCTGCACTGAGCACAGAGCCTGACACAGGGCTCCATCTCATGACTCCGAGATCATGACTTGAGCCAAAATCAAGAGCTGGATGCTCAACTGACTAGGCCACCCAGGTGCCCCTCCATGAGTTTCTTAACAGGAAGAGTCATGTTTACTGAATTACTGGCAATCCATACATTTCATAAAAGTTTTATCAACCAAGTCCAGAAAATACAACTAGATAAACATAAGTAAGACTACTTTAAACATAAAAGTCTGGGTTAGCAGACACCTCTTCACCTGTAATCATGTCATGTAAGTCTCCTTCTCCCAACTGTGAACTCTCCTCCACGTTAGAGAGCTAAATGTGTCCTAGGGAACAACCAAGCAGGAGGAACATTTCTGAGCTGTGTATCCTTAACAAATTTAGTCATTTTTTTCCATTTTTTAAAGTAAACATTTATGACCGGGTTTAGACCTAAAAAGTCAAGGCCTCTACATACGCCAGGAAGAAGGCCCTTCGGTGACCACCGTTCACATTCCTCCTCCACAGCCTGAGCCAACGATAGTAATTCTGGACCTGGGGCGAGTACCTCAAAAAGAGGAGACACGGTCACACAGGACAGAGCAGGTGCGCACCAGCGAAGCAGCCAGACGGCAAACCCCTGACATCCGACTTCACCTCTATCAGCCTACTAAGTCAGGACGAGAAGAGACTTCAGAGTCAGCACCAGGACAACCCTCTACCCAACACGTGAATCGTCTCAAACTTATCAACCAACTCAGTATACGAGATCTCAAGTCGAGGAAAGCAGGATGAGAAGCTGTGACAGGTCCAAGAGTAATGAAGGAGAATCTGGTGAGCAGAGAGGGTTGCGGGAGCCGGGGGTTAAGGCTTCTAGCCCGGGTCTACACAAGCGGCGTTAAGAACAGCAGGAATCACACGTCAGCTGGGCTCCCTGGGGCTACCTGCCAGGTCCCCGGCTGCGAAAGAGAAGAGCAAGAGCTGGGGGCCACCGGCGGGCTTGTGCTAAAAGCCACGCAGGACACCTAAAGCCTTTCGGAGCAGAGGACTCATCTAGCAGTGCTCGGTCCGAGGCACGGCAGAACCGCGGCGAGGCTGACAGCACCCACGCGCTCTCCCGCGCGGCCCGAGCTCTGACGTCAGAACCCGGAACTGTCCTCAGTCCTGCCGCAGAACACGGGGTTGAACGTTAGGGAACGTCTGCAGAGACCCTCTACCATGAGACACTCCTTTCTTCAACAGTATTTGCAATCAGATTCTTTCATAGAAATTATATGGAAATAATTTTAAAATGTCTTAGTTCTGAGGAAAAATTATAAACACGAAGTCATCTTCAAATGCTTGTTCCCATCTACTTGCTCTTACTTCTTCTTCTCTTCGAGCACCTAAGGACAGAGGACGAAGCTCAACGAGAGACCACGCGTCTCTGCTCCCCGTCAGCCAGCGCGACCTAAAGGCGCCCAGAGCCAGCGAGGACGCGGGAGACGCCACCTCTGAGTAGCCCCGGGGTTGAGGAAGCCGCCTCGGGAGCAGCACGAGGCGTCAGTCAAGATGGCCGCCGTCTGACTCAGCCACTGCAACCACACGGGTTTCTAAATAGAACACGCTTTACTTCCGAAGGTTTCTTGGCAATTAGATATCTAGAAAGTCAACAAACCCCCGAGAAAGCAGAGAAAATGAACTTTTTGAAAGCTCACCATTCATCAACTACAGGAGGCTTGAAGATGCCACACGCTGGAGGCTCAGCCTCAAACCCGGCCCTGCAGAGGAAAACCCCGAGTAAGATTTCCGCAGGAACTGCTCCCTCGCAGTCCGAAATGACAAGCAGCGACCTCCCTGCAGTTGGAACGGGGGTCCACAGCGAGAGGGAGTCCCCCGGCGTGCGCTGGCCACCGGCGGGGAGAGGAGCCGCCTCAGACCCCCTCCCCGGCGGGCCCGCGGGGTGCAGAACAGCAGCTCCCGGCGGGCTGGAAAGCTAAGTCCCGAGCAGCAGAGTTGCCGAAAATATTTCAAGAACAACCCGGCGCCCTCCTCCCTCGCCCCCCAAAAGCATCCAAACGCATTCCAGAAGCCGTCGGAGTAGAACCTAACTTAATGCCGGGCCTCACCTCTCTGCAACAGAGCAGATGCTCCGGTGCCCCCGAGTCACCGCCGAAAACACTACTTTCACCAAAGGAGCCGCAGCAGAGCGCGCCGAACTTCAGGGAGAACCAAACTGTAGTGTCAGTGCGCTCACCACGCAGCTCACCCACAAAACCATGAGGTAATTAAACCGACTGTTTTTAGGTTTCAATCTGTTTCGCCAGAAACCCTGTCCAAGCTACACTGATGGAAATCAGCAGGAGCAACCAGAGCTCCATCAAAACAGCCCCGCATCTTATCTTCTGCGTTACCTTTTATCGCTGATTTATGGGCTGACTAATGGTAAACTGATCTGTGCAGGTGCCAGAAGTCAGTTCAGGAATACAAAACGAGAAAAGAGAGTTAGAAGAGCAAATTCATGAATGAAAATGCTGACGTCATAGTTCAGCTCCCAGCAGAGCTCAGGGGAGTCTGTGAAGAAACAGTGGACCTTTTGGGATGTTAAATCAGCACTCATTTAGGAAAGGAGATGAAAGAGAAGAAGCCCTTGCTCAGGACAGGGAGGAAGAAAAACAGAGAAAAAGAGAAAAAGCTATATTGACCTTGTCCCCAGACCAAAAATGAAAACCGCACAATGTGTACGCCACAAACAAGCATAACTTCTAAACCACGGAACAGCTTCATGGTCTCCTTAAAAGTAGTATTTTGCGGGGCGCCTGGGTGGCTCAGCGGGTTAAAGCCTCTGCCTTCGGCTCAGGTCATGATCCCAGGGTCCTGGGATCGAGCCCCACATCAGGCTCTCTGCTCAGCAGGGAGCCTGCTTCCCTTCCTCTCTCTGCCTGCCTCTCTGCCTGCCTGTGATCTCTGTCTGTCAAATAAATAAATAAAAATCTTTAAAAAAAAAAAAGTATTTTGTAAAAATATGGTTAGCGCGTCTCTAAATAAGGAAAATACAGTCCCATCCCCACCTTAAATCTTCCTCCATCACATTCAAAAGAAGAGCACACGATAACAGTTTGAGTTCTTCACTGAAAATTACCTGGTACTGCCACACACCACACCTAATTTTAACCAAGTCTGAATATAATGGGGTGGGACTCAATGACCTCAGGCAAGCTACTAGAATTTTTATGTGCGAGGGGGGATAAAAACGCTTTTATCTAATGATGTAATATAAACTAATAAAAAAAGAGATTATAAAAATCTGATTTACTTAGAACTATTAAAAGCTGCTAGTGGTGCGGATTGTTCACATTTTTCATCTCTTGGCAGGGCTGAAAATACAACCGGTAATATAAACTTATGTAAAGTTTAGACACCATTTCCCAAAATCCTTTTACTAAGGACCCGTAAGTCACTGATTCCTAGATGCCTAACACTTCCCAGGAAATTTATTACATTATTACATTCTTAGAAAATAAGTGACCCCCAGATCCTTGGTAACCTCTGCAAAGCACAACACTACAAGGACATCCTCTCTTCCTTACCATTCATGTGGCTTAAAATAGCCATTCACCCAAAATGGGATTTTTTTTTTTAATTTAAGCAATAAACAATTTTGCCAATAAACATTTTAAAAAGAAGATCTTATTAAGTTAAAATGCAAACAAACCGGTTTTATCTGTAAATCTAAAATGTTAAGAGATCATCTCACATTTCCACCACAAATATCTTTGATAGAACATCACTACCCCCTTGTGGATTTGCAATAAAAAATCCTTATCTTTTATGTTCACTTTTTAAATATTTCATTCTGAACTTCCATTAAAGTTTACATTTTCTTCACTAGGAGGGTTATTTTATTCCAATTACCTTTTTAAGAAGAGAAAAAAACATCTAGCATTTTAAAATAATCAATCCCATCAGCTTCTTTATCTTCTAAGCATCTCCATGTTGGGGAGTGCTCTTCAGACAAAATCTGTGTGTGCCAATTTCAACATGGTACCTGTGCCAACACCCCATTTTTCCTTAGAATATCCAAAATTACACTTCCTATCATCACTGTAGATGATCTTCAATGATAAATGGGTAATTTCTTCACTAGCACATCATTTTTCTATTTTATAATTTCACACTTTATACCAATTTCTTATTATCGCTTCCAAATGGTTTGATATCCAAGTACCCCAGAAAACCAATGGGGCACGTACATCCTCAGAAATAACTTTCAAGAATTAAAAACCAAATCTGAGTTTCAAAATGATTAATTCTTGATTGTATTACTATACTTTCAAAAATGCTTCCTGGCACTCTAAATCAACTCCAATGAAGGGGGGGGGAGGTAACACCTATTTTTCAAAACTAGAAAGAAAGGCTTTGTTTTTCTCTCTTTGTTTTTTAGTTGCAGTTGTATCTGCAGATCATTCTAATAAAACACACAGATACATCTTGTTAAACGCATACTGTAAAAAAGATTAAATAAATTTAAACATCTGGTTTATCACGTGTTACAGACACCAGGCTTCGCTTAGAGTAGAAATCGTCTCTAAAGCAATGTGTCAGCTACAGAGTAAGCCTGAGCCCTGCCTAGTCCCAGTGCCATTACTGGACGTGAGCTCCCCATCTGCCCACAGACAGGAACACAAAAGTAGGAAAACAGTAACTTACTATTATTATGAGAAGTAAAGCCCAGTTTTCGTTCCAATGGTTAGATGAAAATAAAGGAGGAAAACAACCCACTTTGCAAGTGTTCTTAAGTAACTAAATACACAGTCTCACCTCGGGGACAGATAAGAAAAAAAACAAAAGATACAATGTGTGGTCTGCAGCTAACTGACTGAAAAAGCTATGTGTTTCAGAGGCTCTCTCACAGGGCTGCCCCACTAAATACTGTATACATAAAAAGCACCAATTAAGCAACACGTCCAAAGCTAGTGACACAAACTGTACAGCAGAGGCAGTCAGAGTTGGCCTTCACAGTTGGCTTTTTTGGGATTTTGTTATGATTGTGGTTTGGGGATTTTTTTTTTTTTGAGAGAAGGTCAGAGGAAGATACTTCAGATGACACTAGAAGTAAAATTAGGGGTGAGAGTAATGCCACTTAATTGGTCTCCAAGCAGTAACGTATTTAAAACCATTAAGAACTCAGATCCAAACAGTTCTTCAAGGCACATCATTTTGTACACTTGGAACTACAGGACCACACTGCAGAGAACAGACCGAGGAACACAACCCCAGACCAGCACATCTCCCTCGCAGTCACTTTCTGGGAAGTCTTAGGCAAGGATATGTTACGTGACTTGAAAGGCCTAGCTAAATCTGAAAAAAAATAAAACATGACTGCACTTTTTCCAAATGAGTATACTCATGTATAAGAGAACATCCAACTCTATTAAGAATGAACAAAATACTAGGGTGAATAAAGAAGAATCATTTAAAAAATATCTCTGGCCATTCCGTCTTATGACACGTCTATCAGTTGAAAGTAAATAAACAATCTTCTAAAAAGAGAGAGAGAGACGAAAGGGAAGTAATATGGCTGACACTTGGCCTCTCTTTGCAATGGGGTACCTAGTATTTTTCAGTCCAGGGTAATGAGCTAAAAAAATGCTCAGGAAGCATTACCAATCCTTATCCAAGGAGGCCCGTGACCTTCCACAAGCAATGGCGCTCAAAGCAGAAAGATGCAATACATCCGCAGAAATACACAGCCATCATACTGATGGGGGGGGAAGAAAACACCTTTTACTTTGTCCCTCCATATTCAAAATTAGGACTGCTGCCTATTGTCAACATATACAGAGAAACACTGTCCTTACCAACACAGGACAAATACCATGGGATGGAAGACCATCACATATGACAGAATGGCGACACATCTTAATGACAGGACTGATGGACACTATGTCCAAGGGAGGTACAAAATACAGGGATCGGATAATGTCTGGTCAACCTATATCCTGAACCTGATCGGGTGCGCCCAAAAAAAAAAAAAAAAAAAAAAAGCGGGGGATGGGGGGAGAAGAAGAAGAACAAGAGGAAGAAGGAGAAAGATTACACACTATAACCTGCAAAAGAGAGTGAATGACCATGCAACCCTATTCATGTTATGTGGACAAAGGAGGAAAACACAGGAACTCTCCGTAGTCTCACCCTCAAACACCAAAGACTACAGCTAATATGATAGTAACATTAGAAGACCCCCATCTCCTTGTGAATGAAGGTCCCAAATGAAGTAGTGTACTTGATGGCTCTGCCCAAAGAAATTTATGATTATCAAGCCAAAGAGAAGGAAAACTGGCTAAATGCAGCAAAAACAAATTTCCAAAATCCTACATGAGGAGTCCCAGATGCCAGAAGGACGCAGTGTTTTACCCTGGGATGCTATCCACTTACAAATACTACTATCAACCCTGGCCTTGTGGCTTAAACCCCATTTCATCCCTCTAGCCTTAGGGAGACAGAGTGACGCTGCCCCTTACTACAGGACAAAAGGAATGGTGAGCATCACCCTTTAGTAAACACAGAAAGACTACAAATACAGGTGACCTGCAGGTACTTTTTTATAATAATAACAAGGGCAATAAGGAAACTTCTTCATATGAGAAAGAAAAGGAGGTAGGACTTAGGTCATCTGGACCATCAAAAACAGGCAGGATAAGTGATTCTAGAAGATACAGAACATTTTAGAAAATGATCTGTTATAATGGAAACAAACATCACCTGTCACCACAAAAAAAACCTTCAGTCATATATTCACATGAATAAAGGACACTGCCAAGCCACATACTGTAACAACCCTAAACAAGAGTTCTTAAGCGTGAAATAGTAGAACTGGTTTCTACAAACATTGTGGAGGGGAAATCCGATTTAATATAGAATGAAAAAAAGTGCATTTCAGGTTAATTTTTTATTACTATTGTCATCATTCCATATACCAAACCTACATCCAGAAATAATCAGAGGCAATTTACTCCCCCCGAAAGACAAGATACAAATAAAAGTACTACTAAAGAAAGCATAAAGTATTAGAAGTCACATAATAAACAAAAGCTGTCATAATTTATATCAGATAACTAGCCTAAGAATGGTCAGTGCAATTAGGCATAAATTTAGATATAACACTTGGCAGCAAAAATGTAACAGCATCTCATACAGTTCTTACTATCTGAGGATACGAAACATACCAGTTCGTCCTAGGAGGAAATTATTTTTCTACCCCTTCCTCCTATAAAGGATGCATTTCATTTTATGTTCTACACAATACCTAGCACGTTCCATACAATACCTGGTATGCTGCTGTTCAAATGTTAAACAAGCATTCCAACCAACCGTGTATCTAAGTGACCTAAAAGTTAAACCTAGCCATTTTAAAAGAAGATTGACCTTACTTTTTTCTACATACACCCTACACATAGTCTGAGGGAAAGCTGTTAAATGCCTCTCACGCTGCCTTCCACCCACTCCAACACCCCCAGTCCTACAGGGAGGGGTAAGAGTTCAGTGGGATAGTACACCACTCGAGTATATTTTTGTAAGATTACAATCCAAACAATTAAAGTTCAGAAAAGAATTCCTTAAAAGAATATACGAAAAGACAAGCACAAGAGACACTGAAATGTCATCCACCCTGAGAGATCTCAAGCAGTCACATCACCCCCACAGGACCCCGCACAGAACAGACGCTCAGCGACCGTCTCCAGAATGAATGCGCCCAGTGATGGAATACGGGGGCCAAAACAGCTTCTCTCCAGAAGGACAAATTCAAAGGTCTCCCAAAGGAGGCAAAAGACACAACTACGAAGAGAAAGAAAGAGAATATGAGAATCACCTTCTATTGCTTTTCCCAGAAGGAAATCGGGAGAACTGCACACAAGGAGGTATTTTCCTGAATGTTGGGAAGTGGGAAATGAAGAACGGCCCGCAGCAATGACAGAGTGGTTAAAAAAAAAAAAAAAAAAAAAAAGTTAAACCACAAGATGGGCTACCTCAGAAGCAGTCAGAAAAACTGTAATCCCACCAGGCACATGTGCTACATCCAGCACAAAAAGAGAACTAAAATAAGGCCACCTGACACCGAACAGGCTACTTCAGAGGCAAAGCCTAAACACTAAAGAAATGGAAACACATGGGTAAGCAAGATGTATAAATACGTCTCGGAGAACAGGAGCAGCCCTACCCTTTCGGAAAGGAAACTCCAAACCAACCTGACCTTGAGTAGAGGCTGCTGTGCGCATGTCAACACCAGGAATCCGCTAACCGGTGAGACAGAGAAACCCAACATTTAGGAGCAGGAGAAGTCAAATCTTCAAGAAGACAAGGGAAGAGAGGTCCCGTAAGTCACCCAACCTTGTCCGAAAAGCTGGAGGTGGAGGAGAGAGGGATGTTCTAACAAAAAGATGTAAGAAAGAAAAGTCCTTAAGAGAACCCATCTGGCAGGCCTAACGCCCAGAGAACAGTGTGCAATGAAAGAGGAAGAGTTTGGAAAAGCTGATTTCCCGTAACCAATGGGGCGAATGACACGGAAAGCACAACCACATTTAACTCAAAGAGTCCAACTTTACACACTAACCTCAAGTGTGTTCCCGTAACCCTTACATTGTCCTCCCACTGCCCGCTGTGCAGAACACCTGATTAGCAGAGGAGACCCAGAGAGGCAGTCAGCGGTAGGCAGGACAGGAAAGGATCCAGGACGGGAAGTGAGATGGGAACATTCACTCTCCTACGAACACCCCAACATCTACAGCAGGTACTCAACTCTCTTCTTCCAAAGGTCATTAATACCATACCCTAAAAATACACAATTCCATCAAGCTGAGTATAGATACAGACACAATAACAACAGTATAAAAACTTAGGAAAAAGGGAAATCGAGCTTAAAAGTGCTACTTTGGGGCAGTGGGTTTTATGCCCACTGGGTAACTCCATATTACCTGAAGGGCAAAGTCTCGAAGTCAAAGCCTAATGCTGACCAATTCTCCAAATCCCCTTGCCTCCCTTCCTTGGTACTCCAGATGGAGAGATTCCTTGCTCCAAAAATGCTTAATGGTCCAAATGCTCAGTCTGAGAGCTCGTTGGGGAGGATGAGACTCCACACTCAGCCTGACAAAAAGTAAGACTTTTTGCTGCTGAGTGACAGCAGCGAGCAGCCATTCCAAGCTCAGTGAACGGAGTGGGGCCCTACAGGAGGCTCCATCATGGCCCTACCCCAGAGCCAAACCTGCAAACTGTGATATTCAAGACAAACCTGGACATCAGCCCCTCCCACCCTTCAAGTGTCACAGGCCTTCCCAAAGGTACCTTTTCCTAATATGTACAACCTCTCTCAATTATTTAAATGGCCAAAATAAAACAGTGCCATGTTTATGGCTGCTCATTCCTAGTTCTGTCACAGAAACACATATTCTCATCCCCTCCTATGGATGCCCCAAATACATGAAACCTCTTTCCCATACCCAGCAGTAAAGACATCAAGATGAGAACTTTTCACCCTACAAAAAATCAAGCAGAGAATGCTGCCCCTGAATTCAGAATGCCTAAGTTTGGGTGTGCATCGGCAAGGCTGTGCACTTCTTGTATTCGGGGACTTGGTGAACGTTCAGGATGTCATTCTGCTTATTCAGTACAGTACAAATGACAAATGAGAGAGTGGTAAAAATTGGCCATTTATCAATGAGTTTTCTGATTCTTCTAAACCTAAAGAGTTACCAACAACAGTAATATATATTCATACTGGTACACGTCAAGGTCCCTACGTACATGCAGAACGCAGAGCTAGCCGTGTAACCCTTCCAACTTACGGTGTGTAAGTGACAGATGTGACTTTATCTTTTAATGCATACCTACACGTGTATATATACAAACAAATGCACGGCATCGTGTTTTTCGCCAAAAGAGAACCAGAGCAGCAAGAAAAAAAATAGAAAACACCCAAATTTTCCCTTCACCTGAAAGCTACAAGATTAAAAAAAAAAAAAAAAATGTTCAGATCCCATGAGAGACAACACGAGGCCAAAGGAAGGTTCTAGTACAACAAGAAGCACACTAGCAACCCCTTCCCGAACGGCACGTGGGCGACATGAGTGTCTACACTCCCTTTTCTAGATGGAAAGGCATATGGCTTCTTCTTACCCAGCCAACATGAATACAATTTAAGAAAATCAGAAAAAGTCAAGGTAACAGGCTCACTAAATATGGCTGACTGGGAAACAGAAGCCATAAGGAGGATATGGGTTCTCTTAAAAAAGAAATGGGAAGTTTATTTCCAGGGAAGGTTCAAAAACTCTTGAATGCAGGATGTACAAAGTCAGGTTCTTACTGCACAGAAGACAGTGATGGGAACACCAAAAAACAAGGGCACAAGACCACATTCTTGGTGGGGAAGCATCAACTGGTGAACGCTGTCCCTACCTCAGAGGCAAGAGTGAAATGGAAGCAAAAACAGACCCTCGGGTGACCACCGTATCCCCCTCTTACCAGAGTACTAGGCACAATGGAAGCTCTGCCCTACATCCGGTCAGGGCCCCTAGCCTCACCCAGACAAGAAACTCTGAGGACAGAAAACATGTTAGGGGAGCTAGCCAAATGGGGAAAGGAGCACTAGAATGTCCACTTTCCCCCCTAAGAAAAAGAGGGCAACTCAAAGGGTATTCAGGAAATGAGCTCTCCCTAACCCGGGAAAGTGTGCAGAGAGTATGCCTAATCTGTAAGAAGTATCTGCTTTCCTATTTAGAAATGACTTCAGAGCTGCACAGGCCCCCACTACCCTCTGGGTGAGAGAAGAACAGGGGGAGCCCGAGTCCCCTTGTCCTGGCTAAAGGGTCAGTAGACGGTGTGCGGAGGCCCCAAAAGATTGCACAGAAGACAGGAGGCTGAGACAGACCCCTCTGCCAAAGAAGGATCAGGGTCACAGAAGGTAAAGGGCAAGGGAGTATGGAGAGCCTCACTTGCCATAGAAACGGAGACCCCACCCTCCTGGCTGTGAGGGGTGCAAGGGCAGGAGTAGCATGGGAACGGCTGCTAGGGGCGGGGATGCTGCGCAGGCCCCCTTCCCAGGCAGGGAAGGGGGAGGGGTCACACGAGGCCCTTCTGCCCGGGGACGCTCAGGAGGGGGTCCCCCTGTAGGGTAGAAGCACGGGGACCCCCGCCGGCTCTGGGAGGCGCCCATGGGGCTCCAGGGTGATGCTGGACGGAGTCCGCCTGGCCCTGCCACCCGAGAGCCACCGGCGGCGGGGCTGAGCGCCGACCGTGCCCCCGACGGGGACCGGCCCGGGGCAGCGGGGCGCGGGGCCGGAGGGGGCCTGAGGCGGATAAACTTTCCGCCCCGCGGCCCCCACCGGGCCCGGCTCGGGGGGCGGGGGCCGCGCCGGGCCCGGGAGCGGCGGGGATGCCCGGTCCGGGTGGGGGAGGCGTCGGCCCTCCCTCCGCCGGCTCCTCCTCCTCGCTGGGCCCGGCCCCCGCCCGCCGGCCCCCCGCCCCTCCGGCCCCAGCCCGCCCCCGGGTGGGGGTGTGCGGCGCCGCGCTCCGCCGCCCGGCGAGTCACCTCAGGACCCGGCCGCGCTCCGCTCCCCCACCCACCGCCCCCTCCCCGGCCCGGGGCGCCCGCCCGCCCGCCGCCGCCGCCG